>NC_041382.1:263101175-263134741 GCF_002162155.2 Triticum dicoccoides | reverse complement strand
GGGCGGCCGCGGTGGTGTGGTGCGGCGGCCGGTGGCGTGGAGGCGGCGGTGGTCGCGGCGAGGCGGTAGCCGGCATCGTCGGGCGAGGCGGCGAGCGGCGGCGGGGCGGCGTCCGGCGTCGGAGAAGAAGCCGCGGGGCGGAGCGGCCTCGCGCGGGCCGGGGAGGGCCTCCCGCGGGCCGGCGGGCTTCGGCGGCGCCGAGAGGAGAGAGAGGGCGGCGGCGAATCAGGGAGCGCCACGTGGCAGCGGAGGTCGGGTCGGACACGTCCGGCCCGGCAGTTTTTGTCCGGCGGTGGCGTGGGAAATGGATCTAGGGTTTCGGGGAGGGAGAGAGATCCGAATTTCGGGGGGGCCTTTATATAGGCATAAGTGGAGCTAGGAGAGTCCAAATGAGGTGCGGTTTTCGGACACGCGATCGTGATCGAACACTCTAGGACATGGAGCAGAGTTTGGTGGGTTTTGGGCCAAATTGGAGGGGTGTTGGGCTGCAACACACACGAGGCCTTTTCGGTCCCTCGGTTAACCGTTGGAGTATCAAACGAAGTCCAAATGACACGAAACTTGACAGGCGGTCTACCAGTAGTAAACCAAGGCCGCTTGGCAAGTCTAGGTCCAATCCAGAAATGTTTAATCCCCACACACGAAAGAAAGCTAGAAATGGCCACCGGAGGAGAACGAAGCGCCGGAATGCAAAACGGACAATGGGGAAAATGCTCGGATGCATGACAACACAAGGAGACAAAAACCCGAACCCGAGAAAATAAAATAACTTAACGCCGAAAACGGCAAGAGTTGGAGTACAAATAGGGAAAGGTACATCCGGGGTGTTACAAAGAGTGTCGAACTCAACGAGGAGCAGAAGGAAATGACAAGCGGTTTTCAGCAAGGTATTCTCTGCAAAAACTGAAATTATCGGTAACAGATAGTTTTGTGATAAGATAATTCGTAACGGATAACAAGTAACAAGAGTAACTAAGGTGCAGAAAGGTGGCCCAATCATTTTTGTAGCAAAGGACAAGCCTGGACGAACCCTTATATAAAGCAAAGCGCTCCAGAGGACACATGGGAATTGTTGTCAAATTAGTTTTCATCATGCTCATATGATTCACGTTCGTTACTTTGATAATTTGAGATGTGGGTGGACCGGTGCTTGGGTCCTTTCCTTACTTGGACAAGCATCCCACTTATGATTAACCCCTCTCGCAAGCATCCTCAACTACGAAAGAAGAATTATGATAAATCTAACCATAGCATGAAACATATGGATCCAAATCAGCACCTTACAAAGCAACGCATAAACTAAGGTTTAAGCTTCTGTCACTCTAGAAACCCATCATCTATTTATTAGTTCCCAATGCCTTCCCGTAGGCTCAAATTATGGTGAAGTGTCATGTAGTCAATGTTCACATAACACCACTAGAGGAGAGACAACATACATCTCATCAAAGTATTGAACGAATACCAAATTCACATGATTACTTATAGCAACTTCTCCCATGTCCTCAGGAACAAACATAACTACTCACAAAGTATATTCATGTTCCTAATCAGAGGAGTATTAATAATCATTAAGGATATGAACATATGATATTCCGCCGAATAAACTAACTAGCATCAACTACAAGGAGTAATCAACACTACTAGCAACCCACATGTACCAATCTGAGGTTTTGAGACAAAGATCGGATACAAGAGATGAACTAGGGTTTGAGAGGAGATGGTGCTGGTGAAGATGTTGATCATGACAATGCCGATGAGAAGATTGTTGGTGATGGCGATGCCTATGATTTACCCCTCTTGGAGGGAAGTTTCCCCGGCAGAACAGCTTCGCCCGAGCCCTAGATTGGTTCTACCCAAGTTCCGCCTCAAGACGGCGGCACTTCGTCCCGAAAGATTCTCCTTGATTTTTTTCCAGGTAAAAACCCTTCAAACAACAGAAGATGGGCATCGGGGGCCAGCCAGGTGGCCCACAAGGCAAGAGGGCACGCCCATGGGGTAGGGCGCGCCCCCACCCTTGTGGATGCCTGGCGGGTCCCTCTGGTGCTTTCTTCGCCCAATATTTTTAATATATTCCAAAATGATTCTGCGTAAATTTTCAGGACTTTTGGAGTTGTGCAGAATAGGTCTCTCAGATTTGCTCCTTTCCAGTCCAGAATTCCAGCTGCCGGCATTCTCCGTCTCCATGTAAACCTTGTAAAATATGAGAGAGAAGGGATAAGTATTGTGCTATAATGTATAATAACAGCCCATAATGCAATAAATATCAATATAAAAGCATGATGCAAAATGGACGTATCAACTTCCCCAAGCTTATACCTCGCTTGTCCTCAAGCGAAAGCCGAAATCAAAAAATATGTCCACATGCTTAGAGATAGAGGTGTCGATAAAATAAAATACGGACATGAAGGCATCATAATCATCTTTAGAACAACAACATATATTGTCATATAATTTCTTATGCTAAAGTAATAATTCTTTCACAAGGTAAAGTATGACTCAAAAACTTCATTGAAAACTAACAAACTATGATCTCAGTCATCGAAGAAATTGCAATTTATCATAACATCGGAAAGAGTCAATACAAGATCTTTTCAGAAAGTCCACATACTCAACTATCATTTAGTTTTTCACAATTGCTAACAGTCACCCGATACTTATGGGTTCAAAGCCTCATCCAGACACAGAGAAAGATAGGGGCTTAAAGTTTCGCCTCCAAATTTTTACCTCAAGGGTAATGTCAACAATAATACTTTATTATAACCTACATCCGAGTGGATATATATATATATCTGGATCTTTCTCCAACATATAGTGCTTGACAAAAAGAAAAAGTGTAAAAAGGAAAGGTGAAGATCGCCATGACTCTTGTATAAGGGTATAAGATAAAAGTCAAAGATAGGCCCTTCGCACATGGAAGCAGAGGTTGTGATGCGCTTTTATGGTTGGATGCACAAAACCTTAATGCAAAAGAACGTCACTTTATATTTCCGCTTGTGATAAAGAACTTTATTATGAAGTACGTCGCTTTAATTTCTTCCATATCACAAGTTCATATAAAGCTTATTTTCTCCACACTAAAAGATCATACCTATTTAGAGAGCATTTTTTATTGCTTGCACTGATGACAACTTACTTGAAGGATCTTACTCAATCCATAGGTGCCATCATTAAAGGAGTCAGGTCTACTTATTCTTCTTTCCAATTTTATGGTGGATTTCATAAGAACCCTTTTTGCTTTCTTGATAAATAAGGTTTTATGCAGTAAGAAAAGGCAAGCCTTTTTGGGTTGTATCCGAAGACATGGAAAGGGATGTTTTTAGGCTACTTTGTTTTTTATCAATCCGAAGGGTAGGGACCAATTTTTACTTTTACTACCTTTATATCTGCTTTTTTAGTTTATCCTTTCTTCCTTAATTCATTATTCCATGAAAATGGATTATTCCATGAATTCCTCAAAGCGAGGATCATCAAAATGAAAAATCTAAGACTACTATGAAACTACTAAAAAAACAAAACAAGAAAAAATTGAATGATTAAATTACATGGTGGACTCTCATGGAAAAACTGGTTTAAGAGATGTTTCGATGCACAAGTAGTATCTCTACTTGGTGCAAAAGATTTTGCTAGCATAAGAGGGAAAAGGAAGCTCAACATGTTGGAGGATCCATGACAATATAACTTCTATTCGTATAAAAGAAAACATAACCCATTATGTTGTCTTCCTTGTCCAACATCAACTTTTTAGCATGTAATATTTCATTGAGTGCTCACAATTACAAAAGATGTCCATGATAGTATATTTATATGTGAATCCTCTCTTTCTTTGTTAATTCCTATTAATTGCAACAATGACCAAAACTATGTTTGTCAACTCTCAACAAATTTTATTCATTATACTCTTTATATGTGAAGTTATCACTCTCCATAAGATCATTATATGATCTTTTTATTCTTCTCTGATTTTATTATTCCCTGAAGATCATAGCAAGAAAGCAAAGCCCTCAACTCAAAACTACTCTTTATTATATATAATTGAAGGACTTGATTACATAGGTCGATCTTAAAACAAAACTCAGAGCTAGATCGTATTAAAAGCTTTATTCTACTAGATCAAGATATAACCAAAAGGATCAAACTAAGAAAAACGGTAAAGGTAAAGGTGTGACGGTGATACGATACTGGGGCACCTCCCCCAAGCTTGGCAGTTGCCAAGGGGAGTGCCCATACCCTTGTATTTAGGCTCTTTCTTTGGAGGTGGTGATGTTTGATACATCTCCAAAGTATCTATAATTTTTGATTGCTCCATGCTATATTATCTACTGTTTTGGACATTATTGGGCTTTATTATCCACTTTTATATTATTTTTGGGACTAACCTATTAACCGGAGGCCCAGCCCAGAATTGTTGTTTTTGCCTATTTTAGGGTTTCAAAGAAAAGGAATATCAAGCGGAGTCCAAACGGAATGAAACCTTTGGGAACGTGATTTTCTCAACGAACAAGACCCAGGAGACTTGGACCCTACGTCAAGACACAAAAGAGGAGGCCACAAGGTAGGGGGGCCTAACCCCCCCTAGGCGCGCCCTCCACCCTCGTGGGCCCCCTGTTGCTCAACCGACGTACTCCTTCCTCCTATATATACCTACGTACCCCCAAATGATTAGATACAGAGCCAAAACCATAATTCTACCGCCACAACTTTCTGTATCCACGAGATCCCATCTTGGGGCCTGTTCCGGAGCTCCGTCAAAGGGGGCATCGATCATGGAGGGCTTCTACATCAACACCATAGCCCCTTCGATGAAGTGTGAGTAGTTTACTTCAGACCTACGGGTCCATAGTTAGTAGCTAGATGGCTTCTTCTCTCTTTTTGGATCTCAATACAATGTTCTCCCCCTCTCTTGTGGAGATCTATTTGAGGTAATCTTCTTTTTGTGGTGTGTTTGTTGAGACCGATGAATTGTGGGTTTATGATCAAGTCTATCTATGAATAATATTTGAATCTTCTATGAATTCTTTTATGTATGATTGGTTATCTTTGCAAGTCTCTTCGAATTATCAATTTGGTTTGGCCTACTATATTGATCTTTCTTGCAATGGGAGAAGTGCTTAGCTATGGGTTCAATCTTGCGGTGTCCTTTCCCAGTGACAGTAGGGGCAGCAAGACACGTATTGTATTGTTGCCATCGAGGATAACAAGATGGGGTTTTCATCATATTGCATGAGTTTATCCCTCTACATCATGTCATCTTGCTTAAGGTGTTACTCTGTTTTCATTAACTTAATACTCTAGATGCATGCTGGATAGCGATCGATGAGTGGAGTAATAGTAGTAGATGAAGGCAGGAGTCGGTCTACTTGTCTCGGACATGATGCCTATATACATGATCATACCTAGATATTGTCATAACTATGCTTAATTCTGTCAATTGCTCAACAGTAATTTGCTCACCCACCATAGAATACTTATGCTCTCGAGAGAAGCCACTAGTGAAACCTATGGCCCCCGGGTCTATCTTCATCATATTAATCTTCTAATACTTAGTTATTTCCTTTTGCTTTTACTTTGCTTTCATTTTACTTTGCATCTTTATCATAAAAATACCAAAAATATATTATCTTATCATATCTATCAGATCTCACTCTCGTAACTGGCCGTGTAGGGATTGGCAACCCCTATTCGCGTTGGTTGCGAGGATTTATTTGTTTTGTGCAGGTGCGAGGGACTCGCGCGTAGCCTCCTACTGGATTGATACCTTGGTTCTCAAAAACTAAGGGAAATACTTACGCTACTTTGCCGCATCATCCCTTCCTCTTCGAGGAAAACCAATGCAGTGCTCAAGAGGTAGCAAGAAGGATTTCTGGCGCCGTTGCCGGGGAGGTCTACGCAAAAGTCCATATACCAAGTACCCATCACATACCCTTATCTCGAAAATTACATTATTTGCCATTTGCCTCTCGTTTTCCTCTCCCCCACTTCACCCTTGCCGTTTTATTCGCCCTGTCTCTATCCTCCCTCTCTTTCTCTATTCGCCTCTTTTTGTCCGCTTGCTTTTTGTTTGCTTGTGTGTTAGTTTGCTTGCTTGTCACGATGGCTCAAGATAACACTAAATTGTGTGACTTTACCAACACCAACAACAATGATTTTATTAGCACTCCGATTGCTCCTCTTACCGATGTTGAATCTTGTGAAATTAATACTGCTTTGCTGAATCTTGTCATGAAAGATCCGTTTTTCGGCATTCCTAGTGAAGATGCCGCTACCCATCTTAATAGCTTCGTTGATTTATTTGAGATGCAAAATAAGAAAGATGTGGATAATGATATTGTTAAATTGAAGTTATTTCCTTTTTCGCTTAGAGATCGTGCTAAAGATTGGTTTTCGTCTTTACCTAAAAATAGTATTGATTCATGGAATAAGTGCAAAGATGCTTTTATCTCTAAGTATTATCCTCCCGCTAAGATCATCTCTCTTAGAAACGATATTATGAATTTTAAGCAACTTTATCATGAACATGTTGCACAAGCTTGGCAGAGAATGAAATTAATGATACGTAATTGCCCTACTCATGGTTTGAATTTGTGGATGATTATACAAAAATTTTATGCCGGATTGAATTTTGCTTCTAGAAATCTTTTAGATTCGGCCGTGGGAGGCACTTTTATGGAAATCAATTTAGGAGAAGCTACTAAACTCCTAGATAATATTATGGTTAATTATTCTCAATGGCATACTGAAAGATCTACTAATAAAAAGGTGCATGCGATAGAAGAAATTAATGTTTTGAGTGGAAAGATGGATGACCTTATGAAATTATTTGCTAGTAAAGGTGTTTCTTCTGATCCTAATGACATGCCCTTGTCTACTTTGATTGAGAATAATAATGAATCTATGGATGTGAGTTTTGTTTGTAGGAACAATTTTGGTAACAACACGTATAGAGGAAATTTCAATCCTAGGCCTTATCCTAGTAATCCCTCTAATAATTATGGTAATTCCTACAACAATTCTTATGGAAATTATAATAAGATGCCCTCTGAATTGGATCTAATATTAAAGAATTTATTACTTTGCAAAATAATTTCAATGCTATGATTGAAGAAAAATTTCTTAAAATTGATGAGTTGGCTAGGAACGTTGATCAAATTTCTCTTGATGTTGATTTTTTGAAACTTAGATCTATTCCACCTAAGCATGATATCAATGAGTCTCTCAAAGCCATGAGAATTTCCATTGATGAGTGCAAAGAAAGAACCGCTAGGATTCGTGCTAAGAAAGATTCCTTTATAAGAGTGTGTTCTTCTAGTTCCTATGAAAATAAAGATGAAGATCTAAAAGTTATTGATGTGTCGCCTATTAAATCTTTGTTTTGCAATATGAATCTTGATAATGATGGGATTGAATATGATCCACCTTTACCTAGAAGGCGTTCTAAGAATTCAGAGTATTTAGATCTTGATGCTAAAATTGATAAAAGTGCGATTGAAGAAATTAAAACCCTAGATGTCGCTAAACCCACTATTTTGGATTTGAAGGAATTTAATTATGAAAATTGCTCTTTGATTTATTTTATTTCCTTGTTGCAATCCATGCTAAATTCTCGTCACGCTTATAGTCAAAATAAAGCGTTTACTAAACATATTATTGATGCCTTGATGCAATCTTATGAAGAAAAACTTGAATTGGAAGTTTCTATCCCTAGAAAACTTTATGATGAGTGGGAAACAACTATTAAAATAAAAATTAAAGATCATGAATGCTATGCTTTATGTGATTTGGGTGCTAGTGTTTCCACGATTCCAAAGACTTTGTGTGATTTGTTAGGTTTTCGTGATTTTGATGATTGCTCTCTAAACTTGCACCTTGCGGATTCCACTATTAAGAAACCTATGGGAATAATTAATGATGTTCTTATTGTTGCAAATAGGAATTATTTGCCCGTAGATTTTATTATTCTTAACATAGATTGCAATCCTTCATGTCCTATTATTCTTGGTAGACTTTTCCTTAGAACGATTGGTGCAATTATTGATATGAAGGAAGGAAATATTAGATTCCAATTTCCGTTAAGGAAAGGCATGGAACACTTCCCTAGAAATAAAATCAAATTACCTTATGAATCTATTATGAGAGCCACTTATGGATTGCCTACCAAAGATGGCAATACCTAGATCTATCATTGTTTGTTATGCCTAGCTAGGGGCGTTAAACGATAGCTCTTGTTGGGAGGCAACCCAATTTTATTTTTATTCCTTGCTTTTTGCTCCTGTTTAGTAATAAATAATTTACCTAACCTCTGTTTTGGTTGTGTTTTTTGTGTTTGTGCCAAGTAGAATCGTTGGGAAGACTTGGGGAAAGTCTTGTTGAACTTGCTGTAAAAAACAGAAACTTTAGTGCTCACGAGAACTGCTTTAATTTTTATTTGGAAAGCTATATTTAGTTAATTATTTTTTAAGATGTTTAATATATAAATTCCTCCCGTCCAGAAATTTATTTTAAAATTTTTGGGGTTCCAGATCTTGCGCTAGCTACATATTACTACAGACTGTTCTGTTTTTGACAGATTCTGTTTTTCGTGTGTTGTTTGCTTATTTTGATAAATCTATGGCTAGTAAAATAGTTTATAAACCATAGAGAAGTTGGAATACAGTAGGTTTAACACCAAGATAAATAAATAATGAGTTCATTACAGTACCTTGAAGTGGTCTTTTGTTTTCTTTCGCTAACGGAGCTCACGAGATTTTCTACTTTGAGTTTTGTGTTGTGAAGTTTTCAAGTTTTGGGTAAATATTTGATGGATTGTGGAACAAGGAGTGGCAAGACACTAAGCTTTGGGATGCCCATGGCACCCCCAAGATAATCTAAGGACACCTAAAAGCCAAAGCTTGTGGATGCACGGGAAGGCATCCCCTCTTTCGTCTACTTCTATCGGTAACTTTACTTGGAGCTATATTTTTATTCACCACATGATATGTGTTTTGCTTGGAGCGTCTTGTGTGATTTGATTCTTTATTTTTTAGTTTACCACAATCATCCTTGATGTACAAACCTTTTGAGAGAGCCATACATGATTTGGAATTTGTTAGAATACTCTATGTGCTTCGCTTATATCTTTTGAGTTATATAATTTTGCTCTAGTACTTCACTTATATCTTTTAGAGCACGGTGGTGGATTTGTTTTATGGAAACTATTGATCTCTCATGCTTCACTTAGATTATTTTGAGAGTCTTAATAGCATGGGAATTTTCTTAAAATCCTAATATGCTAGGTATTCAAGAATAATAAAATTCTCTTATGAGTGTGTTGAATACTATGAGAAGTTTGATACTTGATCATTGTTTTGAGATATGAAGATGGTGATATTAAAGTCATGCTAGTTGAGTAGTTGTGAATTTGATAAATACTTGTGTTGAAGCTTGTGATTCCCGTAGCATGCACGTATGGTGAACTGTTATGTGATGAAGTCGGAGCATGATTTATTTATTGATTGTCTTCCTTATGAGTGGCAGTCGGGGACGAGCGATGGTCTTTTCCTACCAATCTATCCCCATAGGAGCATGTGCGTAATACTTTTCTTTGATAACTTGTAGATTTTCGCAATAAGTATATGAGTTCTTTATGACTAATGTTGAGTCCATGGATCATACGCACTCTCACCCTTCCACCATTGCTAGCCTCTCTAATACCGCGCACCTTTCGCCGATATCATACACCCACCATATACCCTCCTCAAAACATCCACCATACCTACCTATCTTGGCATTTCCATAGCCATTCCGAGATATATTGCCAAGCAACTTTACACCTTTCCGTTTATTGTGACATACTCCATCATTCTCATATTACTTTGCATGATCATATAGTCGACATCATATTAGTGGCAAAGCCACTGTTCATAATTCTTTCATACTTGTCACTCATGAGTCATTGCATATGCCGGTATACCGCCGAAGGCATTCATATAGAGTCATATCTTGTTCTAAGTATCGAGTTGTAATTCTTGAGTTGTAAGAAAATAAAAGTGTGATGATCATCATTATTAGAGCATTGTCCCAGTGAGGAAAGGATGATGGAGCCTATGATTCCCCCATAAGTCGGGATGAGACTCCGGACGAAAAAAAGAGGCCAAAAAAAGAGAAAAAGCCCAAATAAAAAAATGAGAGAAAAAGAGAGAAAGGACAATGCTACTATCCTTTTACCACACTTGTGCTTCAAAGTAGCATCATGATCTTCATGATAGAGAGTCTCTTATGTTATCACTTTCATATACTAGTGGGAATTTTTCATTATAGAACTTGGCTTGTATATTCCAATGATGGGCTTCCTCAAAATGCCCTAGGTCTTCATGAGCAAGCAAGTTGGATGCACACCCACTTAGTTTCTTTTTGAGCTTTCACATGCTTATAGCTCTAGTGCATCCGTTGCATGGCAATCCCTACTCACTCACATTGATATCTATTGATGGGCATCTTCATAGCCCGTTGATATGCCTAGTTGATTTGAGACTATCTTTCCCCTTTTGTCTTCTCCACAACCACCACTCTGTTCCACCTATAGTGCTATATCCATGGCTCACGCTCATGTATTGTGTGAAGATTGAAAAAGTTTTGAGAATGTCAAAAGTATGAAACAATTGCTTGGCTTGTCATCGGGGTTGTGCATGATTTAAATACTTTGTGTGGTGAAGTTAGAGCATAGCCAGACTATATGATTTTGTAGGGATAACTTTCTTTAGCCATGTTATTTTGAGAAGACATAATTGCTTAGTTAGTATGCTTGAAGTATTATTATTTTTATGTCAATATGAACTTTTGTCTTGAATCTTTCGGATGTGAATATTCATGCCACAATTAAGAAGAATTACATTAAAATTATGCCAAGTAGCACTCCACATCAAAAATTCCGTTTTTATCATTTACCTACTCAAGGACGAGCAGGAATTAAGCTTGGGGATGCTTGATACGTCTCCAACGTATCTATAATTTTTGATTGCTCCATGCTATATTATCTACTGTTTTGGACATTATTGGGCTTTATTATCCGCTTTTATATTATTTTTGGGACTAACCGATTAACCGGAGGCCCAGCCCAGAATTGTTGTTTTTGCCTATTTTAGGATTTCAAAGAAAAGGAATATCAAGCGGAGTCCAAACGGAATGAAACCTTCGGGAACGTGATTTTCTCAATGAACAAGACCCAGGAGACTTGGACCCTACGTCAAGATACAAAAGAGGAGGCCACAGGGTAGGGGGGCCTACCCCCCCAGGCGGGCCCTCCACCCTCGTGGGCCCCCTGTTGCTCCACCGACATACTCCTTCCTCCTATATATACCTACGTACCCCCAAATGATCAGATACGGAGCCAAAACCGTAATTCCACCGCCGCAACTTTCTGTATTGACGAGATCCCATCTTGGGGCCTGTTCCGGAGCTCTGTCGGAGGGGGCATCGATCATGGATGGCTGCTACATCAACACCATAGCCCCTCCGATGAAGTTTGAGGAGTTTACTTCAGACCTACGGGTCCATAGTTAGTAGCTAGATGGCTTCTTCTCTCTTTTTGGATCTCAATACAATGTTCTCCCCCTCTCTTGTTGAGATCTATTCGATGTAATCTTCTTTTTGCGGTGTTTTTGTTGAGACCGATGAATTGTGGGTTTATGATCAAGTCTATCTATGAATAATATTTGAATCTTCTCTGAATTCTTTTATGTGTGATTGGTTATCTTTACAAGTCTCTTCGAATTATCAATTTGGTTTGGCCTACTAGATTGATCTTTCTTGCAATGGGAGAAGTGCTTAGCTTTGGGTTCAATCTTGTGGTGTCCTTTCCCAGTGACAGTAGGGGCAGCAAGGCACGTATTGTATTGTTGCCATCGAGGATAACAAGATGGGGTTTTCATCATGTCATCTTGCTTAAGGCGTTACTCTGTTTTCATTAACTTAATACTCTAGATGCATGCTGGATAGCGGTCGATGAGTGGACTAATAGTAGTAGATGCGGGCAGGAGTCGGTCTACTTGTCTCGGACGTGATGCCTATATACATGATCATACCTAGATATTCTCATAACTATGCTCAATTCTATCAATTGCTCAACAATAATTTGTTCACCCACCGTAGAATACTTATGCTCTCGAGAGAAGCCACTAGTGAAACCTATGGCCCCCGGGTCTATCTTCATCATATTAATCTTCCAATACTTAGTTATTTCCTTTTGCTTTTACTTTGCTTTTATTTTAATTTGCATCTTTATCATAAAAATACCAAAAAATATTATCTTATCATATCTATCAGATCTCACTCTCGTAAGTGGCCGTGTAGGGGTTGACAACCCCTATTTGCGTTGGTTGCGAGGATTTATTTGTTTTGTGCAGGTACGAGGGACTCGCGCGTAGCGTCCTACTGGATTGATACCTTGGTTCTCAAACACTAAGGGAAATACTTACGCTACTTTGCTGCATCATCCCTTCCTCTTCGGGGAAAACCAACGTAGTGCTCAAGAGGTAGCAATGTTGGAGTTGTTGATCTATATCGCACACGCTGTGCTTTATTAACCATGTGCGCCGTAATGACCTGCACACCGTAATTTCGCCCTAATTCAATTGCTGCTATTTAAAATTGTACCTAATTTAAACATGAAAGTAGGCTATAGCTTTATTCGTATCCATCAGGTTCAAACAACCAATGCATTATTCGATTCACAGGTACAAATGTTTAAGAATTACATAAGCACCAAATAGAAAATGATGAACGAGGGTTCTATACTTGTACTATTACAGATGGTAAAGAAAGAGGTGACAAACGTTCCAGTTGCTGAACAAGGTGAAGGGGAATGGCCCTATTGTGCTCTCTTGGATGCAGAAGGCATGTAGGACTCTAGTCCAACCGATTGTGACGGCCGGCCGCCAACCATGTAGTTTCAGAGGTAATCCTGAGTAAACTGCTTCAGGATCCACTGTAAAAGAAAAAAGATTCAGACATTGTCATCTAACACAACTCATTACGGGACAATAAAAAGAAGGCTACAGGGTTCTTACTTATCATCTTGCAGTTCATTGTTGTCTTGCATAAAGTGTAAACAAATAGTTTGATTGACATCTTTTGACCCATTTTAATAACAATCTTTATCACTTTCATTACTTGATGCTTGTTCATGAATATCTCATTGCCCCATACGCAGAAAGGGTTGAAGTGTGGATCTTTGGCAATGATATATGTAGCTAAAAGCACCAAGTTAATATTAGAAGCTAAACAACAATTGAAAAATTATGTAGTACAACACTCCCTCCATCCCATTGTATAAGATTTTGTTACATGTATATCTAGACATCATCAGAACATTAAGGTAACACTCTTCCTTGTTGCTATGTAGCTCAGGATTGCATATTTAGTCATTTAGTAGAATGCATGTTTATATGTAGCCTCATATATATTAAATATGGCCCTAGTTAACCTAATGATAAATGGGTTACAGATATATTCAGTGAAATGTCCGATTCAATGATTAATCCCTTATCATCCCCAGGCTATATGGTACCAGCTGCCGATATCCTGAATAATGAGTACATATAAGCAACGTGATGAAACTAACCTTGATGGAAAAGACCACCGTTCTCAATATTGTCCTGCATGAGTACATATAAAGGCATGTTAAGCACAACAGGCTAAACATCAACCAAATATATCTCTGGTAGACAACATAATCTACAAACGATAGCTTCAGTGTGTAGGCTTAAGCACACTAGTTAAGCAAAACAAGAAGTGGAAAGGTGTGTTAATTGCATCAGGCATAACATTTAAAAACAAGCAAATAGTCATTCAAACTGGTATTGTGCAGGTCTAAAGTACGCTAGTTATTGATAAAAATGAAAAGGCATGTTAATTGCAATATCCTTAACAGTAACCAAATATCGTAATTTATAGTGGTATTGTTGAAACTGTTATTGATGAAATTCAACTACATGGAAAATAGTTGCACATATAGAGCATCACATTGTGAAGAACTGAAATAAATAAGTCATAAGGACATATCTAGCCGATCCTTAAAAAGTTAAAGGACTAAAACCCTTAGTGGATATATATACTCCAGCAATTTTTGGTCTTTTCTAGTCGATCCCCTAAACTTAAGGTTGTAAACTTCAATTTGATCATGTTCAAAGCAGGTTCAACCAAAAGTTGCATGCACTCAAACATAAACATAGATAGTTTTGCATAACTGAACATAAAACATAAATTTAAACTAAGCTAAACTACTTTCGGTCGAAGTAGAGGTCGAGCCAATCCTTCCTCGTTATGTACGGTGTGCCGCGAGCCGGGTCCGGGCCGGTGCCGTTGTCGGTGTCATTGGGGAATGCACTCCTCCACTCGTCGATGTTGATCTCCTCATCCTCGGGGCCCACCTCAACGCCCTTCGTGCCGCCGTTGCCGCCTCCTTCAACCTCGTCATCGGAGGAGAGCGCGATAACCTCGCCGCCCTCTGCACCGCCATCCTTGTTGCCTTCGACCTCGTCATCAGAGGAGAGTGCAATAACCTTGCCGCCCTCCGCGCCGGCAAAGATTGCCTGCTTCGCCTCCACAAGCTCCGGGTGCTGCCGAAAGAGCTCTTGCATGTAGGCCTCAGCGGCGGCCTCGGCCTCGGCCTCGAGGTGCTCCCACGCCTCACGGTCCTTCCTGCTTGTCCTCAAGCAATTCAATTGACAAACTGAAAGTGATAAGAAAAACTTTTACAAACTCTGTTTGATCTTGTTGTTGTAAATATGTAGAGCCAGCATTCAAGTTTTCAGTGAAGATTATGAACTAACCGTATTCACAATAACATTTAGGTCTCATGTTTACTCATATCAATGGCATAATCAACTAGCGAGGAGTAATAGTAAATCTCGGATGACAACACTTTCTCAAAACAATCATAATATGATATAACAAGATGGTATCTCGCTAGCCCTTTCTACGACCGCAAAACATAAATGCAGAGCACCTTTGAGGTTCAAGGACTGACTAAACATTGTAATTCATGGTAAAAGAGATCCAGTCATAGTCATACTCAATGTAAACTAATAGTAATGCATGCAAATGAAAGCGGTGCTCTCCAACTGGTGCTTTTTATTAAGAGGGTGATGACTCAACATAAAAGTAAATAGATAGGCCCTTCGTAGAGGGAAGTAGGGATTTGTAGAGGTGCCAAAGCTCAATTTTTGAAATAGAGATAAATAATATTTTGAGTGGCATACTTTCATTGTCAACATAACAACTGAGAGATCACGATATCTTCATGCTACACACATTATAGGCGGTTCCCAAACAGAATGGTAAAGTTTATACTCCCCCACCACCAACAAACATCAATCCATGGCTTGTCTGAAACAACGGGTGCCTCCAACTAACAACAATCCTGGAGGAGTTTTGTGCGCAATTATTTAATTTAAGCATGGGACTGGGCATCCCGGTTACCAGCCATTTTCTCGTGAATGAGGAGCGGAGTCCACTCCTCGTGAGAATAACCCACCTAGCATGGAAGATATAGACATCCGTAGTTGATACATGCGCTATTCGAGCATACAAAACATAATTTCAATTGAAGGTTTAGAGTTTGGCACATACAAATTTACTTGGAACGGCAGGTAGATACCGCATAAAGGAAAGTATGGTGGACTCATATGGAATAGCTTTGGGGTTTATGGAAGTGGATGCACAAGAAGTATTCCCGCTGAGTACAAGTGAAGGCTAGAAAGAGACTGGGTAGCGACCAGCTAGAGAGCGACAACAATCATGAACATGCATTAAAATTAATCAACACTGAGTGCAAGCATGAGTAGGATATAATTCACCGTGAACATAAATATCATGGAGGCTATGTTGATTTTGTTTCAACTACATATGTGAACATGTGCCAAGTAAATCCGCTCGAATCGTTCAAAGGAGGATACCACCCTATCATACCACATCACAACCATTTTAATATCATGTTGGCACGCAAGGTAAACCATTATAAACTCCTAGCTAATTAAGCATGGCATGAGCAACTATAATCTGTAATTGTCATTGCAAACATGTTTCATTCATAATAGGCTGAATCATGAATGATGAACTAATCATATTTACAAAAACAAAATAGGTCTGATTCATACCAGCTTATCTTATCTCAACCAGTCCATCATATATCATCATTATTGCCTTTCACTTGCACAACTGAACAGTGTGGATAATAATAATAGTGCACGTGCATTGGACTAAGCTGGAATCTGCAAGCATTTACTACACAGGAGAAGACAAGGTAATATGGGCTCTTTGTTAGATCAACAATAATGCATATGAGAGCCACTCAACATTTTCATCATGGTCTTCTCCTCTTGACCCCCAAATAAAAGAAAGGAAATAAAAATATTTACACGGGAAAGCTCCCAACAAGCAAAAGAAGAACGAGAAATATTTTTGGGTTTTCTTTTAATTACTACTACTACATGCATGGAAGCTAAAAGCAATAGCTAATTTTTTTTTGTTTTTCTTAAGGTTTTTCAAACACACAAGAAGAAGGCTTAAAAAGAAATTAAACTAGCATGGATAGTACAATGAAAAAGTCTGAGCACCGACAACTGGCATGAGTGTGTGAACATGAATGTAATGTTGGTGAGAAATACATACTCCCCCAAGCTTAGGCTTTTGGCCTAAGTTTGTCTATGGCCATGGCTCAAAGTTGCCCTCTTCGGTGTACGGAGGAGTGTCCTCTGGGTGCCATTGGTTGGCGTTCTCCTCCGGATCCCACTGATAAACATACTGTCGATAAGGGTCATGGGATGGCTCTGGCTCAGGCTCTGGAGCTGGTGTCAGGCTCCAGTATGCATGAACGGCCTCTGGCAAAACAAGGTACGTGCCTGAAAATATGTTAAACAAGGAGGGTGCAGGCAAGGTAATAATCTCATAGTAGTTTTTATCAAATATCAATTTATACTTAAGCATCTTCTTCTTATCTTTAACACTAAAATCATGTGCTACCATACTCTTATAATCCAGAAAAATAGGGGCAACAACTTTTCCTCTTTCTCATAATGCCTAATAGGTATCCTAAAGTGTGCAGCAAGGCGCGAAGCAAAGATGCCACCAAAGATGGGGCCCTTTGTATGGTTTAGATTTAATCGTTTAGCAACAATAGTGCCTAAACTGAAAGTGGTATCATGAAACAAAGCATGGCGCAAAATAACAATATGAGGAGCACTGGGATTTCCACTGTTCCCATGACCAATTAAGCATCTACTAGCAAATATTGCAAAGTAATGTAGAACAGGAAAATGTATGCTAGTAATTCTTGCATTGAAAACTTTCCTTGTTTCCCCTACAACAATCGTATCGATAAACCCCTCCACATCATTACGATGTGGTTCCTCGATGCTGCCCGCAAAGGGAATCTTAAAGACCCGACAAAAAATCATATAGTGACATCTCCTTAACCTCATCATATAAATGAAATTCCAACAAGGTGGTGATTTCCTAGCATGAAAGTAAAACTTTTGGACGAAAATATTAGTGTGGAGGAGATACTGTTCACGCTGGTCACGGAGGAAGTCGATGAGGCCTGCATTCTCAGCCAAATAATAAAAGTCCTCATAAATCCTGGCTGCTCTCAAGAACTGATCACAAGGACATTCGCATGGCCGAACCTCCGTAGTGCGAGGGAGATTATATTTGGGCTTATTATTCTCTTCACTTTGCCTATCCTTCGAGCTTTGGCTCGAAGCGCCCCTCAACAATCTTTTCATCATTTTCTTTCTCTGAAAAATTTCTGAAATTTTTAGTGACTCAAAATAAAAGTGAACCAAACTCAACAAGATTGATAAAAACTACTCCTGCAAGTGCCTAGAGGCCATATCATGCATTAAAACTACTTTTGACCACATAAATTTTACATGAAAGCTCAAGAATAGGTCACCTAAGCAGCAAAAATTTGCAATAAATAAAGCACTAGAACAAAAACTAATGGACCATTGGAGGAGTCACATACCAAAGAACAATCTCCCAAAGCAGTTTTGTGAATGGAGCTTTGAGCTAGGAGATCGCAAATGGCAGCAAGATGAGCTAGAACTCAAGTTTGAGCTGAGGGAGGATTTTTTCTGGAGGAAGACGAAGCGTGTGGGTGCTGGAATAAGTGGAGGGGGGCACGTGGGGCCCACGAGGCAGGGGCGCGCCCTGGACCCTCATGGCCAAGTGGTGTGGCCCCATGGTGTGTTCTCAGTGCCAATAATTCTTAAATATTCTACAAAAAATCATCTAAAATTTTCGGGACATTTCAAGAACTTTTATTTTCGGGGTATTTTTTATTGCAAGGATAATTCAGAAAACAGACAGGAAATACTAATTTTGCTTTATTTAATCTAAATAACAGAAAGTAAAAAGAGGGTACAGACAGTTGTGCTTTTATAACTTCATCCATCTCATGCTCATCAAAAAGGAATCCACTAACAAGGTTGATCAAGTCTTGTTGACAAACTCTTTCCGAATAACATGAAATTGGAGAATTTCGAATAATAGTAAGTTACCTCAACGGGGATATGCATGTCCCCAACAATAAGATTATCATATTTCTTCTTGACAGTAGGAAGAGGAAATTCAATACCTCCAATAGTAATTGTTGAAGTTTTTCCAATAGAATTGATACTGTGGACTTGAGGTTGTTTCCTCGGAAAGTGTATCGTATGCTCATTACCATTAACATGAAAAGTGACATTGCCTTTGTTGCAATCAATAACAGCCCCTGTAGTATTCAAAAAGGGACTACCATGAATAATAGACATATTATCATCCTTGGGAATATCAAGAATAACAAAGTCCGTTAAAATAGTA
Organism: Triticum dicoccoides; assembly: GCF_002162155.2. NCBI lineage: Eukaryota > Viridiplantae > Streptophyta > Magnoliopsida > Poales > Poaceae > Triticum > Triticum dicoccoides. Next base: position 263,115,904 of record NC_041382.1, on the reverse strand, counting down.
CCGTTTGCAACCACAACAGGCACATCCTCACAAATACCGACAGGTATAGCAGTTGATTTATCGGTCATTTGCAAAGAAATTTCAGTAGGTGTCAACTTATTCAAATCAAGTGTACGATATAAAGAGAGAGGTATAACACTAGCACCGCTCCAAGATCACATAAAGCCGTTTTAACATAGTTTCTTTTAATGGAGCATGGTATAGTTGGTACTCCTTGATCTCCTAGTTTCTTTGGTATTCCACTCTTAAAAGTATAATTGGCAAGCATGGTGGAAATTTATGTTTCCAGTATCTTTCTTTTTTTGTGAAAATATCTTTCATATACTTAGCATAAGGATTCAATTTAAGCAAGCATATCAGTCAAATGCATACGCAAAAAGATAGGTCTAAGCATTTCAGCAAAGCGCTCAAAATCCTCATCATCTTTTTCTTGGATGTTTAGGAGGAAAAGGCATGGGTTTCTGAACCCATGGTTCTCTTTCTTTACCGTGCTTCCTAGCAACGAAGTCTCTCTTATCATAATGTTGATTCTTTCATTGTGGATTATCAAGATCAACAACAGGTTTAGTCTCTACATTATTGTTATTGCTAAGTTGAGCATCAACATGAACATCAACATTAACATTATCACTAGGTTCATGTTCATTACCAGATTGTGTTTCAGCATCAGAAATAGAAATATTGTTGGGATTCTCAGGTGTGTCAACAACAGGTTCACTAGAAGCATGCAAAGTCCTATCATTTTTCTTTTTCTTCTTATTAGAAGAACTAAGTGCCTCAACATTGGTTCTCTGAGAATCCTGCTCAATTCTCTTAGGGTGGCCCTCAGGATACAAAGGTTCCTGAGTCATTTTACCCCCTCAAGTCACAACTCTACCAGCATTATCATTTTTCTTATTATTTAATTCATTGAGCAAATCATTTTGAGCTTTAAGCACTTGTTCTACTTGAGTGGTAACCATAGAAGCATGTTTACTAATAAGTTTAAGCTCACCTTTAACTCTAGACATATAATCACTCAACTATTCAATCATATAAGCATTACGTTTCAATTGTCTACTAACATAAGCATTGAAGTTTTCTTGTTTAACAATAAAATTATCAAACTCATCCAAGCATTGGCTAGCAGGCATATTAAGAGGAATATCACCTTCATCAAATCTATTGAGAGAATTTACCTTTACTACCTGTGTGGGGTTATCAAGACCATGTATTTCTTCAATAGGTGGTAAATTCTTAACATCTTCAGCTTTATTAATACCTTTTTCTTTCATAGATTTCTTTGCCTCTTGCATATTTTCAGGACTGAGAAATAGAATACCCCTTTTCTTCAGAGTTGGCTTAGGAGTTGGTTCAGGAAGTGTCCAATCATTTTCATTACTCAACATATTATTCAATAGCAATTCAGCTTGATCAACAGTTCTTTCCCTGAAAACACAACCAACACAACTATCCAGGTTGTCTCTAGAAGAATTGGTTAGTCCATTATAAAAGATGTCAAGTATTTCATTTTTCTTGAGAGTATGATCAGGCAAAGCATTAAGTAATCGGAGAAGCCTCCCCCAAGCTTGTGGGAGACTCTCTTCTTCAATTTGCACAAAATTATATATTTCCCTTAAGGCAGCTTTTTCCTTATGAGCGGGGAAATATTTAGCAGAGAAATAATAAATCATATTCTAGGGACTACACACACAACCAGGATCAAGAGAATTAAACCATGTTTTAGCATCACCCTTTAATGAGAACAGAAATAACTTGAGGATATAGTAGTAATGAATTTTTCCCTCATTAGTGAACAGGGTGGCTATATCATTCAATTTAGTAAGATGTGCCACAACAGTTTCAAATTCATGGCCATAAAAAGGATCAGATTCAACCAAAGTAATTAACTCAGGATCGACAGAGAAATCATAATCCTTATTGGCAATACAGATAGGTGAAGTAGCAAAAGCAGGGTCATATTTCATTCTGGCATTCAAAGATTTTTCTTTCAGCTTAGCTAACAGTTTCTTAAGATCATATCTATCATTGCAAGCTAAAAAGTCTGTAGCAGTTTCTTCATCCATAACATAACCCTCAAGCACAACAGGAATTCATATCTAGGGGGAGAATCTTCATCATCACTTTCATCAATATTATCAGTTTCAATAATTTCATTCTCTCTAACCCTAGCAAGTTGTTCATCAAGAAATTGACCTAATGGCATAGTACTATCAAGCATAGAAGTAGTTTCATCATAAGTATCATGCAAAGCATAAGTGGCATCATCAATAACATGCGACATATCAGAATAAATAGCAGGAGTAGGTGTTGCAAGTTTACTCAAAACAGAAGGTGAATCAAGTGCAGGGCTAGATGGCAATTCCTTACCTCCCCTCGTAGTTGAGGGAAAAATCGTGGTTCTTTCATCTTTCAAGTTCCTCATAGTGATCAACAGATATAAATCCCAAGTGACTCAAAGAATAGAGCTATGCTCCCAGCAACGGCGCCAGAAAATAGTCTTGATAACCCACAAGTATAGGGGATCACAATAGTTTTCGAGGGTAGAGTATTCAACCCAAATTTATTGATTCGACACAAGGGGAGCCAAATAATATTCTGGAGTATTAATAGTTGAGTTGTCAATTCAACCGCACCTGAAAGACTTAATATTTGCAGCAAAGTATTTAGTAGCAAAGTAATATGGAAGTAACGGTAAAAGTGGCAAAAGTATCAATAGCAGTTTTGTAGTGATTGTAACACTGGCAATAGAAAAGTAATTAAGCAAAGATCAATATATGAAAAGCTCGTAGGCATTGGATCAGTGATGGATAATTATGTCAGATGCAATTCCTTATGCAACAATTATACCATAGGGTGACACAGAACTAGCTCCAGTTCATCAATGTAATGTAGGCATGTATTCCAAATATAGTCATATGAGCTCATGGAAAAGAACTTGCATGACATCTTTTGTCCTACCCTCCCATGGCAGCGGGGTCCTATCGGAAACTAAGGGATATTGAGGCCTCCTTTTGATAGACTATCGGAATAAAGCATTAACACTTAGTGAATACATGAACTCCTCAAACTATAGTCATCACCGAGAGTGGTCCCGATTATTGTCACTTCGGGGTTACTGAATCATAACACATAGTAGGTGACTATTGACTTGCAAAATAGGATCAAGAACTCACATATATTCATGAAAACATAATAGGTTCAGATCTGAAATCATGGCACTCGGGCCCTATTGACAAGCATTAAGCATAGAAAAGTCATAGCAACATCAATCTCAGAACATAATGGATACTAGGGATCAAACCCTCACAAAACTAACTCGATTACATGATAAATCTCATCCAACCCATCACCGTCCAGAAAGCCTACGATGGAATTACTCACGCATGGCGGTGAGCATCATGAAATTGGTGATGGAGGAAGGTTGATGATGACAATGGCGACGGATTCCCCTCTCCGAAGCTCCGAACAGACTCTAGATCAGCCCTCCCGGGAGAGATTAGGGCTTGGCGGCGGCTCCGTATCATAAAACGCGATGAATCCTTCTCTTTAATTTTTTCTCCACGAACATGAATTTATATAGTTGGAAATGATGTCGGTGGAGTCTTAGGGGCCCACGAGACAGGGGGCGTGCCCCACGGGGGTGGGCGCGCCCCCACCCTCTTGGACAGGGTGTGGGCCCCCTGGTGTTGATTCTTTCACCAGTATTTTTTATAAATTCCAAAAATATTCTCCAAGAAGTTTCAGGTCATTCTGAGAACTTTTATTTTTGCACAAAAATAACACCATGGAAATTCTGCTGAAAACAGCGTCAGTCCGGGTTAGTTCCATTCAAATCATGAAAGTTAGAGTCCAAAACAATGTCAAAAGTGTTTGGAGAAGTAGATATGATGGAGACGTATCACTCCCGTGCCATAGCAGAGCTCACCACCCTGGCTCCGGCGGAATGAGGTCGACCAGACGTGTGCCGAACGGGAAATTGAGCCTAGCCACCACGCCATGGTAGCGGACCTGCCAGCGGTCGTACTCCATGGCCGCGAGCTTGGCCGTGTGGAAGCTACCAAGCCACCGGAGGGTGTAGGTCTCCCAATCTATAATCTCGGCGACCCACATCCCCCACCGCCACTGCCGGACCTCAAGGTAGGACCTCGTCGTTCTGAGGGAGTACGGGGAAGTCCTTGAACCGGCATAGGGGCGCGGCGGCGGGGCGGATCGGGGGACCAACGACGGTGGATCGAGCCCGCAGAGGGCGATGGGGACACCTCGGCGGCCACCTCGCCGGCGTTGGGCGAGAAGGCCACGATAAACCTATTTTTGGCCATTGGCCCCTTGAGCTCTGTAACACCCCGGATATGACTTTCCCAATATGTACACCAACTCTTGCCGTTTCCGGCGTTAAGTTATTTTATTTTCTCGGGTTCGGGTTTTTGTCTCCTTGTGTTGTTGTCGTTGTCATGCATCTCATATCATGTCATCATGTGCATTGCATTTGCATACGTGTTCATCTCATGCATTCGAGCATTTTCCCCGTTGTCCGTTTTGCATTCCGGCGCTTCGTTCTCCTCCGGTGGTCATTTCTACCTTTCTTTCGTGTGTGGGGATTAAACATTTCCGGATTGGACCGAGACTTGCCAAGCGGCCTTGGTTTACTACCAGTAGACCGCCTCTCAAGTTTCATATCATTTGGACTTCGTTTGATACTCCAACGGTTAACCGAGGGACCGAAAAGGCCTCATGTGTGTTGCAGCCCAACACCCCTCCAATTTGGGCCAAAACCCACCAAAACCCTCTCCATCATCTAGAGCATTCGATCACGATCGCGTGGCCGAAAACCGCACCTCATTTGGAGCTTCCTAGCTCCTCCTACCTCCATAAATATCCCCTCCCCGAAATTCCGGATCCAAACCACCCTAAACCTAGCCCCGCTCCTCATCTGCGCGCCGGACACGTCCGTCCGCGTGCCGGACATCGCCGCCGCCCACTCCCGTCGTGCCACGTGGTGCCGCCACCGCCTCCACCACCGCGGCCCGCCCGGCCCGAGGCCGGCCCCCACGGCCCGAAGAGGCGCGCCGCCCCGCGCCTTCGCCCCACCGCCGCCTCTCTCAACGCCGGCGCATCCCGCCGCCGCGCGCAGGTCGCCGCCCGAACTCCGCCGGCGGACCTCCTCGCTGCCTCGCTCCTCGCCGGCCGGAGCCGAGCTCCGCCGCGGCCGGCCAGCGCCTCCTCCGACCTCCGGCCTTGCCTCCCCTCCCGGATCCGGCCGCCCCCCGGTCGTCTTCTTCCTCTCCGTCGAGCTCCGGCGCGAACTCCGACCAACCTCGAGAAGTGCGCCGCGATCCAGATCTGGCAGCTACAGTAAACCCTAACCGCGAGGTGGAATTTTCTTCTAAGTCCTCAAGATCTCAGATCCATATGCTCCTATTCATCGTGCTATAACTCCGCATCCGTAGCTCCATTTTGCGCATATAGCATATCAAAATGTTCGTCTCAGAGAGTACATCACTTTGTTCCATTGCATAATTTTCATTTGAGTTCATCTTAATGCCCGAAGTGCTGTTAGAAGAGGGCTACTTGAGATAATTGTCAGATCTGCTGCCCCATTTAGCTATTTGTCATTTTTAAATGATTATTGTGTGCATGATATGCCCATGAGTTCTACATATGTTTTGTTAAGGGTTTTGCCATATTTACAGAGGTGCAACCCATGTATTTTTGTGATGTGTGTGGTGACTAGCACAATCTTGCAAAGTGAGGCACTTGGTAATGCTGATTTCAGAGACTTAACATTTCCACTAAGTCCTTGACCTGTTTATCTCATATGGTCATATGTTCATGTTGTTTCCTAGTGATCCGTGCCTCTTTTGAGGATGATCAGTAAGGATGTTTTGTTAATCTTGTAGTTCTCTATCCATCCATGTCTTTGTTTGCAATTATGGAGCACCCTAGCTTGAGTCAATCGAGCTCTACTTTTGCTACTTCGTGATTCTGGGCAGATTGTCTACTTGTTACCGATTTTGCCGATGATGTTGTGGTTGATCCGTGCATGCTATGTTATTGTTCTTGCCATGTCTAGCTTGCATTTTGTGTATTCTTGATTAATGTATGCTTAGTTTGTCATGACTTGCTCCGTAGTGAGTGCATCGAGCTCGTAAACATGCCTACTTGATATCTGTTTCAGCATGCTCTAGTTTTCACTAAGTCTGAGAACTGATTATGTTTTTGCCATGTTCACATGCTTGCAATTGTATTTTCTGATCCCTTTTGGCTCAAGGTCACTAAGGGACTTTTGTTAAGATCTTTGAGTAGCTCCATGCCATGCTTTACTTTGCCATGTTCAGGTCCTATAGCATATAGTTTTGTTGCTCCGAAGAGTGCTATCTGATCTGAAATTCCAGACAAGTGTTAATTTCACTAAGTCTGAAATCTGTTTGTCATATGCATTTTTGCCATGCTTGTTTGAACCTGTTAATGGATGAATTGGACATAGCTCAGTGCTAGAATTTTGTTAAGCATCATGAATGCATCCCTGCCATGTATTTTGTTGTCTTGTTTGGGTGCTGTAGCATGTTCATCTCATTGCATTTAGATGGCTACTTGCTGTAAATTGCAGAACGTGATCATATATGAATCGCTTGCCATTTCCAAACCGTAACTCCGATTCTGGCGTTCTTTATATCGTTTTCAAGCGATTTCATCTCATCTTTCCAATGGCACAATTGGATTTCGAAGTTGAGGCCAGGTTCATGCATTCCTTGTCACATCTTGCATATGCATCCCGCATCGCATCCCGCATAGCATACCATCTTTGCATCATGTTGTTTGAGGTTGCACGTGGTTGATTGTGTTCTGTTTGCTTGTTTGTCTTGTTTGGGTAGAGCCGGGAGACGAGTTCGCTAACGAGGAGCCCGTTGAGTTTGCTTTCGAGGATCCAGTCTTCTCTGACAACTTTGTAGGCAAGATGATCATACCCTCGAAATCACTACTATCTTTGCTTTGCTAGATGCTCGCTCTTTTGCTATGCCAATGTTGTGATGCCTACCATTTGCTTTCAAGCCTCCCAAATTTCCATGTAAAAACTCTAACCCACCATGTCCTAGCAAACCATTGATTGGCTATGTTACCGCTTTGCTCAGCCCCTCTTATAGCGTTGCCAGTTGCAGGTGAAGATTGGAGACCGTTCCTTGTTGGAACATTTATTTACTTGTTGGGATATCATTATATTATCTTGTTATCTTAATGCATCTATACACTTGGTAAAGGGTGGAAGGCTCGGCCTCTCGCCTAGTGTTTTGTTCCACTCTTGCCGCCCTAGTTTCCGTCATATCGGTGTTGTGTTCCCAGATTTGCGTTCCATACGCGGTTGGGTTATAATGGGAACCCCTTGATAGTTCGCCTTGATTAAAGCTTTTCCAGCAATGCCCAACCTTGGTTTTACCATTTGCCACCTAGCCTATTTTCCCTTGGGTTTCTGGAGCCCGAGGGTTATCTTATTTTAGCCCCCCCTCCGGGCCAGTGCTCCTCTGAGTGTTGGTCCGAACTAGAGTCCTGTGCAGCGCCCCCTCGGGGAAACTCGAGGTTTGGTTTTAGTTGTATGGAGAGCTCATCTGAGTGTGCCCTGAGAACGAGATATGCGTAGCTCCTATCGGGATTTGTCGGCACATTCGGGCAGTGTTGCTGGATTTGTTTTAACCTGTCGAAGTGTCTTGAAGAACCGAGATACCGAGTCTGATCGGAACGTCTCGGGAGGAGGTATATTCCTTCGTTGACCGTGAGAGCTTGTCATGGGCTAAGTTGGGACTCCCCTGCAGGGATTTGAACTTTCAAAAGCTGTGCCCGCTGTTATGAGCAGATGGGAATTTGTTAATGTCCGATTGTAGATAACTTGAACCTTAACTTAATTAAAATGAATCAACAGTGTGAGTTACCGTGATGGCCTCTTTTCGGCGGAGTCCGGGAAGTGGACACGGTGTTGGAGTAATGCTTGCCGCAGGTTTGCCCTCTTTAGTTATGCGTTCGCGCTTTGCCTCCTCTTCTCGCTCTCTTTTGTGAACAGGATAGCCACCATATATGCTAGTCGCTTGCTGCAGCTCCACATATTTACCTTGCCTTACCTATTAAGCTTAAATAGTCTTGATCGCGAGGGTGCGAGATTGCTGAGTCCCTGTGGCTCACAGATTACTATTACACCAGATGCAGGGCCTGATGATTCCGCTCCAGGTGACGCGCTTGAGCTCAAGTGGGAGTTTGACGAGGACTCTCAACGATACTATGTTTCCTTTCCCGACGATCAGTAGTGGTGCCCAGTTGGGGGTGATCGGGACCGTGTCGCATGTTGGGTTATCTTTTATTTTGGTGCCGTAGTCGGGCCATGAGTGTTTGGTTGATGTAATGTTATTTATGTACTTGATTGACGTGGCGAGCGTAAGCCAACTATGTTATCTCCCTTTTTATTATCTATATTACATGGGGTGTTGTGAAGATTGCCTGACTTGCGACATATGCCTTCAATGTGATTATGCCTCTAAGTCGTGCCTCGACACGTGGGAGATATAGTCGCATCGAGGGTGTTATAAGTTGGTAATCAGAGCCTTCCCCGACCTTCGGAGCCCCATTGCTTGATCGTTTTTAGCGGCCGAGTTGTGTCTAGAAAAAAATGTTTTGAGTCATTTATGAATTATATATCGGAGAGTTTAGGAATTCTTTTTACTTCCCAGTCTCCTCATCGCTCTGGTAAGGCATCCTGACGTAGAGTTTTGACTCTTCTCTTCTCAAATTTCACTAAAAAAAATTTAGGATCACGCGGGTATCTTGGAATCGTTCCGATGGTTTTATGACGAGAACATTGTCTTGGTGCCTACTGTCAGGGGTTTTGTGGAAGTGTCCCGGGGAGTTTAGCTCTGAGGTGTTGTCGTCATAATTTTATCGTTGCAGTTCTGGAATACATGAGTTTAGTACACCGACATCAAAAATCTCTTTTATGCAGTTCGTTCGTGAGATAACCTCGACGCCACCCAGTACTATGGGGGAGTTAGGGAGTATCGCCATAAATTGAATAACGGATGCTTTTCGAAGGTTGTGGTAGATGGTTTCCGAAGTTTTTCTCGGTTATGTGTTGAAGGATGGATACAGCTAGATGTAGGATTTGCTAGATTTGGGTGAGATATTATGCTTCCCCTATATCCCCAACACCTGATTGCATAACCGGAAAGGTTCGGGAGTTTCATAGGTGGGAATTCTCGTAGCTCTAGTTCTTCTTCCACGGATATTTGGTTTGAGATTGGAATTTCTTACCGAGTATTCGATCTTGATCCGTACCTTGTTGATTTATTTCTCTACCTAAATCTACGTGGCTTCTCAATTTATGGATATGTGACCATTTCAAGAGGAATGCATTCGTTCATTTTGTTCGGATGTGAAGACTTTATGTTGCAATTTTCATTCCGTTGGATTCAGCTTCATTTTATCTGTCTATGTGCTAACGGTGGTCAACCTCTTCAGGATGGCTCCCGCTAAGAGCACCAATTAGAATCAGAATCAAGATCCGCCACCACCTCCACCTCCTCCGGAGGCATGGCAAGCTGTGATGGCTGCAACCAATGCAAACACATAGTTGATCATGCAAATTCTTCAAGAGCGCAATCAAGGCAACCAAGGGAACCAAGGCAACAATCAGAATCACTTCGCTACACTCAACCAGTTCCTTGCTAACGGGCCAAAGACTTTCAGCAATTGTGTTGAGGCAACCGATGCTGATGATTGGCTCGTGGATCTGTGCAAGCATTTCGAGTGCAGTAACGTCAGGCTTGAGGACTTTGTCAAGTTCGCTTCTTTCCAACTCAAAGATCAAGCTGGAGAATGGTTCCAGTAGTACAAGGATTCCAGAGGTGGACTTGTGATCACTTGGGATGAATTCCGTCAAGATTTTAGAGCTCACCATATCCCTCAGAGCATGGTTGAAAGCAAGCGTGAGGAATTCCGCAACCTGAAGCAAGGCTCTTTGTCTGTCTATGACTACAACAATTTGTTTCAGAGGCTCGCCCGCTTTGCCAAGCAGGACGTCCCTGACGAGAAGAGCATGATATACCAGTTCAGGGTGGTCTCAGAGAAGAAATTCAGCTAGCTCTTGTTCTCTTTGAGCCCTTGAGGTACGATGAGTTCTACAACATGGCATTGAAGCAAGAGGCCACTCAACTGAGGTGTGATGCTTCCAAGAAGCGAGTCAGAGATGCTACTCCTTCCTCTACTCAAGTGGCCAAGCAGCAGAAGTATTGGCTTCCTCCTCCTCCGTTCTGTCAGCCGTATCAGCAGAAGAGCAAAGGTGGTAGTGGATCTTCCCACCCACCCAACCCTGGCTTTCAGAACAAGACTTCGTCTCAAGCTCCAAGATCGAGTGCTCCATACCACCGTCCGCTTTCAGAGGTCACGTGCAACAAGTGCCAACAGAAGGGTCACTATGCCAACAAGTGTCTCAATCAGAGGCGTCTTCCTCCTCCTCCTGTGAGATCGGCAAGTATAGTTGTGGTCAAGCATAACCCCAAGCACGCCAAGGTCAACTTGATGAATGCAGCTCAGGCAGAGGATTCGTCAGATGTCATCATGGGTAACCTTCCTGTTAATGATATTCCTGCAAAAGTTCTTTTTGACACTGGTGCATCGCATTGTTTGATTTCCAAACCTTTTGCATCAAAGTATGAGTGCGATTATCAGTATCTGCAAAGTTCCTTGCAAATCGTGTCACCGGGCAAGCAAATGACAGCTAATTTCTGCGTCCCGGATATTACTATCACGTTGGGCGACTACAAATTTCTAGCTTCTCCTATTGTTCTGGATGACTTGGATATTGATCTTATTCTCGGAATGGATTGGCTTTCTAAGAACAAGGCGCATCTTGATTGTGCTGCCAGGCAGATTCAATTGACTCATTCGTTTGAGGATGTAATTGTCTTTGCCGCTCGTGATGATACCATCCGTCAGTTTTCTCTCAATCAGAAGGGTGAACTAGATGCTATCTCGCAGATTCCAGTCGTTTGTGAATATCAAGACGTCTTTCCAGAAGAGCTTCCAGGAATGCCTCCGCACTGGCCAGTTGAATTCGTTATTGATCTTGAGCCCCGCACGGAACCTGTGTGCAAGCTCCCTTACAAGCTCGGACCTGAAGAGTTGAAGGAGCTGAAGAAGCAACTCGATATTCAAGAGAGAATGGGTCTCATCCGGCCTAGTTCTTCTTCGTGGGGTTGTGGTGTTCTTTTTGTGAAGAAGAAGGATGGAACGGACCGGCTTGTGTCGATTACCGTCCATTGAACAAGAAGACCATCAAGAACAAATACCCACTTCCCAACATCAATGAGCTGTTCGAACAACTCAAAGGTGCCCAAGTATTCTCCAAGCTTGATCTCCGTATGGGTAATCATCAGATCCGAATCCGTGAGCAAGATATTCCCAAGACGGCTTTCAGGATAAGCTTTGGTTCATATGAATACACCGTCATGTCTTTTGGTCTCGTCAACGCTCCTCCGACTTTCTCTCGCATGATGAACTTCATCTTCAACGCCTACACCAATGACTTCGTTTTGGTCTATCTCGATGACATTCTGGTTTTCTCGAAGAACAAGGAAGATCATGCCAAGCACTTGCGTTTGGTACTCGACAAGCTGAGAGAACACCAGTTCTACGCCAAATTCACCAAGTGCGAATTTTGGCTCGATGAGGTTCTTTATCTTGGTCATATCATCTCTGCCAAGGGCATTGCCGTGAATCCTGAGAAGGTGTCTGCAATTGTGAATTGGAAACCTCCTCAGAACGTGAGGCAACTCCGTAGCTTCCTCGGTCTCGAAAGCTACTGCCGAAGATTTGTTGAAAACTTTTCCAAGATCGCGAAGCCACTCTCAAATATTCTCCAGAAGCACGTCAAGTACGTTTGGTCTCCGGAGTGTGACATTGCTTTCAACACTTTGAAAGAGAAATTGATCACTGCTCCAGTTCTGACTCCGCCTGATGAATCCAAGCCGTACGAGGTCTTTTGTGATGCCTCTCTCCAAGGTCCTGGCGCAGTATTGATGCAAGAGAAGAAATTTGATGCTTATACCTCTCGCCAATTGAAGCCTAATGAGAAGAACTACCCCACTCATGATCTCGAGTTGGCAGCAGTTGTGCATGCTCTTTTGACATGGAGACATCTCTTATTGGGAAGAAAAGTGGACATTTTCACTGATCACAAGAGTCTCAAGTACATCTTCACTCAGCCTAATCTCAACCTCAGGCAAACTCGATGGGTCGAAATGATTCAAGAGTATAATCCGAGTATCGAGTATACTCCAGGCAAGGCCAATGTGATTGCTGACGCATTGAGCAGGAAGGCTTATTGCAACAGTCTGATTCTCAAGCCTTATCAACCCGAGCTTTGTGAAGCTTTCCGCAAACTTAATCTGTAAGTTGTTCCTCAAGGTTTCCTCGCCAACCTTCAAGTCTCTCCTACCTGGGAAGACCAGATTCGCCAAGCTCAGCTTCTTGATGCTATGGTGAAAAAGGTGAAGATTGGGATTGCCAAGAGTCAACCCAAGTACAAGTGCTACCGCCTTGATGACAAGGATACTATCTTCTTCGAGGATGGTATTGTTGTACCCAAAGGTGAACTTCGTAAAGTGATCATGAACGAGGCTCACAATTCTCTCCTCTCCATCCACCCTGGGAGCACGAAGATGTATCAGGACCTCAAGCAGGCTTATTGGTGGACTCGAATGAAGCGCGAGATTGCTCAATTCGTGAATGAGTGTGATGTCTGCAGAAGAGTGAAGGCAGAACACCAAAGACCAGCTGGTCTCCTCCAACCTCTTGCCATTCCAGAATGGAAGTTTGACCACATTGAGATGGACTTCGTGACTGGGTTTCCAAAGTCCAAGCGTGGCAATGATGCTATATTCGTTGTCATCGACAAACTCACCAAAGTGGCTCACTTTCTGCCTATCAAAGAGTCAATCACTGCAGCTCAATTGGCGGAACTCTATACCTCTCGGATTCTCTCTCTGCACGGTATTCCACAAGTGATCTCTTCAGACCGTGGCAGCATCTTTACCTCCAAGTTTTGGGATTCTTTTCAGAAGGCCATGGGCACCAACATCCGCTTCAGCACAGCTTTCCATCCTCAAACTAGCAGTCAAGTCGAGCGTGTCAACCAGATTCTTGAAGATATGCTCAGGGCTTGTGTGATCTCCTTCGGCATGAAGTGGGAGGATTGTCTTCCATATGCTGAATTCTCCTACAACAACAGTTTTCAAGCAAGTTCGGGCAAGGCCCCATTTGAAATTCTGTATGGCAGGAAGTGCCGTGCCCCTCTCAATTGGTCTGAAACCGGTGAACGTCAGCTTTTGGGAAATGACTTAATCACAGAGGCAGAGGAAATGTGCAAAGTCATTCGAGATAACCTCAAAGCAGCCCAATCACGTCAGAAGAGCTACTATGACAGTAAGCACCGTGATTTGGCTTTTGAGATCGGAGATCATGTTTACCTCCGCGTCTCTCCTATGAAAGGTACTTCTCGCTTCGGTATCAAAGGGAAGCTTGACCCCAGATACGTGGGACCTTTCAAGATTGTCAGCAAGAGAGGCGATCTCTCCTATCAACTCGAGCTTCCTTCAAACTTTGCAAATGTTCATGATGTGTTCCATGTCTCTCAGCTCCGAAAGTGCTTCAAGACTCCTGACCGCACCGTCAACTTCGAGGACATTGAGCTCCAAGAAGATCTCTCTTATCGTGAGCACCCCGTTGCTATTCTTGAAGAGACTGAACGCAAGACTCGCAACAAGTCAATCAAATTCCTCAAAGTCAAGTGGTCACACCATTCCGACTGTGAAGCTACCTGGGAACGCGAGGATCACCTCCGTTCTGAGTACCCGGCATTCTTTTAGTCCTAGATCTCGGGACGACATCCTTTCGTAGTGGTGGAGTGTTGTAACACCCCGGATATAACTTTCCCAATATGTACTCCAAATCTTGCCGTTTCCGGCGTTAAGTTATTTTATTTTCTCGAGTTCGGGTTTTTGTCTCCGTGTGTTTTTGTCGTTGTCATGCATCTCATATCATGTCATCATGTGCATTGCATTTGCATACGTGTTCATCTCATGCATTCAAGCATTTTCCCCCTTGTCCGTTTTGCATTCCGGCGCTTCGTTCTCCTCCGGTGGTAATTTCTACCTTTCTTTCATGTGTGGGGATTAAACATTTCCGGATTGGACCAAGACTTGCCAAGCGGCCTTGGTTTACTACCGGTAGACCGCCTGTCAAGTTTCATATCATTTGGACTTCGTTTGATACTCCAACAGTTAACCGAGGGACCGAAAAGGCCTCATGTGTGTTGCAGCCCAACACCCCTCCAATTTGTCCCAAAACCCACCAAAACCGTCTCCATCATGTAGAGCGTTCGATCACGATGGCGTGGCCGAAAACCGCACCTCATTTGGAGCTTCCTAGCTCCTTCTACCTCTATAAATATCCCCTCCCCGAAATTCCGGATCCAAACCACCCTAAACCTAGCCCCACTCCTCATTTGCGTGCCGGACACGTCCGTCCGCGCGCCAGACATCGCCGCCGCCCACTCCCGTCGCGCCAGGTGGAGCCGCCACCGCCTCCACCACCGCGGCCCGCCCGGCCCGAGGCCGGCCCCCGCGGCCCGAAGAGGCGCGCCGGCCCACGCCTTCGCCCTGCCGCCGCCTCTCTCAACGCCGGCGCACCCC
>NC_041382.1:263080383-263100697 GCF_002162155.2 Triticum dicoccoides | reverse complement strand
GAGCTCCGGCGCGAACTCCGGCCAATCTCGAGAAGCACGCCGCGATCCAGATCTGGCAGCTACAGTAAACCCTAACCGCGAGGTGGAATTTTCTTCTAAGTCCTCAAGATCTGAGATCCATATGCTCCTGTTCATCGTGCTATAACTCCGCATCTGTAGCTCCATTTTGCGCATATAGCATATCAAAATGTTCGCTTCAGAGAGTACATCATTTCGTTCCATTGCATCATTTTCATTTGATTTCATATTAATGCCTGAAATGCTGTTAAAAGAGGGCTACTTGAGATAATTGTCAGATCTGCTGCTCCATTTAGCTATTTGTCATTTTTGCCATGATTATTGTGTGCATGATATGCCCATGAGTTCTACATATGTTTTGTTAAGGGTTTTGCCATCTTTCCAGAGGTGCAACCCATGTATTTTTGTGGTGTGTGTGGCGACTAGCACAATCTTGCAAAGTGAGGCACTTGGTAATGCTGATTTCAGAGACTTAGCATTTCCACTAAGTCCTTGACCTGTTTATCTCATATGGTCATATGTTCATGTTGTTTCCTAGTGATCCGTGCCTATTTTGAGGATGATCAGTAAGGATGTTTTGTTAATCTTGTAGTGCTCTATCCATCCATGTCTTTGTTTGAAATTATGGAGCACCCTAGCTTGAGTCAATCGATCTCTACTTTTGCTACTTAGTGAATCTGGGCAGATTGTCTACTTGTTACCGATTTTGCCGATGATGTTGTGGTTGATCCGTGCATGCTATGTTATTGTTCTTGCCATGTCTAGTTTGCATTTTGTGTATTCTTGATGAATGTATGCTTAGTTTGTCATGACTTGCTCCGTAGTGAGTGCATCGAGCTCGTAAACATGCTTACTTGATATCTGTTTCAGCATGCTCCAGTTTTCACTAAGTTTGAGAACTGATTATGTTTTTGCCATGTTCACATGCTTGCAATTGTATTTTCTGATCCCTTTTGGCTCAAGGTCACTAAGGGACTTTTGTTAAGCTCTTTGAGTAGCTCCATGCCATGCTTTACTTTGCCATGTTCAGGTCCTGTAGCATATAGTTTTGTTGCTCCGAAGAGTGCTATCTGATCTGAAATTCCAGACAAGTGTTAATTTCACTAAGTCTGAAATCTGTTTGTCATATGCATTTTTGCCATGCTTGTTTGAACCTGTTAATAGATGAATTGGCCGTAGCTCAGTGCTAGACTTTTGTTAAGAATCATGAATGCATCCCTTCCATGTATTTTGTTGTCTTGTTTAGGTGCTGTAGGATGTTCATCCCGTTGCATTTAGATGGCTACTTGCTGTAAATCGCAGAACGTGATCATATCTGAATCGCTTGCCATTTCCAAACCGTAACTCCGATTCCGGCGTTCTTTATATCGTTTTCAAGAGATTTCACCTCATCTTTCCAGTGGCACACTTGGATTTCCTAGTTGAGGCCAGGTTCATGCATTCCTTGTCACATCTTGCATATGCATCCCGCATCGCATCCCGCATAGCATACCATCTTTGCATCATGTTGTTTGAGGTTGCACGTGGTTGATTGTGTTCCGTTGCTTCTTTGTCTTGTTTGCGTAGAGCCGGGAGACGAGTTCGCTAATGAGGAGCCCATTGAGTTTGCTTCTGAGGATCCAGTCATCTCTGACAACTTTGCAGGCAAGATGATCATACCCTCAAAATCACTACTATCTTTGCTTTGCTAGATACTCGCTCTTTTGCTATGCCAATGCTACTATGCCTACCATTTGCTTTCAAGCCTCCCAAATTGCCATGTCAAACCTCTAACCCACCATGTCCTAGCAAACCGTTGATTGGCAATGTTACCGCTTTGCTCAGCCCCTCTTATAGCGTTGCTAGTTGCAGGTGAAGATTGGAGACCGTTCCTTGTTGGAACATTTATTTACTTGTTGGGATATCATTATATTATCTTGTTATCTTAATGCATCTATACACTTGGTAAAGGGTGGAAGGCACGGCCTCTCGCCTAGTGTTTTGTTCCACTCTTGCCGCCCTAGTTTCCGTCATATCGGTGTTATGTTCCCGGATTTTGCGTTCCTTACGCGGTTGGGTTATAATGGGAACCCCTTGATAGTTCGCCTTGATTAAAGCTTTTCCAGCAATGGCCAACCTTGGTTTTACCATTTGCCACCTAGCCTATTTTCCCTTGGGTTTCCGGAGCCCGAGGGTCATCTTATTTTAGCCCCCCCCCCCCGGGCCAGTGCTCCTCTGAGTGTTGGTCCGAACTAGAGTCCTGTGCAGCGCCCCCTCGGGGAAACTCGAGGTTTGGTTTTAGTTGTATGGAGAGCTCATCTGAGTGTGCCCTGAGAACGAGATATGCGCAGCTCCTATCGGGATTTGTCGGCACATTCGGGCGGTGTTGCTAGATTTGTTTTAATCTGTCGAAGTGTCTTGAAGAACCGAGATACCGAGTCTGATCGGAACGTCTCGGGAGGAGGTCTATTCCTTTGTTGACCATGAGAGCTTGTCATGGGCTTGTTATGGGCAGATGGGAATTTGTTAATGTCCGGTTGTAGATAACTTGAACCTTAACTTAATTAAAATGAATCAACAGTGTGAGTTACCGTGATGGCCTCTTTTCGGCAGAGTCCGGGAAGTGGTCACGGTGTTGGAGTAATGCTTGCCGCAGGTTTGCCCTCTTTAGTTATGCGTTCGCGCTTTGCCTCCTCTTCTCGCTCTCTTTTGCAAACAGGATAGCCACCATATATGCTAGTCGCTTGCTGCAGCTCCACATATTTACCTTGCCTTACCTATTAAGCTTAAATGGTCTTGATCGCGAGGGTGCGAGATTGCTGAGTCCCTGTGGCTCACAGATTACTATTACACCAGATGCAAGGCCTGATGATTCCGCTCCAGGTGACGCGCTTGAGCTCAAGTGGGAGTTTGACGAGGACTCTCAACGATACTACGTTTCCTTTCCTGACGATCAGTAGTGGTGCCCAGTTGGGGGTGATCGGGACCGTGTCGCATGTTGGGTTATCTTTTATTTTGGCGCCGTAGTCGGGCCATGAGTGTTTGGTTGATGTAATGTTATTTATGTACTTGATTGACGTGGCGAGTGTAAGCCAACTATGTTATCTCCCTTTTTATTATCTATATTACATGGGATGTTGTGAAGATTGCCTGGCTTGCGACATATGCCTTCAATGCGATTATGCCTCTAAGTCGTGCCTCGACACGTGGGAGATATAGTCGCATCGAGGGCGTTATAAGTTGGTAATCAGAGCTTTCCCCGACCTTCGGAGCCCCATTGCTTGATCGTTTTTAGCGGCCGAGTTTTGTCTAGAAAAAATGTTTTGAGTAATTTAGGAATTATATATCGGAGAGTTTAGGAATTCTTTTTACTTCCCAGTCTCCTCATCGCTCTGGTAAGGCATCCTGACATAGAGTTTTGACTCTTCTCTTCTCAAATTTCACTAAAAAAAATTTTAGGATCATGCGGGTATCTTGGAATCGTTCCGATGGTTTTATGACGAGAACATTGTTTTGGTGCCTACTGTCAGGGGTTTTGTGGAAGTGTCCCGGGGAGTTTAGCTCTGAGGTGTTGTCGTCATAATTTTATCGTTGCAGTTCTGGAATACCTGAGTTTAGTACGCCGACATTGAAAATCTCTTTTATGCAGTTCATTGGTGAGATAACCTCGACGCCACCCAGTACTCGGGTGGGAGTTAGGGAGTATCGCCATAACTTGAATAACGGATACTTTTCGAAGGTTGAGGTAGATGGTTTCCGAAGTTTTTCTCGGTTATGTGTTGAAGGATGGATACAGCTGGATGTAGGATTTGCTAGATTTGGGTGAGATATTATGCTTCCCCTGTATCCCCAACACCTGATTGCATAACCGGAAAGGTTCGGGAGTTTCATAGGTGGGAATTCTCGTAGCTCTAGTTCTTCTTCCACGGATATTTGGTTTGAGATTGGGATTTCTTACCGAGTATTCGATCTTGATCCGTACCTTGTTGATTTATTTCTCTACCTAAATTCTATGTGGCTTCTCAATTTATGGATATGTGACCATTTCAAGAGGAATGCATTCGTTCATTTTGTTCGGATGTGAAGACTTTATGTTGCAATTTTCATTCCGTTGGATTCAGCTTCATTTTATCTGTCTATGTGCTAACGGTGGTCAACCTCTTCAGGATGGCTCCCGCTAAGAGCACCAATTAGAATCAGAATCAAGATCCGCCACCACCTCCACCTCCTCCGGAGGCATGGCAAGCTGTGATGGCCGCAACCAATGCAAACACATAGTTGATCATGCAAATTCTTCAAGAGCGCAATCAAGGCAACCAAGGGAACCAAGGCAACAATCAGAATCACTTCGCTACACTCAACCAGTTCCTTGCTAACGGGCCAAAGACTTTCAGCAATTGTGTTGAGGAAACCGATGCTGACGATTGGCTCGTGGATCTGTGCAAGCATTTCGAGTGCAGTAACGTCAGGCCTGAGGACTTTGTCAAGTTCGCTTCTTTCCAACTCAAAGATCAAGCTGGAGAATGGTTCCAGCAGTACAAGGATTCCAGAGGTGGACTTGTGATCACTTGGGATGAATTCCGTCAAGATTTTAGAGCTCACCATATCCCTCAGAGCGTGGTTGAAAGCAAGCGTGAGGAATTCCGCAACCTAAAGCAAGGCTCTTTGTCTGTCTATGACTACAACAAGTTGTTTCAGAAGCTCGCCCGCTTTGCCAAGCAGGACGTCCCTGACGAGAAGAGCATGATATACCAGTTCAGGGTGGTCTCAGAGAAGAAATTCAGCTAGCTCTTGTTCTCTTTGAGCCCTTGAGGTACGATGAGTTCTACAACATGGCATTGAAGCAAGAGGCCGCTCAACTGAGGTGTGATGCTTCCAAGAAGCGAGTCAGAGATGCTACTCCTTCCTCTACTCAAGTGGCCAAGCAGCAGAACTATTGGCTTCCTCCTCCTCCATTCCGTCAGCTGTATCAGCAGAAGAGCAAAGGTGGCAGTGGATCTTCCCACCCACCCAACCCTGGCTTTCAGAACAAGACTTCGTCTCAAGCTCCAAGATCGAGTGCTCCATACCACCGTCCGCTTTCAGAGGTCACGTGCAACAAGTGCCAACAGAAGGGTCACTATGCCAACAAGTGTCTTAATCAGAGGCGTCTTCCTCCTCCTCCTGTGACATCGGCAAGTACAGCTATGGTCAAGCATAACCCCAAGCACGCCAAGGTCAACTTGATGAATGCAGCTCAGGCAGAGGATTCGTCAGATGTCATCATGGGTAACCTTCCTGTTAATGATATTCCTGCAAAAGTTCTTTTTGACACTGGTGCATCGCATTGTTTCATTTCTAAACCTTTTGCATCAAAGTATGAGTGCGATTATCAGTATCTGCAAAGTTCCTTGCAAATCGTGTCACCGGGCAAGCAAATGACAGCTAATCTCTGCGTCCAGGATATTACTATCACGTTGGGCGACTACAAATTTCTAGCTTCTCCTATTGTTCTGGATGACTCGGATATTGATCTTATTCTCGGAATGGATTGGCTTTCTAAGCACAAGGCGCATCTTGATTGTGCTGCCAGGCAGATTCAATTGACTCATTCGTCTGAGGATGTAATTGTCTTTGCCGCTCGTGATGATACCATCCATCAGTTTTCTCTCAATCAGAAGGGTGAACTGGATGCTATCTCGCAGATTCCAGTCATTTGCGAATATCAAGACGTCTTTCCAGAAGAGCTTCCAGGAATGCTTCCGCACTGGCCAGTTGAATTCGTTATTGATCTTGAGCCCGGCACGGAACCTGTGTGCAAGCTCCCTTACAAGCTCGGACCTGAAGAGTTAAAGGAGCTGAAGAAGCAACTCGATATTCAAGAGAGAATGGGTCTCATCCGGCCTAGTTCTTCTCCGTGGGGTTGTGGTGTTCTTTTTGTGAAGAAGAAGGATGGAACGGACCGGCTTGTGTCGATTACCGTCCATTGAA
This sequence comes from Triticum dicoccoides, assembly GCF_002162155.2. Lineage (NCBI taxonomy): Eukaryota > Viridiplantae > Streptophyta > Magnoliopsida > Poales > Poaceae > Triticum > Triticum dicoccoides. Next base: position 263,094,730 of record NC_041382.1, on the reverse strand, counting down.
CAAGAAGACCATCAAGAACAAATACCCACTTCCCAACATCAATGAGCTGTTCGAACAACTCAAAGGTGCCCAAGTATTCTCCAAGCTTGATCTCTGTATGGGTTATCATCAGATCCGAATCCGTGAGAAAGATATTCCCAAGACGGCTTTCAGGACAAGCTTTGGTTCATATGAATACACCGTCATGTCTTTTGGTCTCGTCAACGCTCCTCCGACTTTCTCTCGCATGATGAACTTCATCTTCAACGCCTACACCAATGACTTTGTTTTGGTCTATCTCGACGACATTTTGGTTTTCTCGAAGGACAAGGAAGATCATGCCAAGCACTTGCGTTTGGTACTCGACAAGCTGAGAGAAAACCAGTTCTACGCCAAATTCTCCAAGTGCGAATTTTGGCTCGATGAGGTTCTTTATCTTGGTCATATCATCTCTGCCAAGGGCATTGCCGTGAATCCTGAGAAGGTGTCTGCAATTGTGAATTGGGAACCTCCTCAGAACGTGAAGCAACTCCGTAGCTTCCTCGGTCTCGCAAGCTACTGCTGAAGATTCGTTGAAAACTTTTCCAAGATCGCGAAGCCACTCTCAAATCTTCTCCAGAAGCACGTCAAGTACGTTTGGTTTCTGGAGTGTGACATTGCATTCAACACTTTGAAAGAGAAATTGATCACTGCTCCAGTTCTGACTCCGCCTGATGAATCCAAGCCGTACGAGGTCTTTTGTGATGCCTCTCTCCAAGGTCTTGGCGCAGTATTGATGCAAGAGAAGAAAGTTGTTGCTTATACCTCTCGCCAATTGAAGCCCAATGAGAAGAACTACCCCACTCATGATCTCGAGTTGGCAGCAGTTGTGCATGCTCTTTTGACATGGAGACATCTCTTATTGGGAAGAAAAGTGGACATTTTCACTGATCACAAGAGTCTCAAGTACATCTTCACTCAGCCTAATCTCAACCTCAGGCAAACTCGATGGGTCGAAATGGTTCAAGAGTATAATCCGAGTATCGAGTATACTCCAGGCAAGGCCAATGTGATTGCTGACGCATTGAGCAGGAAGGCTTGTTGCAACAGTCTGATTCTCAAGCCTTATCAACCCGAGCTTTGTGAAGCTTTCCGTAAACTTAATCTGCAAGTTGTTCCTCAAGGTTTCCTCGCCAACCTTCAAGGCTCTCCTACGTTGGAAGACCAGATTCGCCAAGCTTAGCTTCTTGATGCTATGGTGAAAAAGGTGAAGATTGGGATTGCCAAGAGTCAACCCAAGTACAAGTGCTACCGCCTTGATGACAAGGATACTCTCTTCTTCGAGGATCGTATTGTTGTACCCAAAGGTGAACTTCGTAAAGTGATCATGAACGAGGCTCACAATTCTCTCCTCTCCATCCACCCTGGGAGCACGAAGATGTATCAGGACCTCAAGCAGGCTTATTGGTGGACTCAAATGAAGCGCGAGATTGCTCAATTCGTGAATGAGTGTGATGTCTACAGAAGAGTGAAGGCAGAACACCAAAGACCAGCTGGTCTCCTCCAACCTCTTGCCATTCCAGAATGGAAGTTTGACCACATTGAGATGGACTTCGTGACTGGGTTTCCAAAGTCCAAGCGTGGCAATGATGTTATATTCGTTGTCATCGACAAACTCACCAAAGTGGCTCACTTTCTGCCTATCAAAGAGTCAATCACTAAAGCTCAATTGGCGGAACTCTATATCTCTCGGATTGTCTCTCTGCACGGTATTCCACAAGTGATCTCTTCAGACCGTGGCAGTATCTTTACCTCCAAGTTTTGGGATTCTTTTCAGAAGGCCATGGGCACCAACATCCGCTTCAGCACAGCTTTCCATCCTCAAACTAGCGGTCAAGTCGAGCATGTCAACCAGATTCTTGAAGATATGCTCAGGGCTTGTGTGATCTCCTTCGGCATGAAGTGGGAGGATTGTCTTCCATATGCTGAATTCTCCTACAACAATAGTTTTCAAGCAAGTTCGAGAAAGGCCCCATTTGAAATTCTATATGGCAGGAAGTGTCGTACCCCTCTCAACTGGTCTGAAACCGGTGAACGTCAGCTTTTGGGAAATGACTTAATCACAGAGGCATAGGAAATGTGCAAAGTCATTCGAGATAACCTCAAAGCAGCCCAATCACGTCAGAAGAGCTACTATGACAGTAAGCACCGTGATTTGGCTTTCGAGATCGGAGATCATGTTTACCTCCGCGTCTCTCCTATGAAAGGTAGTCGTCGCTTCGGTATCAAAGGGAAGCTTGACCCCAGATACGTGGGACCTTTCAAGATTGTCAGCAAGAGAGGCGATCTCGCCTATCAACTCGAGCTTCCTTCAAACTTTGCACATGTTCACGATGTGTTCCATGTCTCTCAGCTCCAAAAGTGCTTCAAGACTCTAGACCGCACCGTCAACTTCGAGGACATTGAGCTCCAAGAAGATCTCTCTTATCGTGAGCACCCCGTTGCTATCCTTGAAGAGACTGAACGCAAGACTCGCAACAAGTCAATCAAATTCCTCAAAGTCAAGTGGTCACACCATTCCAACCGTGAAGCTACCTGGGAACGCGAGGATCACCTCCATTCTGAGTACCCGGCGTTCTTTCAGTCCTAGATCTCGGGACGAGATCCTTTCGTAGTGGTGGAGTGTTGTAACACCCCAGATATGACTTTCCCAATATGTACTCCAACTCTTGCCATTTCCGGCGTTAAGTTATTTTATTTTCTTGGGTTTGGGTTTTTGTCTCCGTGTGTTGTTGTCGTTGTCATGCATCTCATATCATGTCATCATGTGCATTGCATTTGCATACGTGTTCATCTCATGCATTCGAGCATTTTCCCTGTTGTCCGTTTTGCATTCCGGCGCTTCGTTCTCCTCCGGTGGTCATTTCTACCTTTCTTTCGTGTGTGGGGATTAAACATTTCCGGATTGGACCGAGACTTGCCAAGCGGCCTTGGTTTACTACCGGTAGACCGCCTGTCAAGTTTCGTATCATTTGGACTTCGTTTGATACTCCAACGGTTAACCGAGGGACCGAAAAGGCCTCGTGTGTGTTGCAGCCCAACACCCCTCCAATTTGGCCCAAAACCCACCAAAACCCTCTCCATCATCTAGAGCGTTGGATCGTGATCGCGTGGCCGAAAACCGCACCTCATTTGGAGCTTTCTAGCTCCTTCTACCTCTATAAATATCCCCTCCCCAAAATTCCGGATCCAAACCACCCTAAACCTAGCCCCGCTCCTCATCTGCGCGCCGGACACGTCCGTCCGCGCGCCGGACATCGCCGCCACCCACTCCCATTGCGCCACGTGGAGCCTCCACCGCCTCCACCACCGCGGGCCGCCCGGCCCGTGGCCGGCCCCCGCGGCCCGAAGAGGCGCACCGCCCTGTGCCTTCGCCCTACCGCCGCCTCTCTCAACGCCGGCGCACCCCGCCGCCGCCCACAGGTCGCCGCCCGAACTCCGCCGGCGGACCTCCTCGCCGCCTGGCTCCTCGCCGACCGGAGCCGAGCTCCGCCGCGGCCGGCCAGCGCCTCCTCCGACCTCTGGCCTCGCCTCCCCGCCCGGATCCGCCCGCCCCCCGGTCATCTTCTTCCTCTCCGTCGAGCTCCGGAGCGAACGCTGGCCAACCTCGAGAAGCACGCCGTGATCCAGATCTGGCAGCTACAGTAAACCCTAACCGCGAGGCGGAATTTTCTTCTAAGTCCTCAAGATCTGAGATCCATATGCTCCTGTTCATCGTGCTATAACTCCGCATCCGTAGCTCCGTTTTGCGCATATAGCATATCAAAATGCTCGTCTCAGAGAGTACATCATTTCGTTCCATTGCATCATTTTCATTTGATTTCATATTAATGCCCGAAATGCTGTTAGAAGAGGGCTACTTGAGATAATTGTCAGATCTGCTGCTCCATTTAGCTATTTGTCATTTTTGCCATGATTATTGTGTGCATGATATGCCCATGAGTTCTACATATGTTTTGTTAAGGGTTTTGCCATATTTCCAGAGGTGCAACCCATGTATTTTTGTGGTGTGTGTGGCAACTAGCACAATCTTGCAAAGTGAGGCACTTGGTAATGCTGATTTCAGAGACTTAGCATTTCCACTAAGTCCTTGACCTGTTTATCTCATATGGTCATATGTTCATGTTGTTTCCTAGTGATCCGTGCCTATTTTGAGGATGATCAGTAAGGATGTTTTGTTAATCTTGTAGTGCTCTATCCATCCATGTCTTTGTTTGAAATTATGGAGCACCCTAGCTTGAGTCAATCGATCTCTACTTTTGCTACTTCGTGAATCTGGGCAGATTGTCTACTTGTTAGCGATTTTGCCGATGATGTTGTGGTTGATCCGTGCATGCTATGTTATTGTTCTTGCCATGTCTAGTTTGCATTTTGTGTATTCTTGATGAATGTATGCTTATTTTGTCATGACTTGCTCCGTAGTGAGTGCATCGAGCTCGTAAACATGCTTACTTGATATCTGTTTCAGCATCCTCCAGTTTTCACTAAGTTTGAGAACTGATTATGTTTTTGCCATGTTCACATGCTTGCAATTGTATTTTCTGATCCATTTTCGCTCAAGGTCACTAAGGGACTTTTGTTAAGCTCTTTGAGTAGCTCCATGCCATGCTTTACTTTGCCATGTTCAGGTCCTGTAGCATATAGTTTTGTTGCTCCGAAGAGTGCTATCTGATCTGAAATTCCAGACAAGTGTTAATTTCACTAAGTCTGAAATCTGTTTGTCATATGCATTTTTGCCATGCTTGTTTGAACCTGTTAATAGATGAATTGGCCGTAGCTCAGTGCTAGACTTTTGTTAAGCATCATGAATGCATCCCTTCCATGTATTTTGTTCTCTTGTTTAGGTGATGTAGCATGTTCATCCAGTTGCATTTAGATGGCTACTTGCTGTAAATCGCAGAACGTGATCATATTTGAATCGCTTGCCATTTCCAAACCGTAACTCTGATTCCGGCGTTCTTTGTATCGTTTTCAAGCGATTTCATCTCATCTTTCCAGTGGCACACTTGGATTTCCAAGTTGATGCCAGTTTCATGCATTCCTTGTCACATCTTGCATATGCATCCCGCATCGCATCCCGCATAGCATACCATCTTTGCATCATGTTGTTTGAGGTTGCACGTGGTTGATTGTGTTCCGTTTGCTTGTTTGTCTTGTTTGGGTAGAGCCGGGAGACGATTTCGCTAACGAGGAGCCCGTTGAGTTTGCTTCCGAGGATCCAGTCATCTCTGACAACTTTGCAGGCAAGATGATCATACCCTCGAAATCACTACTATCTTTGCTTTGCTAGATGCTCGCTCTTTTGCTATGCCAAAGCTATGATGCCTACCATTTGCTTTCAAGCCTCCCAAATTGCCATGTCAAACCTCTAACCCACCATGTCCTAGCAAACCGTTGATTGGCTATGTTACCGCTTTGCTCAGCCCCTCTTATAGCGTTGCTAGTTGTAGGTGAAGATTGGAGACCGTTCCTTGTTAGAACATTTATTTACTTGTTGGGATATCATTATATTATCTTGTTATCCTAATGCATATATACACTTGGTAAAGGGTGGAAGGCTCGGCCTCTCGCCTAATGTTTTGTTCCACTCTTGCCGCCCTAGTTTCCGTCATATCGGTGTTATGTTCCCGGATTTTGCGTTCCTTACGCGGTTGGGTTATAATGGGAACCCCTTGATAGTTCGCCTTGATTAAAGCTTTTCCAGCAATGCCCAACTTTGGTTTTACCATTTGCCACCTAGCCTATTTTCCCTTGGGTTTCCGGAGCCCGAGGGTCATCTTATTTTAGCCCCCCCCCCCCGGGCCAGTGCTCCTCTGAGTGTTGGTCCGAACTAGAGTCATGTGCAGCGCCCCCTCGGGGAAACACGAGGTTTGCTTTTAGTTGTATGGAGAGCTCATCTGAGTGTGCCCTGAGAACGAGATTGCGCAGCTCCTATCGGGATTTGTCGGCACATTCGGGCGGTGTTGCTAGATTTGTTTTAACTTGTCGAAGTGTCTTGAAGAACCGAGATACCGTTTCTGATCAGAACGTCTCGGGAGGAGGTCTATTCCTTCGTTGACCGTGAGAGCTTGTCATGGGCTTGTTATGGGCAGATGGGAATTTGTTAATGTCCGGTTGTAGATAACTTGAACCTTAACTTAATTAAAATGAATCAACAGTGTGAGTTACCGTGATGGCCTCTTTTCGGCGGTGTCCGGGAAGTGGACACGGTGTTGGAGTAATGTTCGCCGCAGGTTTTCCCTCTTTAGTTATGTGTTCGCGCTTTGCCTCCTCTTCTCGCTCTCTTTTGCGAATAGGATAGCCACCATATATGCTAGTCGCTTGCTGCAGCTCCACATATTTACCTTGCCTTACCTATTAAGCTTAAATAGTCTTGATCGCGAGGGTGCGATATTGCTGAGTCCCTATGGCTCACAGATTACTATTACACCAGATGCAGGGCCTGATGATTCCGCTCTAGGTGACGCGCTTGAGCTCAAGTGGGAGTTTGACAAGGACTCTCAACGATACTACGTTTCCTTTCCTGACGATCAGTAGTGGTGCCCAGTTGGGGGTGATCGGGACCGTGTCGCATGTTGGGTTATCTTTTATTTTGGCGCCATAGTCGGGCCATGAGTGTTTGGTTGATGTAATGTTATTTATGTACTTGATTGACGTGGCGAGTGTAAGCCAACTATGTTATCTCCCTTTTTATTATCTATATTACATGGGATGTTGTGAAGATTGCCTGACTTGCGACATATGCCTTCAATGCGATTATGCCTCTAAGTCGTGCCTCGACACGTGGGAGATATAGTCGCATCGAGGGTGTTATAAGCTCCCCGGCACAGAGGCAGAGGTTGAGCGAAGTGTGTGGTGTGTGGGAGGGGGGCAAGGTTGTGTTTGAGGAAATACTGCGACAACATAAAATTTTACTAGGCGGGAGTAACAAGACGGGACTATTGAAAATTTGGATCAAGGGCGAGCAGATATTTTTGAGATTGCGAGGGATTCAGAGGCGGGAGTAAAATGCCGGGGCTACTGAAAATTTGAACCAAGGGACTAAAGCAGAGCGAGAGTATCAGACATCACACACGGTCTGCACATACTAATCGTGTGCTATCAGACATGAAAACCTTCTAGGTGGTAGATATTTTCAAGATTACGAGGCAGTAATACTGTGGAATGTAGCCGACACACCTTCTCGCGTAAGCCATAGGCATACTATACACCGACGGTGCTCTAGGATATTTTATACTGCATCTCACACGGTTGGTGATAATAAACCGTGTGGCATCTACTTGTTTTTTCCATCTTGATTTGAATTACATCTTGATAATAAACTACATCTCACACCAGGGCACTGTTGATTGCCGGCAAAACGTTGAGATACCTGCCTTTTAAATTCTGGTAAATCCAAAACTCGTCCGGTGCGCAGGTTCACCGGGGAAGGGTGCGAGCTGCTCAACGTAGGATTTGTGCATCTATTCAACGCAAACGGTTCAGTTAAGCAGTAAAGCGACAAAAAGTAAACCAAAAAATATACGTGCTGCCACATGCCCCGTGTGCCGTACGAGCAGGCATGAGTTGATGGGACGCATGCAAGCAGTCCGCCGCGCAGGCATACCAGGAGGCGTGCGGGTAGATGTGCGTATTGACGGGGAGGCGTGCGAGTAGCTATGTGAAACAATGGTAGGAATGGCAGAAGTCCGCCGCACAGGCTCACCGGGAGGCGAGACAGCTTTTGACCGTAGCCTGCCTCGCTCCCATTGGTCCGTATTAATTGCGCGCCTGAGCCGCCGGCCATAATAGGCGGCCGTGCCCCCGGTCCACAGTGGTCACCAACGTCTGGACTCTCGAGTTTATGATGATGCCGCCGAAGCGCACCATCGGAGGGAGTGGTGACGTCGGGGCTGGTGAAGCACCCGCGTAACGCGTGAAGCTGGCCACAGAGGTTTCTGTCGCCGCCACTGAGGTCTCGTGCAGGCATCAACACGACCTTGACTTCATCCGGGCCGTCGTGCCCCCCCCCCAGCTGGAGCCGGAGGTCAACAACAACTCCGGCAATGACTGCGACCCCGACGAAAATCCGGTTAGTCATCTATATACCCATTTGTGTGGCAAACATATTATGTGTTTTCTCTGGTTATTCCCCCCCCCCACACCCCACCCCTCTATAATTTTTTGGAATACAAATCCTATGGTTATATTCTCTTAGTCCATGAAATCGGAGTAATTAAGATCCGTTAGACGCACGTAGTGTATTGATTGCTTGAATGTTATCCGTATAGAGTTAGTGATTAATTGTTGTTCTGTACAAATGATTTTTGCTAATAATCCGACTAGGGATAGCTTGCGTGCTAATAATTCATGGCCAGATTTTGAGAATTATTTAGAATGTCCTACATATATGTTTGTGCCTTTTTTCTTCCTGATCTTGAGAATTGATTTCGAATGTCCTACATGTTATGCCATTTTTTATTTCAGATTGGCATGTACACAGATGAGGCTCCGGCTAGCGCCGCCGCCATATGTAGATCTTGGACCCGGCTATGCGGCCAGAAGCGCAACCCTGGACCTGAGGAACCATTAGAACCTTCAGCATACCACATCAGTGATCTCCCGGACTACATCCTTGGGGAGATCATCTCCCTTCTCCCCACCAAGGATGGCTGCCGCACACAAGTCCTCGCATCTCTGTGGCGCACCGTGCCTCTTAATCTCGACTATCAGCAGCTATCTCTCGATGATGATTGCGAACTCCCCGGAGCCATCATCTCCTCCCACCAGGGCTCCGTTCAGCGCATCTGCATCCCGGCATGCTACCTGCTGGACATACCCTGCATGGTGGCCGCCTGCCTGACATCCCATCAATTTGATTAACTCCGGCAGCTTGAGTTCTACCATGACTATGTATGTAACATACCACGAACCGATGTATTTGTGCCCTCACCACCGATGTCCATCATGTGGTCTTCCTCCTCTCTCCACACCGCCACCTTTGCCCGGTGCCATCTAGCAAACAATCTGGTACAAATGCTTCGACTCCCACTGCTAAAAAAACTTGCACTTGTGGTGGTTGATCTGTCGGAGGACGCACTACACAACATCATCTACTCCAGCTGGCCTGCCCTGGAGCCCTTTCTGCTTGTTTTTGCAATGGAAATTCATATACATTGTCTCAAAATAAAGTCGCCCCACCTTGTAAGCATTGGAATTTGTTTTTTTGGACATGATCTCATCATCGAAGATGCCTCTTCACTTCAAAGGTTGCTCCTTGATTCTAGTATAGTACCTTCGCAAATAATTATAGTCTCGGCGCCTAAACTGGAGACCTTGGGTGCAATTCGTGATCCTTTTAGATGGTTCAAGATGGTGTTTGGCTCCACACCTATTGAGGTACTGTATATTATTCACATAAACTTTTGTAATCTGCCTTTTTCATTTGTGCGCATAAGTTAAGTATCATCTTGGAGTACAATTTTGGTACTAATATTATGTTCTATGCTCAATGCAGAGCTTGTCCATCCTATTAGTGGTGGTGGATTCTGTCAAGACCTTACATATCAGTATGTGGTGTTTTGATGTGAACATGATTATTGCCTTGCTGCAATGCTTTCCATGTGTGGAGAATTTGTATGTAAAGGTGATGATTTCGTGCACATTGAAAGCCCATATATAATGTACTATAATTATTTGCGAAGGTAACTGTTTGATGTAAAGGTAACTGTTTGTATGTAAAGGTGATGATTTCATGCACATTGAAAGCCCATATATAATTTGTATGTATAGGTGATGATTTCGTTCAGCTATCACTCTTTCAACATAATCATTTTTAGACATTAACTATTTTCAATCTTCATCTCTATTTAGGCACTAACACATGGAGAAAAAGGTATAACCAATCGATGGTTCAAGAAGCACTAGGATTTTCTCAGATCTCATGACATTCGTTTGAAGACAGTAAAACTGGAAGGATATGCATCCAACAATGCAAACACTAGCTTTGTCACATTCTTCATGTTGAATGCGAGGGCACTATTCTTCGTGAGGATTAAGTTTTTTGACAAGAAATTTGTTACGGCTGCAAGTGTTGAACAATATAAAAAGAAGTTTCAGGTGGACCCAAGGGCTTCTAATCATGCTCGGCTTCTATTTACAACAGCTTGTCATCATGTACCAGTAGAATTTCTGGCCGGGGATCTTGATTTAATGGATCAGACCGATCCATTTGATTGTGACTGAAAAAAATGTTGGTTGAGTTAGATGTCATTGTCCTATTCAATCCGGATATTGTCTAAACCTTATGAGTAATTAATCCTTGTGCTTTTGTATTGTTTGTAAGATGGGGTTAGATATTGTTTCCTTTTCAATTTGGTTTTGACCCATATTTTCTTTCTTAATGGGCCAATGGCTTTCCATTTCTTTAATTAAGACATAAATATTATAAGCATTCACAACATAGGGAAAGGTCTTGTGTGTACTAGCCACATATGTAATTCGTTGTTCAATCTGTTTATGGAATCAAGTACTTATAAGTTGTAAGTACATATGTTGTTTTTCTGTGTGCAATGACATCGCACACGGACTAAACAATGCAACCCGTCGGTGATGTTTTCATCAATTTCTAACAATTGTATACCACCAAGCATTTGCCCACAACACACACGTCTTATTAGCAACAATCGCCTGTGTTGTTATCGGTCTTTGCACATGTTTCTGATTACAGACCTATTTGCCACGTATCACACGCATCTTGTTAAGTTGAACCATTTCTGTTCTGTTGTCTCAACGCAAACAGTTCATCCGAGTGAACGCATGCCATATATCGCACACACCTTGCTCTGGCTGGCCGTTTCTTTTGTGTTGCCTAATCACAAACAGTTCATCCGAGTGAACCGTATGCTGTACATCACACACACCTTCATCTAGCTGCTCGTTTCTTTTGTTCCTCCTCATCGCAAAAAATTAATTGAACTGAACTGTATGCCCTACATCGCACACGCAACTAAAATTTGAACCATGTTTGATGCATCCTCCATCATAAACGATTTGCACCTTTTTTGATAGTTTTTTACACCACCATTTGCGATTATTGCATCACAGACAGTTTTGTCGAAGGGTCTCTGATCATAGTGTCGCGTTAGTAGCATCCTGCAGTAGTGGTAGAAGTACTTCAGAGTTGATTTTGTCCTCGACGCCCAAAGTAGCAGGGGTAACAGTTGATTCCCACAGAACTCATTACTTGGGATTTCTACGTGGGGCAGCAATAGTCCGGCAAATCAGACTGCTACTTGTGGACGCAGTAGCAATCGGACCCGGCCACCGCTAACAGCTTCAGTTGACTGTCGTAGTAGTTTGACTTCAGCTGAAAAAATCCCCTCTCAATCTTGGCGAGTTATGGTAGTTGCACCAACATAACCCTAATTTCCTTGCGATCTTAAATCTTGAGCACACCAGTTTGACTATTCGGCATATCACAAGCTTCTCGATCCTTGAAGAGATCCCTCCAAGAACTCAACACCACCGTGCCTGTGCCCCACGGTGGGCGCCAACTGTCGTGGATTTGTCACGGTAGATGTCCTTAGTGCGAGGACTTAGTCGTGAGGCAAACACATCTATGTGGTAGCTTGAGAGGGGTTGAGTGGGACAAGAGACGCGAGGTTTTACCCAGGTTTGGCCCCTCACGGTGGAGGTAAAAGCCAACATCTTTTTTCATTGATATTGATGATGATGATCATGATTACAAGGGCGCTCTATCTTGAGAGCTATAGACTTGTCTGTCTAACCCTAACTTGTCCAACTCGTGAAACTTGTCCCTCTTGGGATGTCGTGTCCCTCCTTATAAAAGTTGGAGGGGCGGGTTACATGTGGAGTCCTAGTAGGACTAGGATTACTATATTACAAGTGGAGTCCTAATCTTGCTTCCCTTGTAAGGGAATACTCCATATGTCTTCTTTCTCAAGCCGGCACACCATCACGTGAGTCGGCCTTCCCATGAGCCGCCTTATGGGCCACCGGGTCTTGTCGCTCCTCTATCCCGCCTGCCGGGTCACCAATTAGTCACCAGGCCCAGCCGTGTCATCATTGAGTGGATAGATCCAGACGGGTCACTTAGTGAGTCGCCAAGTCAGGGCGAGTCACTAGTGATTCGCCAAGTCAGGCTGGGTCATACCGCGGGGTATATCCCCAAGAAACCGTGTGTGCGCCGTAATGACATGGAGAGCGCAATTTCACCGTAATTTAATTGCTGCTATTTCAAATTGCACCATATTTGAATTTTAATTTGAATTTGAATGCATGCTATAGCTTTATTCATATCCATCAGGTTTAAACAACCAATGCATTATTCGATTCGTAGGTACATATGTTCAAGAATTACATAGGAACTAAATAAAGAATGATGAACCATAGTTGTATACTTGTACAATTAAAGACGGTAAAGAAAGAGGCAAAATACAATCTGGTTGCTGAACAAGGTGAAGCGGAATGCCCATATTGTGCCCTCCTCCATGCAGAAGGCATGCACGACTCTAGTGCAACCCCTTGTGATGGTCGACCGCTCATACTTCACGGTCTTTATGGAAACATCTAGATAATCATCATGTTCTGGTAGAAATACTTTAACCTTTGCATGCCCACCAAGCATGTAGTTTGAGAGGTAATCTTGAGTAAACTGCTTCGGCAATCACTGCAAAGGAAAACGATTTAGACATTGTCATCTAACACAACTCATTATGGATAGTAAAAAGAAGGCTGCCTAGTTCTTACTTACCATCCTGCAGTTCGCTGTTGTCTTGGATAAAGTGTAAACAAATAGTTTAATTGCCATCTTTTGACCCATTTTACTAACGATCTTTGTAAGTGCATCTAGTGCCACCCCTAGTTGGTTTTGGAGTATTGACGACAAACCTAGTTGAGGGACTAATGTGTTTGTGAGAATTGCAAGATAACACAGGTAGAAGTCCCTCATTGATTCAGTTTTCCTACCAGAGATGACCCCTAAAAATGTAAGAAGACATGGAATACTAAGGTGGTATGTGAAGACATTCACATTGAAGACTATGACAAGAGAAGACATTGCATGAAGACTATGGAGCACGAAGACTTAGATCTTTCGTAGTTCCTTTTCTTCTTTGTTGAGTCATAGGAACCACCGTACTGTTAAGTGGGGTCCAAGAGAACCAGTCAGAATGACTGAAGTGATGCTTAACCAAAATCCTATGTCTTCGAGTGAAGACTATGAGAGCGAATCTTGTCCAGAGTTGGACAAGTCAGCTTTTCTTGTAGCCCAAGTAAAGTTGTCGTGTGTGTTTGAAATCTGACCGTTGGAACATGTGTCAGTTCCTTAGTGACCCAGGGTCATTTCGGAGAAATCAGGTCGGGTTGCCTAGTAGCTATAAATAGCCCACCCCCTAGAACCATAAATCGTTGGCTGCTCAGAGTTAAAATACGGCTTTTGTCGTTTGAGAGCAACCCACCTCGAAGCCTTTGAGAGAGAATTCCTTGCGAGGATAAAGCCCTAAACACCCAGAGCCAAAGAGTGTTAGGCATCACTTAAGTCTTCCTATCTGTGTGATCTGAAGACTTAGTACACTTAAGGACTGTGAATCCTCCAGCTGGTTAGGCGTCGCGTTCTGAGCATCCAAGAGTCATTGTGGATCGCCATGAACGAAGTCTGTGAAGGTTTGGAAGTCTACCTTGAAGACTTACCAGAATGATTGGGCGAGGACTGGGTGTCCTTAGCTCAAGGGGAATAAGGTGAAGACGAGGTCTTCTGAGTTGAATCTCAGCCTCCCTAACCAGAGTACAATTGTCACAGCAATTGGAACTGGTCCAAAAAATCATTGTCTTCAATGAGTCACTGGTTTCATCCTTCCCTTCTCTTTACTTACTGTTGGTCCTAGTAAAGTCATTGTATGATTGCATTATCTTCTAACTTCACTGAGTGACTGCTTGCTCTGATTGGCTTCACAATATCTTCCTACCTGATCCTTACTGCCTAGCTGCTATTAGTCATTGTGCTTTCACTTCATTGAATACGTGTCTATGGTTTGCCTAGTGTAGTCTACCTTTTGCTACATGGTAATAGGTTTATTTCTATCGTTTGTCTTCGAAACTTACATGTTTTGAAGACTTCCATAAAAATCGCCTATTCACCCCCCCCCCTCTATTCGATCACTAGCACTTTCAATTGGTATCAGAGCAAGGTACTCCCTTGTTCTGTGTGATTCGGTTTAACCACCTGGAGTTTTAGCTATGTCGACTGCAGGGATAATTAAAGTCTCCGTTGTGTGCCCCGTCTTCGATGGAACTGAATATCCCTACTGGAAGAATAAGATGCGCATGC
>NC_041382.1:263022353-263080373 GCF_002162155.2 Triticum dicoccoides | reverse complement strand
ATCTTCCTACCTGATCCTTACTGCCTAGCTGCTATTAGTCATTGTGCTTTCACTTCATTGAATACGTGTCTATGGTTTGCCTAGTGTAGTCTACCTTTTGCTACATGGTAATAGGTTTATTTCTATCGTTTGTCTTCGAAACTTACATGTTTTGAAGACTTCCATAAAAATCGCCTATTCACCCCCCCCCCCTCTATTCGATCACTAGCACTTTCAATTGGTATCAGAGCAAGGTACTCCCTTGTTCTGTGTGATTCGGTTTAACCACCTGGAGTTTTAGCTATGTCGACTGCAGGGATAATTAAAGTCTCCGTTGTGTGCCCCGTCTTCGATGGAACTGAATATCCCTACTGGAAGAATAAGATGCGCATGCATCTTGAAGCCATTGATGTCGACCTATGGTATGTCGTCAAGAACGGCGTTCCCAAGGCTGGAGAAGGTGTCACTTCTGCTGATGTCAAGATGTTCGTTCAACTGGACTCTACTGCCAAGAATATTATCTGTGGTCATCTGACCAAAGGACAGTATGGCCGCGTGAGTGCTTTGGAAACATCTAAGCTAGTCTGGGACTGTCTCTCCAAGGTCAATGAAGGCGTCTCAACCCAGAGAGATCAGAGAATAAGTGTCCTTCACAACCTCTTCAACCGCTTCAAGAGAAATGACAATGAAAATGTCCAGCTCACGTTTGATCGACTCACTGACATCACAAATGAGCTTCAAGCCCTCGGCGCTACTGAGATCACCAAGCATGAAGTCGTCAAGACACTCCTGAGATCACCAAGCATGAAGTCGTCAAGACACTCCTGAGATCACTTGACAGTTCGTTTGACACCCTATCCCTGATGATTCAAGAATGTCCTGATTTCAAGACACTCGATCCGTCTGACATACTTGAGAGGATCAACACACACGAGTTTCAGCTTTGTGAGAAAAGAGACAACTACGGTCCCAACTATGGGCAAACTCATGCCTTGAAGGTAAAAGCTGTCTCCTCATCTGAAGAAGAATCTGACAGCAGTTCTGATGATCCTGGAGACATTAGAAAGGATCTTGCTATTCTTGTGAAGAAGTTCCAAAAATTCACCAAGAAGAAAGGCTTCAAAAAGTCTTCACGATCAAGCTCAAGGAATGATGAAGCTTCTGCTCATGACTACAAGAAGAGAACATGTTACAAGTGCAAGAAACCTGGCCACTACATCTCCGAGTGTCCACAGTGGGACAATGAGAACAAGAAGAAGAAGAAGAGCAAGGAGTATGACTCTGATGACAAGAAGAAGAAGAAATAATCAAAGTCTTCATCCAAGTCTTCCTCAAAGTCTTCATCACACAAGAAGAGCTCATCTAGCAAGGCACGTGCGTTTGTTGGCAAGGAAATGGATTCTGAGGAGGAGTCCGCTTCTGAGGAGGCGGAGGTGGAGTCTGAGGACGAGTCCGATTTTGGCGTTGCGAGTCTGGCTACAGCATACGTTGCCAAGTCCATCTTCAACACTGAAGACAATGACTTCATCACCGACACCGATGCAAATGACAAGGACTACTCCGCTCCTTCCTACTGCTTCATGGCACGTGGTGCCAAGGTAAACACACGCACTACTCACTATCAAACATCTAGTGATGATGACTTTGATTGTGGTTCCAAACCCAGCTACAAAACACTTGCTAAAATTGCAACTGAACAACAGAAAGCTATGGAACACATTCAAAAATTGTTAGACAAAAGCGATGATCTGTTAGACGCTGAAATGACTCGATCTTAGTCCTTAATTGAAGACATAAAAAATCTTCACGTTATGTATGAGGAACTTGAAAGTCGTCATGAAACGCTCTCAACAACTCATGAAAGGCTTTCCTATGATTATCTTCAAAGGAAGCAAGATCTTGAGAAATTGAGAGCGGCTCATGAAGATCTTCAAAAGGAAAACGAGTCACTTCGCGCCAAACAGATCAGTTCAGCTTAGGAAGGATTTGAACCACCTTGTCTTAAATGCATTGAGCGTGATAACACTACTTCTGTTGCTGAATGTTCTACTGCTGCTACTATTGCAATATCTTCAACTGTTGATGTGGTAACTAACCCCTCTGCTGAGGATACCACTGCTATTGCTGATGAGAATGCTAGGTTGAAGACATTGCTTGAAACAGGGATTTACAGAAGTCTCAAAGGGCATCAGACACTATGTGATGTCCTCAGAAGGCAGATCCTGAACCGAAACCCTAGGAAAGAGGGTGTTGGGTTCGAAAGGAAAATGAATGCTGATGGCTCTTACTGGAAACCTGAGCAGTACGCGAAAACCACATGGGTTGCGGCAAAGGAACCTTCAGCGGATCCATCCACCCTATATGGATTCACTTGTGCTAATCCCATTGTTATTGATGAATCCTTTGATGCAATCTATAAACTGTTTAAGAATCAGAATGGTGAAGTGTTTGCCAGGTATATTGGTACTAACTACAGGAATGGGCCGCCTATGAAGAAGGTCTGGGTGCCGAAAAGGTGTTTGGAGAATCTTCCTGTGAATGTCGTCATGACACCACAAGTGAAGAAGTCAAATCCCAGACCACAGGCTTCATACAACCCAAAGGCTTCATATAGACAGAGGACTCACCTGAGTCGCACTAATGCAAATGTTTTGCAGGGAAGCCATACTCAGGCCTATGAATATGAGCACGGTTCATCAAACCGCCATGTTCATAAGACCAAGAACTATTCTGCTTATTCTTATGAGTACTATTGTCCACTTGCAAGACTTTTTGCTAGGGCTCCAAAGCCAAAGTTCTCAGATGCTGCACTTAGACTCATTGCTTCAAACCCACCCTTGAAGATGTGGGTGGATAAGAAAGCTTAACTCTCTTTTGCACGGAAAGGTCTCCAGACGAAAACCAAAATCATCTGATGCTATTGCTGGGGACCTTACACATCTTGTAGGGCGCAAGATCAAATGCCCAAATGGTCTTATTATGTACTTTGTTCCTGAGTCGCTTGCTACTGGCCCTATCAGTCCTAATCTCGATCTAAGCTTTAATAGTCCACTGGTTCGTCAAATGTTTTTGATTCACAATTATGTTCGTGAAGCCTATCCCCCTAACTGCACTATAGGGTACGACACCAGTAGCTTCAGAATGGATTATTGATAGTGGGTGTACCAATCACATGACTGGCAAGCGAAGCCTTCTCATGGACTCAACCTTACGTCCATCTGACAAAAGTCACATCACATTTGCTGACACTGGTAAAAGCAAGGTATTGTGTCTAGGTAGAGTTGCAATCTCAAAGGATCAACACATGGATAAAGTCATGCTTGTTGAATCCCTTGGTTTCAACTTGATGTCTGTGTCAATGCCTTGCGATTTAAACATGATTGTGATATTTGGAAAATATCGTTGCCTTGTTCTAATGGAATCTGACAAGTCTCTAGTGTTTGAAGGGTATCAGAAAGATGATTTGTAAGTGGTAGATTTGTCAGCAGGACCACAACTTGTCGTATGTCTTCTAGCAAAAGCTTCTGAATGATGGCTCTGGCATCAGAGGCTAGGGCATGCTGGCATGAGGAACCTCCACACCCTTGCAAGGAAGAAGCATGTCATAGGCATCGAGGGCGTCAAGTTCAAGAAGGATCACTTATGCGGTGCCTATGAAGCAGGAAAGATGACGAGGGCCAAGCATCCCTCGAAGACAATCATGACAACGACTCAACCCTTCGAACTGCTACACATGGATCTTTTCGGTCCCACTCATTACTCAACTCTTACTACTACTGTTTGTCTCTATGGCTTTGTCATTGTTGATGATTATTCAAGATATACTTGGGTGCATATAATCCTTTACAAGACTGAAGTGCAGGATGTCTTCAGACGGTTCGCCAATCGAGCAATGAACAACTATGGCGCCAAGATAAAGCACATCAGAAGTGACAATGGCACTGAATTCAAGAACACTGGCCTAGATACATATCTTGATACTTTGGGCATCACACATGAATTCTCAGCTCCATACAGGCCATAGCAGAATGGCGTCGTCGAACGCAAGAACAGAACACTTATTGAGATGGCTCGGACGATGCTTGATGAATACAAGACTCCAAGAAAATTCTGGCCTGAAGCCATTGACACTGCATGCCATATCATCAACTGTGTTTATCTTCACAAGCTTCTGAACAAGACATCCTATGAGCTCCTTACTGGCAAGAAGCCAAATGTCAGTCACTTCAGAGTATTTGGTTCCAGGTGCTAGATCAAGGATCCACATCATACTTCAAAATTTGCACCAAAAGCACATGAGGGTTTTATGCTTGGATATGGAAAGGATTCGCACTCCTACAGAGTCTTCAATCTCTTTCATTATAAAGTGGTTGAAACAGTGGATGTGCGGTTCGATGAGACTAACAGCTCACAAAGAGAGCACCCGCCAAATGTGCTAGATGAAGTTCCATTGTAACGCCCTCGATGCGGCTATATCTCCCACGTGTCGAAGCATGACTTAGAGGCATAACCGCATCGAAAGCAATGTCGCAAGTGAGGTAATCTTTGCAAACAACCAATGTAATACATAAGGGAAAGAGATACATAGTTGGCTTACAATCGCCACTTCACACAATTACATGAATAAAGCATTACATCAACCAGATACAATCAGGGTCCGACTACGGAACCAAAATAAAAGAAGAACCCCAAATGCGACAAAGGTCCCCGATCGACCCCAACTGGGCTCCACTACTGAACAACTGGAAACGGAACAACACAAAGGACAAGATCTTCAACAAGCTCCTCCTTGAGCTTGGTTGCGTCATCTGCACGGGCTCATCGGCACCTGCAAGCTGGTTTTGGAAGTATCTGTGAGTCACGGGGACTCAGCAATCTCGCACCCTCGCGATCAAGACTATTTAAGATTATGGGTAAGGTAAAGGTATGAGGTGGAGCTGCAGCAAGTGACTAGCATATATGGTGGCTAACATACGCAAAAGAGAGCGAGAAGAGAAGGCAAAGTGCGATCGATAAACTATGATCAAGAAGTGATCCTAGAACAACCTACGTCAAACATAACTCCAACACCGTGTTCACTTCACGGACTCCGCCGAGAAGAGACCATCACGGTTACACATGCGGTTGATGTATTTTAATTAAGGTCAACTTCAGGTTTTCTACAACCGGACGTTAACAAATTCCCATCTTCCCATAACCGCAGGCACGGCTTTCGAAAGTTCAATCCCTGCAGGGGTGTCCCAACTTAGCCCATCACAAGCTCTCACGGTCAACGAAGGATATTCCTTCTAGCAGGAAGACCCGATTAGGCTCGGAATCCCGTTTATAAGACATCCTCGACAATGGTAAAACAAGTCCAGCAACACCGCCCGAATGTGCCAACAAATCCCGATAGGAGCTGCACATATCTCGTTCTTAGGGCACACTCAGATGAGCTGTCCGTACAACTAAAACCATCCCTCGAGTTTCCCCAAGGTGGCTCTGCAAGGGGCTCTAGTTTGGACCAACACTCAGAGGAGCACTGGCCCGGGGGGTTAAAATAATGATGACCCTTGAGTCTGCAGAACCCAAGGGAAAGAAAAGGCTAGGTGGCGAATGGTAAAACCAAGGTTGGGCATTGCTGGACGAGTTTTATTCAAGGCGAACTGTCAAGGGGTTCCCATTATAACCCAACCGCGTAAGGAACACAAAATCCGGGAACATAACACCGATACGACGGAAACTAGGGCGGCAAGAGTGGAAGAAAACACCAGGCATAAGGCCGAGCCTTCCACCCTTTACCAAGTATAATGATGCATTAATTAAATAACAGATATTGTGATAACCCAACAAAATATCCATGTTCCAACATGGAACAAACTCCAATCTTCACCTGCAACTAACAACGCTATAAGAGGGGCTGAGCAAAGCGGTAACACAGCCAAACAACGGTTTGCTAGGACAAGGTGGGTTAGAGGCTTGGTTCAACAATATGGGAGGCATGACAAGCAAGTGGTAGGTATCGCAGCATAGGCATAGCAAAAGAGCGAGCATCTAGCAAAGCAAAGATAGAAGTGATTTTGAGGGTACGATCATCTTGCCTGAAATCCCGCAAGGAAGAAGAACGAGTCCATGAAGAAGACAAACAGACATAGTCGAACGGGTCCTCACAATCACGACGTTACCGGAATACCGAGAAGAAGCAACACCGGAAAGAAGCAAACAATCATGGTAAACAACCACCACATAAGCATGGCACGGTGCGCAAACAAGTATGATGCATTTCAGGTTTAATGAGGCATGGCATGGCAAAGTGCAAAAACAACCTTACAAATTAAGTGGAGCTCAATATGCAGTTCCGTTGCATATTGACGAAACACCACATTCAAGTTATTTAGTTCGATCTCATTTATGTACCCAACAATATTAAATGTTGTTAGCATGGCAAGAGGTGAAGCATAATGAAACTATCTATCTAGGCAAGTTTAAATGAGGCCGGAAGCAACGAACAACAATTCCGGTAAATCCCCATATGCATATATTAGGTTTGGTACTGTTCTGTCCTAAACACAATTTTAGAGGTATTAAACATGCAAAACAAGTACACCATGTTAATCTAGGCATTTTCCACCCCATTTACATATAAAGTTTATTAAAAACCGAGCTAAAGTTATTTAGTTATGAATTTAATCATTTTAACATGGCAATAGGCAAATATAAGCAAACATCATTTTAATCATTTCGAACATGCAAGAAAGTTGGATATTATTATCCTACACAAAATTCTAAGCAACTTTCATATATTAAGTTTTTACATATGATGCATGGTTCGAGAGTTATAATATGCATGAAGTATAGGGTCCAATCTGTAAATATGCAATTTTCTGGATAAATAGGAAAATCGCTGATAAAAAAAACAGACGCGGGCCGAAACTGGTAGCCCATCAGAAGGAAAAAAAACACTGGGTGGCCTCACCATGGGCTTCGGCCCAGTCAGAGGAGGCGGCTGGCAGGCTGGATCGAACGAGGTGGAGGGCCGGCCTCGCTGCGTGCCTGGCGCATAGCGCTTGAGCGGGGCACGGTCAACGCTCGAGCAGAGCGGGCGTCCTCTTGCTCGACAAGAAGCAGAGCCGCCACGGCACGTCCTTAGCGCAGTGGATCCAGTGCAGAGACGGCCCAGGCGGTCAACGAAGGAGCACAAGATTGAGGGGATCGTAGTGGACTTGACACTAGGGGTCGTTCTTGCTCGATCGACGGGGAAACAGCGGCAGCAGCGGATCTGGCGGCGGCTTGAGGGACTCCGGTGAGGAGGGAGGCGACCTGGAGATCGACGATGCCGCAGACTTGGCGCTCGCTGGAGGTCAACAAAGACTCAACGCGTTCTGGTGGCTTCTGCGCTCGAAGCAGGAGAGGTGGCGTGCGGGATGAGCGAGCTCCTGCTCGATGAAGAAGGAAGCAGAGGCCGGCGAACGCTCGGGACTGCTACTGCTTCGGTGGTCGGCGGCCGTGGCTCCCTGCGAGGAACAACGGGACGGGGAGAGTGATTCAGAGAGAGAGAGCAGCGGGGAAGGAGGAGAAGGAGGGCACGGCCTGATTTTGCGAGATGGAAACGCATGGGAGAAGGTGAGATGCGGCCAGCGGGCGGAGGAGACTACGCCGAGCGTTGGTCAGGGAGCTTCTACTCCGGCGAAGATCCGGTAGGGCTCGGCCCGGGTGTGCTGGTGGCCTCGATCCAACCAGATCGAGAGGTGGGGATCAGGGGTTAGATGCTGATAGGTGAGGATGGATCCCGAGGGGAAAATGGTTGGCGGCGACTCGATGGGACAAATCCCTAGAATTTAGGGTTAGGCAGTTTATATAGCAGCAGGTGGATCAGGTTAGGGGTGATCTAGTCCCTCCGATTGAAATCAGACGGTTCAGAAAGAATAGGCTAGGGAGTCCAAATAATAAAACGGTGACGTTTTGTAGATGTTTGGGGATGATCCGGACACAACGGTGACAACTGCCCGGGTCGGGTCCGGGGAAGTTTCGGACGCGCACGTGAGGGGTTCGATGTACTGTGCAGAGAGGGTTTCGGGGTCTGACGGGAGAGGTTAGGTTGGGCCTGGCGGTAGGTAGTGGACTGTGGAGAGCGGGTTGGTCTGAGAGAAGAGGGGAGAGATGCAGCCCGACACGATTTCCGGAGACCAAAAACGTCCGACGTTAGACCGGCTATAATGCCGCTATAGTTTAACGGATGAGCTATCAAACGAACTCTGAATGCGATGAAACTTGACAGGCGGTCTATCTACACTATAATAAGACCACACGCCAACTTTCAACCCAATCCGAGAACATTTTTCGGCCATTTATAAAATAATATTTTGGACGTGCCGCGGGCGCGTGCAAGTGTGTTTGGGCTCAGAACGGACAACGGACGTAAGTAGGTGACCGAGACGGATGCAAGTTTTGAAAACATGATGATGCAATGCGGATGATGACATGGCAAGATGCAACACGCAAGAAAATGACAAGGCCACAACAGCGAATAACTGGAGGACACCTGGCACATCAGACTCGGGGCGTCACAACACTCCACCACTACGAGAGGATCTCGTCCCGAGATCTAGAATGGCACCGGAGGGAAAATGGAAGAGAAAGAGAAGAGGTAAAACTAAGTTGCTTCTTTGACAAACGAGAGAAACCAAAGAACCTTGAGATGTTGAACAAGTTGAAAGAGCGGATACACCAAAGATGAACGGAATTAGAAACACTCCAATAGCAAAGAGGAACAAGGAACAGCACGAGAACCTTGTGGATTGAAATACATAAGAAAAGGGTTGCAATGAACAAGAAGTACATGCAAGCACTACGGTTGAATTTATAAGCAAGAAAAGAACATGATCTTTGACGAAACGAGATGATGGGTTGATAAGAGCAACATCACAAAGCCTCCGGATGAAAGAATCAAAGGTAGATCGTCGGAACAAAAGAACGGAGAAGAAAAGACAACTTCTACCACAATTGAACTTGGAAAGGATCCTAGCACGAAAAGATTGCACGGGGATTTTTGGGAAATCCAACGAAAAGATAAGCTTGTAGTGGGCTTATGGAAAACATCTCGAGACCCTTGAGGTGAATTTCTGCCACCCAAAGGAAACAATAGATTGAATTGGTAAGAAGAAGGAGACGAGAAATGTAACACCCTCGATGCGACTATAGCTCCCACGTGTCGAGGCACGACTTAGAGACATAATTGCATTGAAGGCATATGTCGCAAGTTAGGCAATCTTCACAACATCCCATGTAATATAAATAATAAAGGGGAGAATAACATAGTTGGCTTACACTCGCCACGTCAATCAAGTACATAAATAACATTACATCATCCAAACACTCATGGCCCAACTACGGTGCCAAAATAAAAGATAACCCAACATGCGACATGGTCCCGATCACCCCCAACTGGGCACTGCTACTGATCATCAGGAAAGGAAACATAGTAACATTGAGAGTCCTCGTCGACTCCCACTTGAGCTCGAGCGCGTCACCTGGAGCGGAATCATCACGCCCTGCATCTGGTGTAATAGTAATCTGTGAGCCACATGGACTCAGCAATCTCGCACCCTCGCGATCAAGCTTAGAGGTAAGGCAAGGTAAAATATAAGTGGAGCTGCAGCAAGCGACTAGCAAGTATGGTGGCTATCCTGTTTGCAAAAGAGAGCGAGAAGAGGAGGCAAAGCGCGAGCGAGAAACTAGAGGGCAACCTGCGCAAACATTACTCCAACATCGTGTCCACTTCCCGGACTCCGCGAGAAGAGGCCATCACGATAACACACTTAGTTGATTCATTTTAATTAAGTTAAGGTTCAAGTTATCTACAACCGGACATTAACAAAATCCCATCTGCCCATAACCGCGGGCACGGCTTTCGAAAGTTCAAATCCCTGCAGGGGAGTCCCAACTTAGCCCATGACAAGCTCTCACGATCAACAAAGGAATAGACCTCCTCCCAAGACGTTCCGATCAGACTTGGTATCTCGGTTCTTCAAGACACTTCGACAGGTTAAAACAAGACCAGCAACACCACCCGAATGTGCCGACAAATCCCGATAGGAGCTGCACATATCTCGTTCTCAGGGCACACTCAGATGAGCGCTCCGTACAACTAAAACCAAACCTCGAGTTTCCCCGAGGGGGCGCTGCACAGGACTCTAGTTCGGACCAACACTCAGAGGAGCACTGGCCCAGGGGGGGCTAAAATAAGATGACCCTCAGGCTCCGGAAACCCAAGGGAAAAAGAGGCTAGGTGGCAAATGGTAAAACCAAGGTTGGGCATTGCTGGAAAAGCTTTAATCAAGGCGAACTATCAAGGGGTTGCCATTATAACCCAACCGCATAAGGAACGCAAAATCCGGGAACATAACACCAATATGACGGAAACTAGGGTGGCAAGAGTGGAACAAAACACTAGGCGAGAGGCCGAGCCTTCCACCCTTTACCAAGTATATAGATGCATTAAGATAACAATATAATATATAATGATATACAAACAAGTAAAATAAATGTTCCAACAAGGAACGTCCTTCAATCTTCACCTGCAACTAGCAACGCTATAAGAGGGGCTGAGCAAAGCGGTAACATAGCCAATCAACGGTTTGCTAGGACAATGGTGGGTTAGAGGTTTCACATGGCAATTTGGGAGTCTTGAAAGCAAGTGGTAGGCATCGTAGCATTGGCATAGCGAAAGAGCGAGCAAACTAGCATAACAAAGATAGTAGTGATTTCGAGGGTATGATCATCTTGCCTACACAGTTGTCAGAGTTGACTGGATCCTCGAAAGCAAACTCAACGGGCTCCTCGTTAGCGAACTCGTCTCCCGGCTCTTCCCAAAGAAGACAAACAAGCAATAAGGACACAATCAACCACGTGCAAGGATCAAACAAGATGACGCAAAGATGATATGCTATGCGGGATGCGATGCGGGATGCATATGCAAGATTTGACAGGAAATGCAAGAACCTGGCCTCAACTTGGAAATACAAGTGTGCCACTAGAAAGATGAGATGAAATCGCTTGAAAACGATATAAAGAACGCCGGAATTGGAGTTACGGTTTGGAAATGGCAAGCGATTCAAATATGACACCGGTCTGCGATTTACAGCAAGTAGCCATCTAAATGCAATGAGATGAACATGCTACGACACCCAAACATGACAACAAAATACATGGCAGGGATGCATTCAAGATGCTTAACAAAAGTCTAGCACTGAGCTACGGCCAATTCATCCATTAACAGGTTCAAACAAGCATGGCAAAAATGCATATGGAAAACAGATCTCAGACTTACTGAAATTAACACTTGTCTGGAATTTCAGATCAGGTAGCACTCTTCGGAGCAACAAAACTATATGCTACAGGACTTGAACATGGCAAAGTAAAGCATCGCATGGAGCTACTCAAAGAGCTTAACAAAAGTCCCTTAGTGACCTTGAGCCAAAAGGGATCAGAAAATACAATTGCAAGCATGTGAACATAGCAAAAACATAATCAGATCACAGACTTAGTGAAAACTGACACATGCTGAAATATATCTCAAGTAGGCATGTTTACGAGCTCGATGCACTCACTACGGTGCAAGTCATGATAAGCTAAGCATACATCTATTAATAACACACAAAATTCAAGCTAGACATGGCAAGAACAATAGCATAGCATGCACGGATCAACTATAATATCATCGGCAAAATTGCAAACAAGTTGACAATCTGCACAGATTCACAAAGTAGCAAAAGTAGAGCTCGATTGACTCAAGCTAGGGTGGTCCATAATTGCAAAAAAATACATGGATGGATAGAGCACTACAATATTAACAAAACATCCTTAGTGATCATCCTCAAAAGGGGCACGGATCACTAGGAAACAACATGAAAATATGGCATCATGAGATAAACAGATCAAGGACTTAGTGGAAATGCTAAGTCCCTGAAAACAGAATTACCAAGTGCACCACTTTGCAAGCTTGTGCTAGTCACCACACACATCACAAAAATACATGGGTTGCACCTCTGTAAAGATGACAAAACCTTTAACAAAACATATGTAGAGCATCAGGGCATATCATGCACACAATAATCATGACAAAAATGACAAAAAGCTAAATGGAGTAGCAGATCTGACAATTAACTCAAGTAGCCCTCTTCTAACAGCATTTCGGGCATCAAGATGAACCCAAATGAAAATGATGCAATGGAATGAAATGATGTACTCTCTGAGGTGAACATTTTGATATGTTATATGCATGAATCGGAGCTACGGATGCAAAGTTACGGGGCTATGAACAGGAGCATATGGATCTGGAATTTTCGTGACTTAGAAGAAAAAAACAACCCCGAGATCTAGGGTTTCGGTGGCACGCGGATTGAGGCGGCGGCGCTCTCGCCGGAGTTGACGAGGACGACGACGGACGGAGTTGGTGGAGCTTGCCAGCGCGAGGGGAGGAGGAGGCCGGAGTCGCCGGAGTTGGTGGAGCTCGCCGGCGTCCTCCTCGGGGCCGGAGCGGGCGGCTGCGGCGGTTGGGGCGGCGGGGCGGCGGCCACCAGAGCGGGGCGGCGCGGCAGGGCGGCAGGCAGCGGGGCGGCGCGGCAGTCAGCGGGACGCGGCGCGAGGCGGTGCGGGAAGGCGGGCCGGGAGGGCCGCGGTCGGGCCCCGCGGGCCGGCGCGGTGGGAGGCGGCGGCGCGCCACGTGGAGAGCAACGAGTGGCTGCGGCGATCTGTCCGGCGGCCGGCGGACGTGTCCGGCCGCGCGGAGAGGAGCGGGGCTAGGGTTAGGGGTGGTTTGGATCCGGAATTTCGGGAGAGGATCTAGTTTTATAGATGGAGGGAGCTAGGAGAGTCCAAATGAGGTGCGGTTTTCGGCCACGCGATCGTGATCGAACGCTCTAGATGATGGAGAGGGTTTAGGTGGGTTTTGGGCCAAATTGGAGGGGTGTTGGCTGCAACACACACGAGGCCTTTTCGGTCCCTCGGTTAACCGTTGGAGTATCAAACGAAGTCCAAATGATACGAAACTTGACAGGCGGTCTACCGGTAGTAAACCAAGGCCGCTTGGCAAGTATCGGTCCAATCCGGAAATATTTAATCCCCACACACGAAAGAAAGCTAGAAATGACCACCGGAGGAGAATGAAGCGCCGGAATGCAAAACGGACAATGGGGAAAATGCTCGAATGCATGAGATGAACATGTATGCAAATGCAATGCACATGATGACATGATATGAGATGCATGACAACGAAAACAACACACGGAGACAAGGACCCGAACCCAAGGAAATAAAATAACTTAATGCCGAAAACGGCAAGAGTTGGAGTACAAATTGGGAAAGTTACATCCGGGGTGTTACAACACTCCACCACTACGATAGGATCTCGTCCCGAGATCTAGGACTGAAAGAACACCGGGTACTCAGAACGGAGGTGATCCTCGCGTTCCCAGGTAGCTTCACGGTCGGAATGGTGTGACCACTTGACTTTGAGAAATTTGATTGACTTATTGCGAGTCTTGCGTTCAGTCTCTTCAAGAATAGCAACTGGGTGCTCACGATAAGAGAGATCTTCTTGGAGCTCAATGTCCTCGAAGTTGACGGTGCGGTCAGGAGTCTTGAAGCACTGTCAAAGCTGAGAGATATGGAACACGTCATGAACATTTGCAATGTTTGAAGGAAGCTCGAGTTGATAGGCGAGGTCGCCTCTCTTGCTGACAATCTTGAAAGGTCCCACGTATCTAGGGGCAAGCTTCCCTTTGATACCGAAGCGACGAGTACCTTTCATAGGAGAGACGCGGAGGTAAACATGATCTCCGATCTCGAAAGCCAAATCACGGTGCTTACTATCATAGTAGCTCTTCTGGCGGGATTGGGCTGCTTTGAGGTTATCATGAATGACTTTACACATTTCCTCTGCCTCTGTGATTAAGTCATTACCCAAAAGCTGACGTTCACCTGTTTCAGACCAGTTGAGCGGGGTACGACACTTCCTGCCATACAGAATTTCAAATGGGGCCTTGCCTGAACTTGCTTGAAAACTGTTGTTGTAGGAGAATTCAGCATATGGAAGACAATCCTCCCACTTCATGCCGAAGGAGATCACACAAGCCCTGAGCATATCTTCAAGAATCTGGTTGACACGCTCGACTTGACCGCTAGTTTGAGGATGGAAAGTTGTGCTGAAGCGGATGTTAGTGCCCATGGCCTTCTGAAAAGAATCCCAAAACTTGGAGGTAAAGATGCTGCCACGGCCTGAAGAGATCACTTGTGGAATACCGTGTAGAGAGACAATCCGAGAGGTATAGAGTTCCGCCAATTGAGCTGCAGTGATCGACTCTTTGATAGGCAGAAAGTGAGCCACTTTGGTGAGTTTGTCGATGACAATGAATATAGCATCATTGCCATGCTTGGACTTTGGAAACCCAGTCACGAAGTCCATTTCAATGTGGTCAAACTTCCATTCTGGGATGGCAAGAGGTTGGAGGAGACCAGCTGGCCTTTGGTGTTCTGCATTCACTCTTCTGCAGACATCACATTCATTCACGAACTGAGCGATCTCGCGCTTCATTCGAGTCCACCAATAAGCCTGCTTAAGGTCCTGATACATCTTCGTGCTCCCAGGGTGGATGGAGAGGAGAGAATTGTGAGCCTCGTTCATGATCATTTTACGAAGGTCACCTTTGGGTACAAAAATACGATCCTCGAAGAAGAGAGTGTCCTTGTCATCAAGGCGGTAGCACTTGTACTTGGGCTGACTCTTGGCAATCCCAATCTTCACCTTTTTCACCATAGCATCAAGAAGCTGGGCTTGGCGAATCTGGTCTTCCAAGGTAGGAGAGACTTGAAGGTTGGCGAGGAAACCTTGAGGAACAACTCGCAGATTAAGTTTGCGGAAAACTTCACAAAGCTCGGGTTGATAAGGCTTGAGAATGAGACTATTGCAATAGGCCTTTCTGCTCAATGCGTCAACAATCACATTGGCCTTGCCTGGAGTATACTCTATACTCGGATTATACTCTTGAATCATTTCGACCCATCAAGTTTGCCTGAGGTTGAGATTAGGCTGAGTGAAGATGTACTTGAGACTCTTGTGATCAGTGAAAATGTCCACTTTTCTTCCCAATAAGAGATGTCTCCAAGTCAAAAGAGCATGCACAACTGCCGCCAACTCGAGATCATGAGTGGGGTAGTTCTTCTCATTTGGCTTCAACTGGCGAGATGTATAGGCAACAACTTTCTTCTCTTGCATCAATACTGCGCCAAGACCTTGGAGAGAGGCATCACAAAAGACCTCGTACGGCTTGGATTCATCAGGCGGAGTCAGAACTGGAGCAGTGATCAATTTCTCTTTCAAAGTGTTGAAAGCAATGTCACACTCTGGACACCAAACGTACTTGACGTGCTTTTGGAGGAGATTTGAGAGAGGCTTCACGATCTTAGAAAAGTTTTCAACGAATCTTCGGCAATAGCTTGCGAGACCGAGGAAGCTACGGAGTTGCTTCACGTTCTGAGGAGGTTCGCAATTCACAATTGCAGACACCTTCTCAGGATTCACGGCAATGCCCTTGGCAGAGATGATATGACCAAGATAAAGAACCTCATCGAGCCAAAATTCACACTTGGAGAACTTGGTGTAGAACTGATGTTCTCTGAGCTTATCGAGTACCAAACGCAAGTGCTTGGCATGATATTCCTTGTTCTTCGAGAAAACCAGAATGTCGTCGAGATAGACCAAAACGAAGTCATTGGTGTAGGCGTTGAAGATGAAGTTCATCATGTGAGAGAACGTCGGAGGAGCGTTGACGAGACCAAAAGACATGACGGTGTATTCATATGAACCAAAGCTTGTCCTGAAAGCCATCTTGGGAATATCTTGCTCACGGATTCGGATCTGATGATAACCCATACGGAGATCAAGCTTGGAGAATACTTGGGCACCTTTGAGTTGTTCGAACAGCTCATTGATGTTGGGAAGTGGGTATTTGTTCTTGATGGTCTTCTTGTTCAATGGACGGTAATCGACACAAAGTCGGTCCGTTCCATCCTTCTTCTTCACAAAAAGAACACCACAACCCCACGGAGAAGAACTAGGCCGGATGAGACCCATTTTCTCTTGAATATCGAGTTGCTTCTTCAGCTCCTTCAACTCTTCAGGTCCAAGCTTGTAAGGACGCTTACACAGAGGTCCCGTGCCGGGCTCAAGATCAATGACGAATTCAACTGGCCGGTGCGGAGGCATTCCTGGAAGCTCTTCTGGAAAGACGTCTTGATATTCGCAAACGACTGGAATTTGAGAGATGGCATCGAGTTCACCCTTCTAATTGAGAGAAAACAGATGGATGGTATTATCCCGAGCGGCAAAGACTATTACATCCTTAGACGAATGAGTCAATTGAATATGCCTGGCAGCACAATCAAGATGTGCCTTGTGCTTAGAAAGCCAATCCATCCCGAGAATAAGATCAATATCCGAGTTACCAAGAATAATTGGGGAAGAAAGGAACTTGTAGTCGCCCAATGTGATAGTAACCTCCGAGACGCAGGTGTTAGCTGTCATTTGCTTGCCCGGTGACACAATTTGCAAGGAATTTTGCAGATACTGATAATCGCACTCATACTTTGATTCAAAAGGTTTGGAAATGAAACAATGCGATGCACCAGTGTCAAAAAGAACTTTTGCAGGGATATCATTAACAGAAAGGTTACCCATGATGACATCTGACGAGTCCTCTACCTGAGCTGCGTTCATCAAGTTGACCTTGGCATTCTTGGGGTTATGCTGGACCACAGCTGTACTTGTCGATCTCACAGGAGGAGGAGGAAGAAGACGCCTCTGGTAGAGACACTTGTTGGCATAGTGACCCTTCTGTTGGCACTTGTTGCACGTGACCTCTGAAAGCAGACGGTGATACAGAGCACTCGATCTTGGAGCTTGAAACAAAGTCTTGTTCTGAAAGCCAGGGTTGGGTGGGTGGGAAGAACCACTGCCACCTTTGCTCTTCTGCTGATACGGCTGACGGAACGGAGGAGGAGGAAGCCAATACTTCTGCTGCTTGGCCACTTGAGTAGAGGAAGAAGGAGTAACATCTCTGACTCGCTTCTTGGAAGCATCACACCTCAACTGAGCAGCCTCTTGCTTTAGTGCCATGTTGTAGAACTCATCATACCTCCAGGGCTCGAAGAGAACAAGAGCGAGCTAGATTTCTTCTCTGAGACCACCCATGAACTGGTATATCATGCTCTTCTCATCAGGACCGTCCTGCTTGACAAAGTGGGCGAGCTTCTGAAACAACTTGTTGTAGTCATAGACAGACAAAGAGCCTTGCTTCAGGTTGCGGAATTCCTTACGCTTGCTTTCAACCACGCTCTGAGGGATATGATGAGCTTGGAAATCTCGACGGAAATCATCCCAAGTGATAACACGTCCGCCTCTGGAGTCCTTGTACTATTGGAACCATTCTACAACTTGATCTTTGATTTGGAAGGAAGCGAACTTGACAAAGTCCTCAGGCTTGACGTTACTGCACTCGAAATGCTTGCACAGATCCACTAGCCAATCGTCAGTATCGGTTGCCTCAACACAATTGCTGAAAGTCTTTGGCCCATTAGCAAGGAACTGGTTGAGTGTAGCAAAGTGATTCTGATTGTTGCCTTGATTCCCTTGGTTGCCTTGATTGCGGTCTTGGAGAATTTGCATGATCAACTGTGTGTTTGCATTGGTTGCGGCCATCACAGCTTGCCATGCCTCCGGAGGAGGTGGAGGTGGTGGCGGATCAGGATTCGGAGTCGTGCGCGTTGGAGGAGCCATCCTGAAGAGGTTGACATCCATTAGCACATTGATAGACAAATATTGAGGTTGAATCCAACAGAATGAAAATTGCAACATATAGTCTTCACATCCGAACAAAATGAACGAATGCATTCCTCTTGAAATGGTCACATATCCATAAATTGAGAAGCCACTTAGAATTATGGTAGAGAAGTAAATCAACAAGGTACGGATCAAGAACGAATAATCGGTAAGAAATCCCAATCTGAAACCAATATCCGTGGAAGAAGAACTAGAGCTACGAGAATTCCCACCTATGAAACTACCGAACCTTTCCGGTTATGCAATCAGGTGTTGGGGATACAGGGGAAGCATAATATCTCACTAAAATCTAGCAAATCCTACATCCAGCTGTATCCATCCTTCAACACATAACCAAGAAACCTTCGGAAACCATCTACCTCAACCTTCGAAAAGCATCCGTTATACAAGTTATGGCGATACTCCCGAACTCCCGACCCAGTACTGGGTGGTGTCGAGGTTATCTCACCAACGAACTGCATAAAAGAGATTTTCGATGTCGGCGTACTAAACTCAGGTATTCCAGAACTGCAACGATAAAATTATGACGACAACACCTCAGAGCTCAACTTCCCGGGACACTTCCACTAAACCCCTGACAGGAGGCACCAAGACAATGTTCTCATCATAAAACCATCGGAACGATTCCAAGATACCCGCGTGATTCTAAATTTTTTTTAGTGAAATTTGAGAAGAGAAGAGTCAAAACTCTACGTCAGGATGCCTTACCAGAGCGATGAGGAGACTGGGAAGTAAAAAGAATTCCTAAACTCTCCGATATATAATTCCTAAATGACTCAAAACATTTTTTCTAGACACAACTCAGCCGCTAAAAACGATCAAGCAATGGGGCTTCTAAGGTCGGGGAAGGCTCTGATTACCAACTTGTAACACCCTCGATGCGACTATAGCTCCCACGTGTCGAGGCACGACTTAGCGACATAATCGCATTGTATGCATATGTCGCAAGTTAGGCAATCTTCACAACATCCCATGTAATATAAATAATAAAGGGGAGAATAACATAGTTGGCTTACACTCGCCACGTCAATCAAGTACATAAATAACATTACATCATCCAAACACTCATGGCCTGACTACGGCGCCAAAATAAAAGATAACCCAACATGCGACACGGTCCCGATCACCCCCAACTGGGCACCGCTACTGATCATCAGGAAAGGAAACATAGTAACGTTGAGAGTCCTCGTCGAACTCCCACTTGAGCTCGAGCGCATCACCTGGAGCGGAATCATCAGGCCCTGCATCTGGTGTAATAGTAATCTGTGAGTCACGGGGACTCAGCAATCTCGCACCCTCGCGATCAAGACTATTTAAGCTTATGGGTAAGGTAAATGTATGAGGTGGAGCTGCAGCAAGCGACTAGCATATGCAAATGAGAGCGAGAAGAGAAGGCAAAGCGCGATCAAGAAACTATGATCAAGAAGTGATCCTAGAACAACCTACGTAAAACATAACTCCAACACCGTGTTCACTTCTCGGACTCCGCCGAGAAGAGACCATCACGGTTACACACGCGGTTGATGTATTTTAATTAAGGTCAACTTCAGGTTTTCTACAACCGAACATTAACAAATTCCCATCTGCCCATAACCGTGGGCATGGCTTTCGAAAGTTCAATCCCTGCAGGGGTGTCCCAACTTAGCCCATCACAAGCTCTCACGGTCAACGAAGGATATTCCTTCTAGCGGGAAGACCTGATCAGGCTCGGAATCCCGTTTTACAAGACATCCTCGACAATGGTAAAACAAGTCTAGCAACACCGCCCGAATGTGCCGACAAATCCCGATAGGAGCTGCACATATCTCGTTCTCAGGGCACACTCAGATGAGCAGTCCGTACAACTAAAACCAGCCCTCGAGTTTCCCCGAGGTGGCGCT
Organism: Triticum dicoccoides; assembly: GCF_002162155.2. Lineage (NCBI taxonomy): Eukaryota > Viridiplantae > Streptophyta > Magnoliopsida > Poales > Poaceae > Triticum > Triticum dicoccoides. Next base: position 263,060,639 of record NC_041382.1, on the reverse strand, counting down.
GCAAGGGGCTCTAGTTTGGACCAACACTCAGAGGAGCACTGGCCCGGGGGGTTAAAATAATGATGACCCTTGAGTCTGCAGAACCCAAGGGAAAGAAAAGGCTAGGTGGCGAATGGTAAAACCAAGGTTGGGCATTGCTGGAGGAGTTTTATTCAAGGCGAACTGTCAAGGGGTTCCCATTATAACCCAACCGCGTAAGGAACGCAAAATCCGGGAACATAACACCGATATGACGGAAACTAGGGTGGCAAGAGTGGAACAAAACACCAGGCATAAGGCCGAGCCTTCCACCCTTTACCAAGTATATAGATGCATTAATTAAATAAGAGATATTGTGATAACCCAACAAAATATCCATGTTCCAACATGGAACAAACTCCAATCTTCACCTGCAACTAACAACGCTATAAGAGGGGCTGAGCAAAGAGGTAACATAGCCAAACAACGGTTTGCTAGGACAAGGTGGGTTAGAGGCTTGGTTCAACAATATGGGAGGCATGACAAGCAAGTGGTAGGTATCGCAGCATAGGCATAGCAAAAGAGCGAGCATCTAGCAAAGCAAAGATAGAAGTGATTTCGAGGGTATGATCATCTTGCTTGAAATCCCGCAAGGAAGAAGAACGAGTCCATGAAGAAGACAAACAGACGTAGTCGAACGGGTCCTCACAATCGTGACGTTACCGGAATACCGAGAAGAAGCAACACTGGAAAGAAGCAAACAATCATGGTAAACAACCACCACATAAGCATGGCACGGTGCGCAAACAAGTATGATGCATGTCCGGTTTAATGAGGCATGGCATGGCAAAGTGCACAAACAACCCTACAAATTAAGTGGAGCTCAATATGCAATTTCGTTGCATATTGAAAACACCACATTCAAGTTATTTAGTTCGATCTCGTTTATGTACCCAACAATATTAAATGTTGTTAGCATGGCAAGAGGTGAAGCATAATGAAACTATCTTTCTAGGCAAGTTAAAATGAGGCCAGAAGCAACGAACAACAATTCCGGTAAATCCCCATATGCATATATTAGGTTTGGTACTATTCTGCCCTAAACACAAATTCAGAGGTATTAAACATGCAAAACAAGTACACCATGTTAATCTAGGCATTTTCCACCCCATTTACATATAAAGTTTATTAAAAACCGAGCTACGGTTATTTAGTTATGAATTTAATCATTTTAACATGGCAATAGGCAAATATAAGCAAACATCATTTTAATCATTTCGAACATGCAAGAAAGTTGGATATTATTATCCTACACAAAATTCTAAGCAACTTTCATATATTAAGTTTTTACATATAATGCATGGTTTGAGAGTTATAATATGCATGAAGTATAGGGTCCAATCTGTAAATATGCAGTTTTCTGGATAAATAGGAAAATCGCTGATAGAAAAAAAATAGATGCGGGCCGAAACTGTTAGCCCATCAGAAGGAAAAAAACACTAGGTGGCCTCACCATGGGCTTCGGCCCAGTCAGAGGAGGCGGCTGGCAGGCTGGATCGAACGAGGTGGAGGGTCGTCCTCGCTGCGTGCCTGGCGCGTAGCGCTTGAGCGGGGCACGGTCAACGCTCGAGCAGAGCGGGCGTCCTCTTGCTCGACAAGAAGCAGAGCGGCCGCGGCGCGTCCTTGGCGCAGTGGATCCAGCGCAGAGACGGCCCAGGCGGTCAACGAAGGAGGACGGGATCGAGGGGATCGCATTGGACTTGATGCTAGGGGTCGTGTTTGCTCGATCGACGGGGAAACAGCGGCAACAGCGGATCTGGTGGCGACTTGAGGGACTCCGGTGAGGAGGGCGGAGACCTGGAGACCGACGACGCCGCAGACTTGGCGCTCGCTGGAGGTCAACGAAGTCTCGACGCGTTCTGGTGGCTTCTGCGCTCGAAGCAGGAGAGGTGGCGTGCGGGATGAGCGAGCTCCTGCTCAATGAAGAAGGAAGCAGAGGCCGGCGGACGCTCGGGACTGCTGCTCCTTCGGTGGTCGGCGGCCATGGCTCCCTGCGAGGAACAACGGGACGGGGAGAGCGATTCAGAGAGAGAGAGAGCAGCAGCGGGGAAGGAGGAGAAGGAGGGCACGGCCTGGTTGTGCGAGATGGAAATGCACGGGAGAAGGTGAGATGTGGCCAGCGGGCGGAGGAGACTACGCCGAGCGCTGGTCAGGGAGCTTCTGCTCCGGCGAAGATCCGGTAGGGCTCGGCCCAGGCGTGCTGGTGGCCTCGATCCGACCAGATCGAGAGGAGGGGATCAGGGGTTAGATGCTGATAGGTGAGGATGGATCCCGAGGGGAAAATGGTTGGCGGCGGCTCGATGGGACAAATCCCTAGAATTTAGGGTTAGGCAGTTTATATAGCAGCAGGTGGATCAGGTTAGGGGTGATCTAGTCCCTCCGATTGAAATCAGACGGTTCAGAAAGAATAGGCTAGGGAGTCCAAATAATAAAACGGTGACGTTTTGTAGATGTTTGGGGATGATCCAGACACAACAGTGACAACTGCCCGGGTCGGGTCCGGGGAAGTTTCGGACGCGCACGTGAGGGGTTCGATGTACTGTGTAGAGAGGGTTTCGGGGTCTGACGGGAGAGGTTAGGTTGGGCCTGGCGGTTAGTAGTGGACTATGGAGAGCGGGTTGGTCTGAGAGAAGAGGGGAGAGATGCAGCCTGACACGATTTCCGGAGACCAAAAACGTCCGACGTTAGACCGGCTATAATGCCGCTATAGTTTAACGGTTGAGCTATCAAACGAACTCCGAATGCGATGAAACTTGACAGGCGGTCTATCTACACTATAATAAGACCACACGCCAACTTTCAACCCAATCCAAGAACTTTTTCTGACCATTTATAAAATAATATTTTGGACGTGTCGCGGGCGCGCGCAAGTGTGTCTGGGCTCAGAACGGACAACGGACGTAACGAGGTGACCGAGACGGATGCAACTTTTGAAAACATGATGATGCAATGCGGATGATGAGATGGCAAGATGCAACACTCAAGCAAATGACAAGGCCACAACAACGAATAACTGGAGGACACCTGGCACATCAGACTCGGGGCGTCACATCCATCCAGTGAATCAATCAAACTTATGGGAACTGGAGAAATCATAACTTCTGAAGGTCAACCTTAAGAGGAACTTATCATCTCCGCACCTAATCAACCTGAAGACAATCCCTGTAACAATGACAATGATTAGCAAGAGCAAAATCTTCGTCCTGTACATCCTCGTGTTGCAAATGAAGTGCAGATTGAGAGAATAATTGATAGCATCAATGCACCAGGTCCACTCACTCGTTCAAGGGCAGCACAGCTAGCAAATTTCTGTGGTCACTTCACATTCGTCTCAATAACTGAACCCAAGAAAGTTGAAGAAGCCTTCATGGAACCTGAATGGATTCAAGCTATGCAAGAAGAGCTTCAACAGTTTGAGCTGAATAATGTATGGGAACTGGTTAAGCATCCTGATCCTCGGAAGCACGATATAATAGGCACCAAATGGATATATCGCAACAAGCAAGATGAGCATGGTCAAGTTGTCAGAAACAAAGCTCGTCTCGTTGCTCAAGGATACACTCAAGTAGAAGGGATTGACTTTGATGAAACATTTGCTCCTGTGGCTAGACTTGAAGCCATACGCATACTGCTGGCCTATGAAAATCATCATAACATACTTCTATATCAAATGGATGTGAAGAGTGCTTTTCTCAATGGTAAGATTGAAGAAGAAGTGTATGTTGCACAACCGCCTGGCTTTGCAGATCCAAAACATCCTGACATGGTGTACAAGCTCAACAAGGCACTGTATGGCCTCAAACAAGCTCCTCGGGCTTGGTATGACACACTCAAAGACTTCCTGAAGAGCAAAGGCTTCAAATCTGGTTCCCTCGACCCCACTCTCTTCATGAAGACATACGATGGTGAACTGTCTGTGTGCCAAATATATGTGGATGACATTATCTTCGGCTGCACCAATCAGAAATACAGTGAAGAGTTTGGATATGTGATGCAAGAGCAATATCATATGTGCATGATGGGTGAGCTGAAGTTCTTCCTTGGTCTTCAAATATGTCAGCAACGCAACGGCATCTTTATATCTCAAGAGAAGTATCTCAAAGATTGCCTGAAGAAGTTTGGTATGCAAGACTGCAAAGGCTTCACGACGCCAATGCCAGCCAAACATCATTTGGGTCCCGACGACAATGGTAAAGAGTTCGATCAAAAGGTATACCGCTCCATGATTGGTTCTTTACTTTATCTATGTGCATCTAGGCCAGATATTATGCTTAGTGTTTGCATGTGTGCTCGATTCCAAGCGGCACCAAAGGAATCACATCACTTAGTTATGAAGCAAATTCTTTGATATTTGGCTTACACCCCAACTCTAGGATTATGGTATCCAAAGGGCTCAGAGTTTGATCTGGTTGGATTCTCGAATGCTGATTATGCTGGTGACAAGGTGGATCGCAAGTCTACATTAGGCACATGTCATTTTCTCGGACGATCACTTGTATGTTGGTTTTCAAAGAAGCAGAACTGTGTATCTCTCTCCACTGTTGAATCTGAATACATTTCTGCTGGATCTTGCTGCGCTCAACTTCTATGGATGAAGCAAACACTCAAAGACTATGGCATTCATCTGAAGCAAGTGCCACTCTACTGCGACAACGAAAGTGCCATCAAGATTGCCAACAACCCAGTTCAGCACTCAAAGACAAAGCACATTGAAATTCGTCATCACTTTCTCAGAGATCATGTTGTGAAGGAAGATATTGATATCATACACGTCAACACTGAAGAGCAATTGGGAGATATCTTCACCAAGCCCTTGGATGAGAAGAGATTTTTCAAGTTATGGTGTGAGCTAAATATCTTGGAATCCTCAAATGTCCTGTGATCAGGCACACATCCTAACACTTATGCATATTGATGACTTAGATGTGCAACACACGAAGTAAAGTATATCTTCAATCAATGAAGACATACATTCTAAGTGTGAATACATTGATGTGGAATTTGACTTCAGAGCGCCATGATAATTGTGCGCCGTCTCTGGGTCTAATACTTCCTATACGGTGGGTAACGCCACCACCAAGTTCTTCTATTTGAAGTGTTTTGCCCATGGCATTACATTTGCTATGTCTTCATATTTTGTTTGTCTTCATTCTCAACTTGTCTTCATGATTATCTTCACTATGTTGGTTTGGTTGTCTTTCTCACATATATATACATATAGTAGTGTTCTGTCCTCTACAGCATTCACTTATAGCCATGTCTTCTTGTTGAAACTTTTGAACTAAGTGAATGTGATCGGACCCTAACCTCTCTATGCTTTCTATCTCAAACTCTATCTCTCCAAATCATATGCATTCTCTTGAAACTGTCGATTGTCTTCTCTGCATCCTTGTCAGCAGAAGATACAGAGACAAACATTAAGTTCGCTTTCAATGCTAATTCCTTCACCTGAAACCCGGAGAAGTGGGAACGACCACCCGACAATCCAAGCATGCGTGGGAATGTGGAACAACCTCCGATATGTTGCATGATGGCCACGTGTCCTTCAGATGTGAATCGCTAGGGGCACCTGTGTAATAAAACTGTGCCGTCCCTGTCCCTATAAATACACGTCTCACCACAGTCATTATCCTTTCTTCCACTCTCGCACGAACCCTAGCGCCACCGCTAGCCCTCGACGACGCCGGCGACGAAGCGCTTAGCTGCCGCGACCTCTCCGACGCCGTCTTCACGCCGGCTGCGGACATCGTCTTCTCCACCGTCGCCGTAGATGTCCTCCGTTGCCAAGTTAGGGCACGGACGATCGAACTGCTCGGCCTCCTCTTCCACTCCGTCTAGCAGTTCTTCGTGTGGTAAATAAAACTTCCTTTTTATGGCCCCTTTGATCCTATAGATTCATCACTTTCTGCCACAAGAAGTTTCTATTCACACAAGTTGGATCTATTTCATACTGCATCTCATAATATGCCTAGTATGTTCACTTATGCTTCACAAAGTAGTTAGATTCCTCACTTGTATTGATCCATGGATTCGTACAAATCTGGAACCAACTCTTTATCTATGAGTGAATGTCTTTGCACGATGAGGTCAATGTCTTCTAAACTGATTTATCTTCAAAATCTTCTAAGAATGCATATGACCTCTTCCCCTTCCCTCGCACCTTAATGCTGTCACAGGTACATGTCCATGGGAGAATCCCTTGGTTCTCATAGTCTGCATTCATTTGCAGAATTCTTACAGTATCATATAAATTCTCCCGAAGTCAGTTCCTGTTTGTCCAGCAAGCGAAAGCCTTTGAAGCCTTTGAACGTGTTGAAGCCATTCAGTTTGAAGTTCATGGCTGCAGAGAAATCAGTAAGGAAGGGTGGCAGACAGCGTCGTGGGGGAACATCAAGAGATTTGCCTGATGACCTCTTAGAGCCTTACAAGACAGATCCTGAAGAGGATTACAATCAGCGCAAGACCTGAATCCAATGGATTCGAAGATATTGGGCAGAACAATGGTTCAAATACCGGTTTGTGACCTGGGAATATGCTGAGAAAAATGCCATCAAGCGACCTTGGGGAGACATCCTATACAAAAATCTTCAACCCAGGTCCAGAGATGAAGCCATTGATCAAGGCTTCTATCCCTGCATAGTCCGAGGACCACAGCCTGCAGATGCACACCCATCGTCACTACTATGGTGTCGTGACGACAATCTGTTCAAACGTAACTTCTAGTTTCCCAAGAATTCGACGAAGCAGAACAAGAAGTCATTGGGACTAGACTTCAACCCTGGTCCCTCTACTCCCCGTGCCGATGGCACCCGCGAAGCTGAACCCTATCTTGTTAGGCCCTTCTACAACCTGGAAGGTCTCATCACTCATATCATGGTTCAAGGGACAACCGTGGATGAGCTTGCAGATGACGCTGAATCTGATGAAGCGCCTGCACCGCCGAAGCCAAAGAAACTGAAGCAGCCTAAAGCTTCAAAGCCTGCCTCAGCACCAAAAATCTCACGGGCGAAGCCACTGGCTACTGCACCTCCTGAAGAAAGTGTGCAGTCTGAAGATTTGTCACGCATCTCCAAGCCCTCGAGAGTCAAGATGCCTCTGCAACACACCAGCCAAGAACTGACTGCTGCTGCTATTCTGCACAATGATGCCATTGATCTGTCCAGCGATGAAGATCTTGCAGATGACGCTCTTGAGCAACTAATCAAGAGCAAAGAAGAAGTAGAAATCTTCAATGATTTGCCTCTCTTTGACGTGGCAATCATCCACAACTTCATCGATGAGTGGTTTGACACGCCCAACCTCAGCTTTGAAGATCTGCAACTTCCAATTGGCCTCAGTGTCGCCTTCCATGGCGCCATTGCTTCAGAGCTAGCTCTAGCTCAGCGCATCGTTGAACTGAAGCAAAAGATCGACTTTGAGAAAGCTCAGTTCAAGAAGCATATGGCCAAGCTCAGCGTGCAAGAGGTCAAGAACTTCAAGATCATGCTGCACGAGCTCAAAGAAGCCTTTCTCAAGAATCGTGAAGAAGCTCAAGGTTCTCGTGAGCGCATGAAGAGCCTGGCTGACAAGTGTGTGCAAGGCTACAACGAGGCTGAGAAGCGCAAGGCCCTTGGGCGTCCTGGCATCGATCCCAGGATGGCTGCAAAGAAGAAGAAGAAGCCCGCTATGGCCGAACCTGACACACCAAGGCAGGAAGCACATCCCATTGTCTTCCCAGCCAACATGACTGGCTCGAAGCCAAAGGTCAGGTCAACCGCTTCAGAACTGAATAAGACAAGGACTGCTGAGGCTAAAGCCAGAAAGAGGAAACATCCTGAAGCCTCTGATGATGCTCCCTCCAAGAAGAAGCGCAAGACCAAGAAGGATCGAGATGCTCCCACAGAGCCCTTAGTTGTTGAACCTATCTCAATGGTTCGCCCTGCATCTACACACCAAGAGCGCCAACTGATTCTCCATGAGCCTGCTTCCACAAAGGCTCATACAGCTGAAGACATTCCAGCAGCTGATCCCACCGCTGCTGAAGACATTGGTCACCATGACAATGTTGAAGATGATGCAGTTCTTCCTCAGATCGAGCACCAACAGGTATTATCGCCTGTGCTAACGCACAGCAAACTCATCAGCATTGGTCGTCCTCTGACGCCAATTGCTCAGGATGCATCATGGGCTGATCACCCACAACAACAAGTCACACCACCCCGGCAAGAAGAGGAAGATGACTTTGAGGCCCAGCCAACTCCATCTCCAAAGGCGTCGCCAGCGTTCCGCAGGCTTCGCAAAGGATCAAGGTCTTAAGTCCCTCCTTCCAGCATTCCAGAAGGAGAAGTGCCTCACCAATCTGTTGCACCTCAAGTGTTTCCAGGTGCCACTCCTACTGTGATTGAATCCGAAGCCAAACTGGCTGAAGATGTTCTGGCTGCATCAGCCGATGAAGAAGAAACCCCAAGAGTTGCTACACCCCCGTCTCACCAAGAAGATGTTCTCGAGGAGAACATGTCTGTGCCCGACCCTCCAGCTCATCAAGTGGAGGTTGAGAATCTTGAGGCTGAAGCAAATGTGGAGCCTACACCAACCCATGAACCAGAAGTCAGTGAAGCCAATGATGCTACTGCTCCTGTTCCTGCGCCTGCTGCTGGTCCTCAGTTTGACTATCATGTTGAGCACAGGCCTCAGGTACAGAAGCCAATGCCAAGGTTCCCCAGGTTTCCAAGTCCTGCATCAGCACCTGGATCCTTTAATGTCAACGGCTTCAAAGCAGACAACATTTTCTTCAATAGCTCCAAGAACCCCTGCTCAAGGGAAAGAATATCTTCTGATCGGTTCTGGAGCTATCCGCAGTGAAGTTATTACTCATGCATTCTGTACAATCAAGGTCGCATCTTCCCTCATATGCGTCTTGACACCGAAGCAATAACTGGTCTGCCCTGCTTGGAAGAAGCTCTGGATTGCTTCAAAGAGGTTGGATTGTTGCCTTGCGTCACCGACCACGAGCACTGGAACGAAGAGTTGCTGCTCCAATTTTATGCCACTCTTCACATACGTGGCTACAACAGAGATCCGAAGACTTGGGTCCTCGAGTGGATGACAGGAAATGTTCAACATGAAGCCAAAGCCTTTGATATCATTGAGCTCACTGGTCTGCCCACTCCTAGAGATCTCTATGAACCTGGCTGTCAGCTTCACAGTAAAGCTATGGAGAGCATCTTTCAGAAGCCTGAACCGAACATAAGTCAGATGCTTAGTATGATGAAGCCTTTGCCTCCAGATGCTGCATATCCTAATGAGTTCTTTGTTGAAGACCTTGAGTATCTGCCACGCACTATCTATCAAATTATGAGGCGAACTCTCTGGCCCATCAAAGGACATTCTCCACATGCAAAGCTGGAAGGTGCAATGAAGACTTCGGTCTTCTATATTCTTCATGGCAAATGCTTCAATGCACAAGACTTCTTCATCCGCCAACTTGTTGCATCAGGATCTGATCTTTTTGGCTTGAAGTTCTACGCTCCATGGATAATGCGGCTGATCAAACTCCACTCAGCTATCTCATATCAGCCCTTTGCTTGCAATCATCGGATCTTTCTCCCTGACGTGGATATGTCCGTTGAAGCCATCTATCAAGAGCCTGCCAAGGAGCCTCTTAGTCTTCAGAATGCTGAGCATCAAAGTTTCTTCAGCTCCTTCAACTCTTCAGGTCCGAGCTTGTAAGGACGCTTACACACAGGTTCCGTGCCGGGCTCAAGATCAATAACGAATTCAACTGGCCGGTGCGGAGGCATTCCTGGAAGCTCTTCTAGAAAGACGTTTTGATATTCGCAAACGACTGGAATTTGAGAGATGGCATCGAGTTCACCCTTCTCATTGAGAGAAAACAGACGGATGGTATTATCCCGAGCGGCAAAGACAATTACATCCTTAGATGAATGAGTCAATTGAATCTTCCTGGCAGCACAATCAAGATGTGCCTTGTGCTTAGAAAGCCAATCCATTCCGAGAATAAGATCAATATCCGAGTTACCAAGAATAATTGGGGAAGAAAGGAACTTGTAGTCGCCCAATGTGATAGTAACCTCCAGGACGCAGGTGTTAGCTGTCATCTGCTTGCCCGGTGACACAATTTGCAAGGAATTTTGCAGATACTGATAATCACACTCATACTTTGATGCAAAAGGTTTGGAAATGAAGCAATGCGATGCACCAGTGTCAAAAAGAACTTTTGCAGGGATATCATTAACATGAAGGTTACCCATGATAACATCTGATGAGTCCTCTGCCTGAGCTGCGTTCATCAAGTTGACCTTGGCGTGCTTGGGGTTATGCTTGACCACAACTGTACTTGCCGATCTCACAGGAGGAGGAGGAGGAAGACGCCTCTGGTAGAGACACTTGTTGGCATAGTGACCCTTCTGTTGGCACTTGTTGCACGTGACCTTTGAAAGCGGACGGTGATACGGAGCACTCGATCTTGGAGCTTGAGACGAAGTCTTGTTCTGAAAGCCAGGGTTGGGTGGGTGGGAAGAACCACTGCCACCTTTGCTCTTCTGCTGATACGGCTGACGGAACGGAGGAGGAGGAAGCCAATACTTCTGCTGCTTGGCCACTTGAGTAGAGGAAGAAGGAGTAACATCTCTGACTCGCTTCTTGGAAGCATCACACCTCAACTGAGAAGCCTCTTGCTTCAGTGCCATGTTGTAGAACTCATCGTACCTCCAGGGCTCGAAGAGAACAAGAGCGAGCTGGATTTCTTCTCTGAGACCACCCCTGAACTGGTATATCATGCTCTTCTCATCAGGAACGTCCTGCTTGGCAAAGCGGGCGAGCTTCTGAAACAACTTGTTGTAGTCATAGACAGACAAAGAGCCTTGCTTCAGGTTGCGGAATTCCTCACGCTTGCTTTCAACCACGCTCTGAGGGATATGATGAGCTCGAAAATCTCGACGGAAATCATCCCAAGTGATAGCACGTCTGCCTCTGGAGTCCTTGTACTGCTGGAACCATTCTGCAGCTTGATCTTTGAGTTGGAAGGAAGCGAACTTGACAAAGTCCTCAGGCTTGACGTTACTGCACTCGAAATGCTTGCACAGATCCACTAGCCAATCGTCAGCATCGGTTGCCTCAACACAATTGCTAAAAGTCTTTGGCCCATTAGATGGGAACTAGTTCAGTGTAGCAAAGTGATTCTGATTGTTGCCTTGATTCCCTTGGTTGCCTTGATTGCGCTCTTGGAGAATTTGCATGATCAACTGTGTGTTTGCATTGGTTGCGGCCATCACAGCTTGCCATGCCTCCGGAGGAGGTGGAGGTGGTGGCGGATCAGGATTCGGAGTCGTGCGCGTTGGAGGAGCCATCCTGAAGAGGTTGAGCACCATTAGCACATTGATAGACAAATATTGAAGCTGAATCCAACGGAATGAAAATTGCAACATATAGTCTTCACATCCGAACAAAATGAACGAATGCATTCCTCTTGTAATGGTCACATATCCATAAATTGAGAAGCCACTTAGAATTAAGGTAGAGAAGTAAATCAACAAGGTACGGATCAAGAACGAATAATTGGGAAGAAATCCCAATCTCAAACCAATATCCGTGGAAGAAGAACTACAGCTACGAGAATTCCCACCTATGAAACTCCCGAACCTTTCCGATTATGCAATCAGGTGTTGGGGATACAGGGGAAGCATAATATCTCACTCAAATCTAGCAAATCCTACATCCAGCTGTATCCATCCTTCAACACATAACCAAGAAACCTTTGGAAACCATCTACCTCAACCTTCGAAAAGCATCCGTTATACAAGTTATGGCGATACTCCCGAACTCCCGCCCCAGTACTGGGTGGCGTCGAGGTTATCTCACCAACGAACTGCATAAAAGAGATTTTCGATGTCGGCGTACTAAACTCAGGTATTCCAGAACTGCAACGATAAAATTGTGACGTCATGGGTGGGAATTCGCCACGGCAATCAAGTACATAAATAACATTACATCATCCAAACACTCATGGACCGACTACGGCGCTAAAATAAAAGATAACCCAACATGCGACACGGTCCCGATCACCCCCAACTGGGCACCGCTATTGATCATCAGGAAAGGAAACATAGTAACGTTGAGAGTCCTCGTCGAACTCCAACTTGAGCTCGAGCGCGTCACCTGGAGCGGAATCATCAGGCCCTGCATCTGGTGTAATAGTAATCTGTGAGCCACAGGGACTCAGCAATCTCACACCCTCGCGATCAAGACTATTTAAGCTTAGAGGTAAGGCAAGGTAAAATATAAGTGGAGCTGCATCAAGAGACTAACAAGTATGGTGGCTATCCTGTTCGCAAAAGAGAGCGAGAAGAGGAGGCAAAGCGCGAGCGAGAAATTAGAGGGCAACCTGCGCAAACATTACTCCAACACCGTGTCCACTTCCCGGACTCCGCCGAGAAGAGGCCACCACGATAATACACTCAGTTGATTCATTTTAATTAAGTTAAGGTTCAAGTTATCTACAACCGGACATTAACAAAATCCCATCTGCCCATAACCGCGGGCATGGCTTTCAAAAGTTCAAATCCCTGCAGGGGAGTCCCAACTTAGCCCATGACAAGCTCTCACGATCAACAAAGGAATAGACCTCCTCCCAAGACGTTCCGATCAGGCTCGGAATCCCGTTTTACAAGACATCCTCGACAATGGTAAAACAAGTCCAGCAACACCGCCCGAATGTGCCGACAAATCCCGATAGGAGCTGCACATATCTCGTTCTCAGGGCACACTCAGATGAGCAGTCCGTAGAACTAAAACCAACCCTCGAGTTTCCCCGAGGTGGCGCTGCAAGGGGCTCTAGTTTGGACCAACACTCAGAGGAACACTGGCCTGGGGGGTTAAAATAATGATGACCCTTGAGTCTGCAGAACCCAAGGGAAAGAAAAGGCTAGGTGGCGAATGGTAAAACCAAGGTTGGGCATTGCTGGAGGAGCTTTATTCAAGGCGAACTGTCAAGGGATTCCCATTATAACCCAACCGCGTAAGGAACGCAAAATCCGGGAACATAACACCGATATGACGGAAACTAGGGCGGCAAGAGTGGAACAAAACACCAGGCATAAGGCCGAGCCTTCCACCCTTTACCAAGTATATAGATGCATTAATTAAATAAGAGATGTTGTGTTAACCCAACAAAATATCCATGTTCCAACATGGAACAAACTCCAATCTTCACCTGCAACTAACAACGCTATAAGAGGGGCTCAGCAAAGCGGTAACATAGCCAAACAACGGTTTGCTAGGACAAGGTGGGTTAGAGGCTTGGTTCAACAATATGGGAGGCATGACAAGCAAGTGGTAGGTATCGCAGCATAGGCATAGCAAAAGAGCGAGCATCTAGCAAAGCAAAGATAGAAGTGATTTCGAGGGTATTATCATCTTGCCTGAAATCCCGCAAGGAAGAAGAACGAGTCCATGAAGAAGACAAACGGACGTAGTCAAACGAGTCCTCACAATCACGACGTTACCGGAATACCAAGAAGAAGCAACACCGGAAAGAAGCAAACAATCATGGTAAACAACCACCACATAAGCATGGCACGGTGCGCAAACAAGTATGATGCATGTCCGGTTTAATGAGGCATGGCATGGCAAAGTGCACAAACAACCCTACAAATTAAGTGGAGCTCAATATGCAATTCCGTTGCATATGGACGAAACACCACATTCAAGTTATTTAGTTCGATCTCGTTTATGTACCTAACAATATTAAATGTTGTTAGCATGGCAAGAGGTGAAGCATAATGAAACTATCTATCTAGGCAAGTTTAAATGAGGCCGGAAGCAACGAACAACAATTCCGGTAAATCCCCATATGCATATATTAGGTTTGGTACTATTCTGTCCTAAACACAATTTTAGAGGTATTAAACATGCAAAACAAGTACACCATGTTAATCTAGGCATTTTCCACCCCATTTACATATAAAGTTTATTAAAAACCGAGCTACGGTTATTTAGTTATGAATTTAATCATTTTAACATGGCAATAGGCAAATATAAGCAAACATCATTTTAATCATTTCGAACATGCAAGAAAGTTGGATATTATTGTCCTACACAAAATTCTAAGCAACTTTCATATATTAAGTTTTTACATATGATGCATGGTTTGAGAGTTATAATATGCATGAAGTATAGGGTCCAATCTGTAAATATGCAGTTTTCTAGATAAATAGGAAAATCGCTGATAGAAAAAAAACAGACGCGGGCCGAAACTGCTAGCCCATCAGAAGGAAAAAACACTAGGTGGCCTCACCATGGGCGTCGGCCCAGTCAGAGGAGGCGGCTGGCAGGCTAGATCGAACGAGGTGGAGGGCCGGCCTCGCTGCATGCCTGGCGCATAGCGCTTGAGCGGGGCACGGTCAACGCTCGAGCAGAGTGGGCGTCCTCTTGCTCGACAAGAAGCAGAGCCGCCGCGGCGCGTCCTTGGCGCAGTGGATCCAGCGCAGAGACGGCCCAGGCGGTCAACGAAGGAGGACGGGATTGAGGGGATCGCATTGGACTTGACGCTAGGGGTCGTGTTTGCTCGATCGACGGGGAAACAGCGGCAGTAGCGGATCTGGCGGCGGCTTGAGGGACTTCGGTGAGGAGGGCGGCGACCTGGAGACCGACCACGCCGCAGACTTGGCGCTCGCTGGAGGTCAACGAAGGCTCAGCGCGTTCTGGTGGCTTCTGCGCTCGAAGCAGGAAAGGTGGCGTGCGGGATGAGCGAGCTCCTGCTCGATGAAGAAGGAAGCAGAGGCCGGCGGATGCTCGGGACTGCTGCTCCTTCGGTGGTCGGCGGCCATGGCTCCCTGCGAGGAACAACGGGATGGGGAGAGCGATTCAGAGAGAGAGAGAGCAGCGGGGAAGGAGGAGAAGGAGGGCACGGCCTGGTTGTGCGAGATGGAAACGCACGGGAGAAGGTGAGATGCGGCCAGCGGGCGGAGGAGACTACGCCGAGAGCTGGTCAGGGAGCTTCTGCTCCGGCGAAGATCCAGTAGGGCTCGGCCCGGGCGTGCTGGTGGCCTCGATCCGACCAGATCGAGAGGAGGGGATCAGGGGTTAGATGCTAATAGGTGAGGATGGATCCCGAGGGGAAAATGGTTGGCGGCGGCTCGACGGGACAAATCCCTAGAATTTAGGGTTAGGCAGTTTATATAGCAGCAGGTGGATCAGGTTAGGGGTGATCTAGTCCCTCCGATTGAAATCAGACGGTTCAGAAAGAATAGGCTAGGGAGTCCAAATAATAAAACGGTGACGTTTTGTAGATGTTTGGGGATGATCCAGACACAACGGTGACAACTGCCCGGGTTAGGTCCGGGGAAGTTTCGGACGCGCACGTGAGGGGTTCGATGTACTGTGTAGAGAGGGTTTCGGGGTCTGACGGGAGAGGTTAGGTTGGGCCTGGCGGTAGGTAGTGGACTGTGGAGAGCGGGTTGGTCTGAGAGAAGAGGGGAGAGATGCAGCCCGACACGATTTCCAGAGACCAAAAACGTCCGACGTTAGACCGGCTATAATGCCGCTATAGTTTAACGGTTGAGCTATCAAACGAACTCCGAATGCGACGAAACTTGACAGGCGGTCTATCTACACTATAATAAGACCACACGCCAACTTTCAACCCAATCCGAGAACATTTTCCGGCCATTTATAAAATAATATTTTGGATGTGTCGCGGGCGCATGCAAGTGTGTCTGGGCTCAGAACAGACAACGGACGTAACGAGGTGACCGAGACGGATGCAACTTTTGAAAACATGGTGATGCAATGCTGATGATGACATGGCAAGATGCAACACGCAAGCAAATGACAAGGCCACAACAACGAATAACTGGAGGACACCTGGCACATCAGACTCGGGGCGTCACATCCATCCAGTGAATCAATAAAACTTATGGGAATTGGAGAAATCATACCTTCTGAAGCTCAACCTAAAGAGGAACTTATCATCTCCGCACCTGATCAACCTGAAGACAATGCTCAGCCTGAAGACAATCCCTCTAACAATGACAATGATCAGCAAGAGCAAAATCTTTGTCCTATACATCCTCGTGTTGCAAATGAACTGCAGATTGAGAGAATAATTGATAGCATCAATGCACCAGGTCCACTCACTTGTTCAAGGGCAACACAGCTAGCAAATTTCTGTGGTCACTTCGCATTCGTCTCAATAACTGAACCCAAGAAAGTTGAAGAAGCCTTCATGGAACCTGAATGGATTCAAGCTATGCAAGAAGAGCTTCAATAGTTTGAGCTGAATAATGTAGGGAACTGGTTAAGCATCCTGATCCTCTGAAGCACAATATAATAGGCACCAAATGGATATATCGCAACAAGCAAGATGAGCATGGTCAAGTTTTCAGAAACAAAGCTCGTCTCATTGCTCAAGGATACACTCAAGTTGAAGGGATTGACTTCGATGAAACATTTGCTCCTGTGGCTAGACTTGAAGCCATACTCATACTGCTGGCCTATGCAAATCATCATAATATACTTCTATATCAAATGGATGTGAAGAGTGCTTTTCTCAATGGCAAGATTGAAGAAGTGTATGTTGCACAACCGCCTGGCTTTGAAGATCCAAAACATCCTGACATGGTGTACAAGCTCAACAAGGCACTGTATGGCCTCAAACAAGCTCCTCGGGCTTGGTATGACACACTCAAAGACTTCCTGAAGAGCAAAGGCTTCAAATCTAGTTCGCTCGACCCCACTCTCTTCACGAAGACATACGATGGTGAACTGTTTGTGTCCCAAATATATGTGGATGACATTATCTTCAGCTGCACCAATCAGAAATACAATGAAGAGTTTGGATATGTGATGCAAGAGCAATATCAGATGTCCATGATGGGTGAGCTGAAGTTCTTCCTTGGTCTTCAAATACGTCAGCAACGCAACGGCATCTTTATATCTCAAGAGAAGTATCTCAAAGATTGCCTGAAGAAGTTTGGTATGCAAGACTGCAAAGGCTTCACGATGCCAATGCCAGCCAAACATCATCTGGGTCCCGACGACAATGGTAAAGAGTTTGATCAAAAGGTATACCGCTCCATGATTGGTTCTTTACTTTATCTATGTGCATCTAGGCCAGATATTATGCTTAGTGTTTGCATGTGTGCTTGATTCCAAGCGGCACCAAAGGAATCACATCAATTAGTTGTGAAGCAAATTCTTCGATATTTGGCTTACACCCCAACTCTAGGATTATGGTATCCAAAGGGCTCAGAGTTTGATCTGGTTGGATTCTAGGATGCTGATTATGCGGGTGACATGGTGGATCACAAGTCTACATCAGGCACATGTCATTTTCTCGGACGATCACTTGTATGTCGGTCTTCAAAGAAGCAGAACTGTGTATCTCTCTCCACTGCTGAATCTGAATACATTGCTGCTGGATCTTGCTGCGCTCAGCTTCTATGGATGAAGCAAACACTCAAAGACTATGGCATTCATCTGAAGCAAGTGCCACTCTACTGCGACAATGAAAGCGCCATCAAGATTGCCAACAACCCAGTTCAGCACTCGAAGACAAAGCACATTGAAATTCGTCATCACTTTCTCAGAGATCCTGTTGTGAAGGAAGATATTGATATCATACACGTCAACACTGAAGAGAAATTGGCAGGTATCTTCACCAAGCCCTTGGATGAGAAGAGATTTTTCAAGTTATGGTGTGAGCTAAATATCTTGGAATCCTCAAATGTCTTGTGATCAGGCACACATCCTAACACTTATGCATATTGATGACTTAGATGTGCAACACACGAAGTAAAGTATATCTTCAATCAATGAAGACATACATTCTAAGTGTGAATACATTAATGTGGAATTTGACTTCAGAGCGCCACGATAATTGTGCGCCGTGTCTGGGTCTAATACTTCCTATACGGTGGGTAACACCACCACCAAATTCTTCTATTTGAAGTGTTTTGCCCATGGCGTTACATTTGCTATGTCTTCATATTTTGTTTGTCTTCATTCTAAACTTGTCTTCATGATTATCTTCACTATGTTGGTTTGGTTGTCTTTCTCACATATATATACATATACTAGTGTTCTATCCTCTACAGCATTCACTTATAGCTATGTCTTCTTGTTGAAACTTTTGAACTAAGTGAATGTGATCGGACCCTAACCTCTCTATGCTTTCTATCTCAAACTCTATCTCTCCAAATCATATGCATTCTCTTGAAACTGTCGAATGTCTTCTCTGCGTCCTTGTCAGCAGAAGATACAGAGACAAACATTAAGTCCGCTTTCAATGCTAATTCCTTCACCTGAAACCCGGAGAAGTGGGAACGACCACCCGACAATCCAAGCATGCATGGGAATGTGGAACAACCTCCGATATGTTGCATGATGGCCACGTGTCCTTCAGATGTGAATCGCTAGGGGGACCTGTGTAATAAAATTGTGCCATCCCTGTCCCTATAAATACACGTCTCACCATAGTCATTATCCTTTCTTCCACTCTCTCATGAACCCTAGCGCCACCGCTAGCCCTCGGCGACGCCGGCGACGAAGCGCTTAGCTGCCGCGACCTCTCCGACGCCGTCTTCACACCGGCCGCGGACATCATCTTCTCCGTCGTCGCCATAGGTGTCCTCCGTCGCCAAGTTAGGGCACGGATGATCGAACTGCTCGGCCTCCTCTTCCACTCCGTCTAGCAGTTCTTCGTGTGGTAAATAAAACTTCCTTTTTATGGCCCCTTTGATCCTATAGATTCATCACTTTCTGCCACAAGAAGTTTCTATTCACACAAGTTGGATCTATTTCATACTGCATCTCATAATATGCCTAGTATGTTCACTTATGCTTCACAAAGTAGTTAGATTCCTCACTTGTATTGATCCATGGATTCATACAAATCTGGAACCAACTCTTTATCTATGAGTGAATGTCTTTGCATGATGAGGTCAATGTCTTCTAAACTGATTTAGCTTCAAAATCTTCTGAGAATGCATATGAACTCTTCCCCTTCCCTCGCACCTTAATGCTGTCACAGGTACATGTCCGTGGGAGAATCCCTTGGTTCTCATAGTCGGCATTCATTTGCCGAATTCTTACAGTATCATATAAATTCTCCCGAAGCCAGTTCCTGTTTGTCCAGCAAGCGAAAGCCTTTGAAGCCTTTGAACATGTTGAATCCATTCAGTTTGAAGTTCATGGCTGCAGAGAAATCAGTAAGGAAGGGTGGCAGACAGCGTTGTGGGGGAACATCAAGAGATTTGCCTGATGACCTCTCAGAACTTTACAAGACAGATCCTGAAGAGGATTACAATCAGCGCAAGACCTGAATCCAATGGATTCGAAGATATTGGGCAGAACAATGGTTCAAATACCGGTTTGTGACCCAGGAATATGCTGAGAAAAATGCCATCAAGCGACCTTGGGGAGACATCCTATACAAAAATCTTCAACCCAGGTCCAGAGACGAAGCCATTGATCAAGGCTTCTATCCCTGCATGGTCCGAGGACCACAGCCTGCAGATGCACACCCATCGTCACTACTATGGTGTCGCGATGACAATCTGTTCAAACGTAACTTCTAGTTTCCCAAGAATTCGGCGAAGCAGAAAAAGAAGTCATTGGGACTAGACTTCAACCCTGGTCCCTCTGCTCCCCGTGCCGATGGCACCCGCGAAGCTGAACCCTATCTTGTTGGGCCCTTCTACAACCTGGAAGGTCTCATCACTCATATCATGGTTCAAGGGACAACCGTGGATGAGCCTGCAGATGATGCTGAATCTGATGAAGCGCCTGCACCGCCGAAGCCAAAGAAACTGAAGCAGCCTAAAGCTTCAAAGCCTGCCTCAGCACCAAAAATCTCACGGGCGAAGCCATTGGCTACTGCACCTCCTGAAGAAAGTGTGCAGTCTGAAGATTTGTCACGCATCTCCAAGCCCTCGAGAGTCAAGATGCCTCTGCAACACACCAGCCAAGAACTGACTGCTGCTGCTATTCTGCGCAATGATGCCATTGATCTGTCTAGCGATGAAGATCTTGCAGATGACGCTCTTGAGCAACTGATCAAGAGCAAAGAAGAAGTAGAAATCTTCAATGATTTGCCTCTCTTTGACGTGGCAATCATCCACAACTTCATCGATGAGTGGTTTGACACGCCCAACCTCAGCTTTGAAGATCTGCAACTTCCAATTGGCCTCAGTGTCGCCTTCCATGGCGCCATTGCTTCAGAGCTAGCTCTAGCTCAGCGCATCGTTGAACTGAAGCAAAAGATCGACTTTGAGAAAGCTCAGTTCAAGAAAGCTCAGCGTGCAAGAGGTCAAGAACTTCAAGATCATGCTACACGAGCTCAAAGAAGCCTTTCTCAAGAAGCGTGAAGAAGCTCAAGGTTCTCGTGAGCGCATGAAGAGCCTGGCTGACAAGTGTGTGAAAGGCTACAACGAGGCTGAGAAGCGCAAGGCCCTTGGGCGTCCTGGCATCGATCCCAGGATGGCTGCAAAGAAGAAGAAGAAGCCCGCTATGGTCGAACCCAACGCACCAAGGCAGGAAGCACATCCCATTGTCTTCCCAGCCAGCATGACTGGCTCGAAGCCAAAGGTCAAGTCAACTGCTTCAGAACTGAAGAAGACGAGGACTGCTGAGGCTGAAGCCAGAAAGAGGAAACATCCTGAAGCCTCTAATGCTGCTCCCTCCAAGAAGAAGCGCAAGACCAAGAAGGATCGAGATGCTCCCACAGAGCCCTTAGTTGTTGAACCTATCTCAATGGTTTGCCCTACATCTACACACCAAGAGCGCCAACTGATTCTCCATGAGCCTGCTTCCACAGAGGCTCATACAGGTGAAGACATTCCAGCAGCTGATCCCACCACTGCTGAAGACATTGGTCACCATGACAATGTTGAAGATGATGCAGTACTTCCTCAGATCGAGCACCAACAGGTATCATCGCCTGTGCTTACGCACAGCGAACTCATCAGCATTGGTCGTCCTCTGACGCCAATTGCTCAGGATGCATCATGGGCTGATCACCCACAACAACAAGTCACACCACCCCGGCAAGAAGAGGAAGATGACTTTGAGGCCCAGCCAACTCCATCTCCAAAGGCGTCGCCAGCGTTTCGCAGGCTTCACAAAGGATCAAGGTCTCAAGTACCTCCTTCCAGCATTCCAGAAGGAGAAGTGCCTCACCAATCTGTTGCACATCAAGTGTTTCCAGGTGCCACTCCTACTGTGACTGAATCCGAAGCCAAACTGGCTGAAGATGTTCCGGCTGCATCAGCCGATGAAGAAGAAACCCCAAGAGTTGCTACACCCCTGTCTCACCAAGAAGATGTTCTCGAGGAGAACATGTCTGTGCCCGACCCTCCAGCTCATCAAGTGGAGGTTGAGAATCTTGAGGCTGAAGCAAATGTGGAGCCTACACCAACCCATGAACCAGAAGTCAGTGAAGCCAATGATGCTACTGCTCCTGTTCCTGCGCCTGCTGCTGGTCCTCAGTTTGACTATCATGTTGAGCACAGGCCTCAGGTATAGAAACCAATGCCAAGGTTCCCCAGGTTTCCAGGTCCTGCATCAGCACCTGGATCCTTTAATGTCAACGGCTTCAAAGCAGACAACACTTTCTTCAATAGCTCCAAGAACCCCTACTCAAGGGAAAGAATATCTTCTGATCGGTTCTGGAGCTATCCGCAGTGAAGTTATTAATCATGCATTCTGTACAATCAAGGTCGCATCTTCCCTCATATGCGTCTTGACACCGAAGCAATAACTGGTCTGCCCTTCTTGGAAGAAGCTCTGTATTGCTTCAAAGAGGTTGGATTGTTGCCTTTCGTCACTGACCAAGAGCACTGGAACGAAGAGTTGCTGCTCCAATTTTATGCCACTCTTCACATACGTGGCTACAACAGAGATCCGAAGACTTGGGTCCTCGAGTGGATGACAGGAAATGTTCATCACGAAGCCAAAGCCTTTGATATCATTGAGCTCACTGGTCTGCCCACTCCTGGAGATCTCTATGAACCTGGCTGTCAGCTTCACAGTAAAGCTATGGAGAGCATCTTTCAGAAGCCTGAACCGAACATGAGTCAGATGCTTAGTATGATGAAGCCTTTGCCTCCAGATGCTGCATATCCTAAGGAGTTTTTTGTTGAAGACCTTGAGTATCTGCCACGCACTATCTATCACATTATGAGGCGAACTCCCTGGCCCATCAAAGGACATTCTCCACATGCAAAGCTGGAAGGTGCAATGAAGACTTCGGTCTTCTATATTCTTCATGGAAAATGCTTCAATGCACAAGACTTCTTCATCCGCCAACTTGCTGCATCAGGATCTGATCTTTTTGGCTTGAAGTTCTATGCTCCATGGATAATGCGGTTGATCAAACTCCACTCAGCTATCTCATATCAGCCCTCTGCTCGCAATCATCGTATCTTTCTTCCTGATATGGATATGTCCGTTGAAGCCATCTATCAAGAGCCTGCCAAGGAGCCTCTTAGTCTTCAGAATGCTGAGCATCAAAGTTTCTCTCAGAACATTGAAGGAGTTGAAGCAGTCACCCGTGTTTATCCTCTGGTTGGTACTACACGTGCACCTCATCGTGCCCTCACTGAAGCCACTGAAAGCACTATTTCCCAACGGCCCAAGAAGCGATCTCGTGTTCTCAATGACTGAGAGCTTCTGGTTGCCCTTAATCAGAAACAGGATAGGCATCATGACTGGCTGAAGCGCCAAATGCAAAGCCTCTTGGTGGATGTCAACCGCATTCGCAATCTTGCCACCAAGAATGCCTTTGTTGGCCCTGAAACCTGTCGGCGTACATGGAAAGGGCTGACACTTATGTGCTCTAAGGATGATCTTCACGAGGATGGCTTCCCTAAACGTTTCAAGTTTGACTCCACACCTCCCCGAAGGACTGTGCTGCGACGAACTCCGTCCCTTGAAGACTCTGAGTTCTCTTCCTCCGCGGCAACTGTGAATGCCAGAGTGATCGAGGATGAAGACGATGGTACTTCACCGCCCCCTACTTTAGCACGCATCGACACTGCCCCGAGTTCGTCTGCACCGCCTAACAACACCAACGACCTTGCTGCTTCACCTACTCTTCATGGGAACGAGTAGATGCTCTATGTCTTCAAACCTTTTTGGTCCTTACTGACAAAAGGGGGAGAAGCATATGAGTTTGATAGTCTTCAAGCGGGTCCATATGGGCGGTTACTTTATGTTTTTCCTAGTGTTTACAACTCTTGTTTTGATACTTTTGGTCCTTTGAGTTGTAACACTTAAACTCGATGGTCATCTGCTACTTATTTGCTATTCTGTGATGCGACGATAAATTCCACACTTAGATCATTTTGCAGATGTCCATTTTTCATTATGCATGTCATTATCTTCACATACTTTTCATGCATGATGAATTGTCATCATAAGTTGAAGAGGATCTCCACAAGTACAACCTGCGATGTGCATTTGCATTCCAAAAGCAAATTCCTTATATGCACATCTTCAGGGGGAGCCCTTGCAACTTATGAAGATAATTTCTTATCCTTTACAATTTCACATATTATATTCCTCGTTGAAAACTTCAACTAGTTTGTCATCAATCACCAAAAAGGGGGAGATTGTAAGTGCATCTAGTGCCACCCCTAGTTGGTTTTGGAGTATTGACGACAAACCTAGTTGAGGGACTAATGTGTTTGTGAGAATTGCAGGATAACACAAGTAGAAGTCCCTCATTGATTCGGTTTTCCTACCAGAGATGACCCCTAAAAATGTAAGAAGACATTGAAGACTAAGGTGGTATGTGAAGACATTCACATTGAAGACTATGGAGCATGAAGACTTAGATCTTTCGTAGTTCCTTTTCTTCTTTGTTGAGTCATAGGAACCACCGTACTGTTAAGTGGGGTCCAAGAGAACCAGTCAGAATGACTGAAGTGATGCTTAACCAAAATCCTATGTCTTCGAGTGAAGACTATGAGAGCGAATCTTGTCCATAATTGGACAAGTCAGCTTTGCTTGTAGTCCAAGTAAAGTTGCCGTGTGTGTTTGAAATCTGACCGTCGGAACACGTGTCAGTTCCTTAGTGACCTCGGGTCATTTCGGACAAATTAGGTTGGGTTGCCTAGTGGCTATAAATAGCCCACCCCCTACAACCATAAACCGTTGGCTTCTCAGAGTTAAAATACGGCTTTTGTCGTTTGAGAGCAACCCACCTCGAAGCCTTTGAGAGAGAATTCCTTGCGAGGATAAAGACCTAAACACCCAGAGCCAAAGAGTGTTAGGCATCACTTAAGTCTTCCTGTCTGTGTGATCTGAAGACTTATTACACTTGAGGACTATGAATCCTCCAGCCGGTTAGGCGTCGCGTTCTGAGCATCCAAGAGTCATTGTGGATCCCCGGTGAACGAAGTCTGTGAAGGTTTGGAAGTCTACCTTGAAGACTTACCAGAGTGATTGGGAGAGGACTGGGTGTCCTTAGCTCAAGGGGAATAAGGTGAAGACGAGGTCTTCTGAGTTGAATCTCAGCCTCCCTAACCAGACGTACAGTTGTCACAGCAACTGGAACTGGTCCAACAAATCATTGTCTTCAATGAGTCACAGGTTTCATCCTTCCCTTCTCTTTACTTACTGTTGGTCCTAGTGAAATCATTGTATGATTGCATTATATTCTGTCTTCACTGAGTGACTGCTTGCTCTAATTGGCTTCACAATATCTTCCTATCTGATCCTTACTGCCTAGCTACTAGGGGTGGGCATTCGCTAGAAACCGAAAATTTGGTTTATACCATTCGTTTTTTTTGTTAATTCGGTTAGTAAAACTAAAAACCAAAATTAACAACAAAAATTAACTAACCAAAAATTCGGTTAACCAAAAATTTGGTTCAGTTTTCGGTTTATACCAAACAATTGCTTTGTTTTTTTGAAAAAACTATTGCTTTGTTGCTGACAAGCTACAGCACAACTACTTACCCAGCCCTGAGACCTCTTATATAGCTGAGCACCTTATCTGCTTTGGCATAGCCGGTCGATGTGGGACTAAACAAATGAGGCAGTCCGTTGCTGCTGCACACTCCACCGACACGATTGGGACATTCAATTTACATGGACAGCCCAGGCCTATGACCCAAAAAGCTCTAGCTGGCTGGTTTAGCTTTGCACGTGGGTCTGGGCTAGCTAGACGAGCGCGTGGCCGCGAGTGGCCGTCGGCTTCGCGGGACGTGTTGTCAACCTGACGAGTAACGTGAGGGAACCTCCTAGTGCCTGGAGTATTGGATCGCTCGCAGCTTCGGTTTTTTCTTCGGTCATCGGTTTCATACCGAACCTACTGATTTGAGTTCGGTTATTAAAACCAAAAACCGAATTTTACTGTAGCAGCAGCAAAAACCGAAAATTCGGTTTATTCGATTTCGGTATTGGTTCGGCATTTGGTTCATCGGTTTTTATGCCCACCCATACTAGCTGCTATTAGTCATTGTGCTTTCACTTCATTGAATACGTGTCTATGGTTTGCCTAGTGCAGTCTACCTTCCGCTGTATGATAATAGGTTTATTTCTATCGTTTGTCTTTGAAACGTACATGTTTTGAAGACTTTCATAAAAATCGCCTATTCACCCCCCCTCTAGTCGATCACTAGCACTTTCCATCTTTCTCAGCTTCCTCACTTGATGCTAGTTCATCGATATCTCATTAGCCCATACGTAGAAAGGGTAGAAGCGCAGATCTTTACCAATGAAATATGTACCTAAAAGCACCAAGTTAATATTAGAAGCTAAACATCAGTTGCACAATGATGTAGTACAACACTCTTTTATAATATCTTATCTACACCTACTAATAAAAGAAATAGGTATTCTTGGTCCATCATGCTATTTTGTAGAAAACCCCGTGATGTTTTTGACATTAAACCCGTAGTACATATCAAATGTTTTTTAAAATACTAATATCTTCTAAAATGTAACTCCAAATTTGACATGTAGAATCTGAATATGATGTTATTTTACCTGTTAACAGCTAAAATCATACTCTATGGGCTGCAATGTTAATCAACATTGCATTATCTGTCTTTTTATGATTAAAAACATAAATCTTTTTAACAACTCTTATTGTATTTAAGAAATAGCTACAAATTCTCATATTATAGAACATTTTTTGGAAATTATGAGCGTGCGGTATATTTTTCTCCCGTTGCAACGCACAGACCTTTTTGCTAGTAACATCCAATATACTCAGATATTAGATGAATTAACATGTTATATTATGGGCAGAAGGAGTTTATTACATTCTTACAAATTATCGGCTAATTAACTGCTACTATATTGATGGGTTAGAGTTAGTTTGAGCTAGTTCGGGCTCAAATAGCCCTAAAGTATATCCAAACATGAGGGCTAGTTTGAGCTAGTTGCATCTAACCCACCCAAAAAACTATCCAACACAAGAGGTGCTAGGTGGAGCTAGTTCTCCTAGTGCATTTATTGTCAACCTAACCCTGTCATCCAAACACCTCTTTGGATGGAGTTAGTTCAGGGTTAGTCATGAGCTAGAAACTAACTCTAACCTCTAGCTAAGTTGATTATCAAAACAGGGCTGTGTTGTTGTTGTTGTTGTTGTTGTTGTTGTTGTTGATGATGCTGCTCTTCTACGTATATCTAGACATCATTAGAACATTAAAGTAACACTCTTCCTTGTTGCTATGTATCCTAGGATTGCATATTTAGACATTAAGTACAGTGCATGTTGCTATGTAGCCTCAGATATATTACATATGGCCCTAGTTAACCTAACGATGAATGGGTTACAGATATATTCAGTTAAAAGTCCGATTCACCGATTAGTCCCTTATCAGCCCCCGGCCTATATGGTACCAGCTATCGATATCCTAAACAGTGAGTATATATAAGCCATGGGATGAAACTAACCTCGATGGAAAGCAGCCGTGGTTCCCAAAATTGTCCTGTGTAGGTACATCAAGAGGCATGTTAAGCACAACTAGCTAAATATCAAACAAAATTATCCATGGCAGACAAAATAATCTCCAAAAGATAGCTTCAGTGTGCGGGTTTAACCATGCTAGTAAAGCAAAACAAGTGTAAAGGTGTGTTAACTACAACAGGCCTAACATTTAACAACAAGCAAACGTAGTCATTCAAACTGGTAGTGCGCCAGTCTAAGTACACTGGTTATTGTTAAACAAAAATGGAAAGGCATGTTAACTACAAGATGCAGCAACCAAATGTAGTCATTGATGGTAGTATTCTTGAAACTGGTATTGATGAAATTGAACTGCACAGTTAATACTTGCACATATAGAACATCACGTTGTGAATAACTGGAAGAAACAAGGCATACAAAGAACAACCAAAGATAGCATTTGAAACTGGACATATGCTAACTACAGACAACACAACAATCAAAAACTTTAAAAGAGGCATATGCTAGCTATAACATGCTTAACAACAAGCAAATATGTGCATTCCTATCGGTATGTTTAAAACTGGATTGATGAAATGTACTGCATAGTAAATAATTGCACATATACACCATCACATTGTGAACAACTGAAATAAACAAGGCATACTACAAACAACCAAATATAGCAATTAAAACTGGACACATTCTCACTACACTACAAAATGGACTCGACAAAAAAATCATGGGTTTCCCCCTGTGAAGAGGCACGGCAAAAAAATCATGGGTTTCCTCACTTTTCACAGATGGGCTCATTCCTGTGGGTAGAGCACGGAACCTGGATGCGCTCCATGTTCTCACAGATGGGCTCCTTCCCCTTGGAAGAGAATGGTTGTAGGGGCCCTCACTGATGTCGCAGGCGGGCTCTTTCCCCTTGTAAGAGCCAGAGAGGGTTCTCTCCTCGTGGTCACCGTCGATGAGGTCTGACTTGGAAGCGGTGGATCCCAAGCCAGCGTCGTAGAATGTGTCCTTCAGAAATGACAAAAGGGGCTCGATGGCGATGTAGGATGGCAAATTCTTGACAGCGAGCCAGAGGAGATCAGTTGCGGGGCCATGGATGAGATCGACGGCGGTTGAACCCGAGGGGTTGGTGTGGGCAACTTAACCTGTGACATAGCCCGCTTTAGGCCGTCGCTGTCGACGACCTTGATGTCGTAGCTGGCGTCCACGACATACCCGCATACTCTAGCCCGTTGATTGAGTGCCTCTGGCTAGTAATGGTCGTCAGCTTCCTCGGTGACGTCGGGCGAAGAGACCGCAATACACCTCTTTTTGGACACTCACTCCTCGAGCTCCACGGGAAGCATAGCCGGGCTTAGGCTATGACGCTCTAGAGGGGATGGGGATGGGGATTGGGATTTGTGGGAAAGGGTGCGTTGGGCAGGCGTCATCTAAGAAACTTAGGGTGGCCTAGGTATGGAGATCGGTGGGTAAGCTGCACGGACAAACTAGCAGATGTTGACAATGGAGGCCTTGCGGTGGCGGCGGGGACCTTGCTAGGGTTTCGAGCTAGGGAGGGGGGGTCCGCGCGTGCGCCCGAGGTGGTTTTAGTGTGTGTGTGTGTGTGTGTGTGTGTGTGTGTGTGTGTGTGTATTTGTGTGTGTGTGGAGGGGGACGGGGGATGTGTTTGAGGAAATGACGCGGGTACTGAAAATTTTACTACGCGGGAGTCAAATGTCGGGGCTATTGAAAATTTTGATGATGGTGCATTGCACATGGTCCGGAGATAACAACCGTGTGTTATGAAAATGGAAACCCCTCGAGGTGGGTAGATATTTTCGAGCGATGCAGGCGGGATTGGGAATAAGAAGCATCTCACACGGTCAAAACACAATAACTGTTTGTTATCAAACAGAAAAAAAGTTGCAGGCGGGTAGATATTTTTGAGAGGGGAAGCCTCGTGGAGTCCAATGTACTGTGAGGATGTGTGCGTGACAGGGGCACCGGTGTGGCACATGGTTAGTTTGAGTGAACCGTGTCTGTTGCGTTATCCGACTTGTCTAATGTCATAAATTTGGTGAAAGCTGACGCAGAGAGGGTCAGATCACGAACACGCTTGCATGTGGACCAAATTTATGTATGAAAAGTGTGGTTTGGTGTTCAATTACCAAATGCAACTTCGATGTGGCGCCTATCTCGCAAAGTGCACGATATTGCTTGCCGCCCTCGTGTCGACACGAAGGGAATCCTAACCTACGATTGTATGCCCCCCAACCGAGGTTCAGCTAGGAAAGTGCCAAGTGGCTAGCTTCCCCCCTCGTGTCGGCACGAAGGGAATCCGAAGCTATGAATGCATGCCCCCCCAACTAAGGTTCACCTAGCAAAGTGCCAAGTAGCAGCCCCCCTTACACACACACTTTAAGTAGGAGGGCCAGAGAGGCATCTCATCAAGATGGATCATAAAATGGACCAAGAATAATCCACCTTGGTCGTACAACCTCTCTCTTGGTGTTGGTCAAAGCGATGGCTGTCCATGCGACCCCGGAGATGGGATAGCTCGTCAATAATCAAACAAGTAGCTAGTCCCCGAAGACAACCAATGCATGCGTGTGGCCCAAACATATGTATGGAGAGGTGTGTTTTTGAATACTCAATGGAACAACTTTGATGTGGCACCGTGATTTGGAACTAGAAATCCCCACATTGAGTGAGGGTTAGGTTGATGATGCATATGTATGTTACACCACACTTCAAGCCGACGACGGGGATTCATGCATGCATGCATAGTATATGTGATCAAACTTAATTAGGTCTGAATCTCACCATGACCTACCCTACGATAACAAGAACCAAAGGAAGAATATGCCATGGTAACCATTCTTGTTGTCGGTCAAGCTGATCATGGACGTCCACGCGGGCCCACGAATATATAGGCTTGTCGCCGATAACCACGTGAGGGAGTGTATCGTTCTAAGGCAACCACTACATGCATATGTATGGAGGTGATGTGTGCATGCATGTTTGAATACCATTTCACAACATTGTTCTTGCGCATGTGTCAAAAATCGTACAGTCCCCACACAGAGCGAGATCGGTTCATGACGTGTTCGATGGAAGGGATTCATGCGTACACATGCATGTGTGTGTGTGCTCAAACTGTATCATATCATCCCAGAGCATGACCTATATAAGTCAAATTAACCTCTCTTATTGTCAGGAAAAAAGTAGTGATGGACCAAGCTGGCCCACAAATGGAAAGCATCGATATCGCTGATAACCGCTTAAGTGGGTGCGAGAGGACAACCACCATCGTTTTGCATGTGGGCCAAACATATATTGAATACCCAAAATGCACAACTTTGATGTACCACATGCCTCAAAAACCATAAAATGCCCACATAGAGCGAGATTCACGAAGCGTACTACCATAATACTATATGCTCCTACCATAATACAACCCAAAAAGAATCCTCCTCGATGGTGAAATTAATTAACCTCTCCCGATGTTCGTCAAAGTGATGCATGCATCGATGATGGCCTCATGGCCCACAGATGGAAGCGTCACACGTGAGTGTCCTAGCTAGGATAACCACCGCCTGCATGCATATGGCCCAAAGAGGTGTTGTGTGATGTTTGAATAGCCAATTTCACAACTTTGATGTGGCACGTGCCTCGGAAACCGAAAAATCTTGACACATAGTGAGGTGTACTTGTTCACGGACACGTACATATAGTATATATGCTAGTCCCCTACCACCTCTTCGACGCATACTATATACCACCATAAGACAAACAAAAAGATTCTACCTTGCTGGTCAAATTAACCTCACTTCTAGCTGTTCATCAAAGTGATGGACTACGACCTCGTGGGCCCATAGAAAGCGTCACACGTGAGTATCGAGTGTCGTGTAAGACAACCATCGACTGCATGTGGCCAAAACATGTAAGTATGAAAGGGTTGTGTAATATTTTAAATAACAAATTCACGACTCCGATGTGGCACCTACCTAACAAAACGGCCAACCC
This sequence comes from Triticum dicoccoides, assembly GCF_002162155.2. Taxonomy (NCBI): domain Eukaryota; kingdom Viridiplantae; phylum Streptophyta; class Magnoliopsida; order Poales; family Poaceae; genus Triticum; species Triticum dicoccoides. Next base: position 263,029,702 of record NC_041382.1, on the reverse strand, counting down.
ACATGGTGGCTCACAACTCATAGTGTACTGCGAGCCACCCGCCACCCCCAGACGCACACACCCACACACACACACCGCGAATCTACCGCAACTACGATGCATGTTAAATTAATTATCCCGCGGTGAACATACATGTTACCAAATGAGGGATGTTTTAATTTCAAAAAAATCACAAAGATCATTAAGATGTTTTAGTACATTGATTGATTTTCTACGGGTATAATGTGCAAACATCAAATTTGAGCTACATGCACATGTGACAGTGCACCTAAATGGATTGCAAAAACACGTGTCTCACTGGGTGTAACGCCCCGAGACCGTTGCGCCAGGTGTCTTCTAGTTATTCTTTGTTGTTGCCATGTCTTTTGCTTGCGTGTTGCATTTCATCATGTCATCATGTGCATTGCATCATCATGCTTTCAAAACTTGCATCCGCCCGTGACTCCCTGTTCCTTCTGTTGTCCATTCTGAGCCCAGACACACTTGCACACGCCCGCGGCACGTCCAAAAATATTATTTTATAAGTGGCCGGAAAATGATCTCGGAATGGGTTGAAAGTTGTGCGGTGTTGTTATGTTGTCAATAGACTGTCTGTCAAATTTCATCGCATTCGGAGTTTGTTTGATAGCCCAACCGTTAAACTATAGCGGCAATAGTAGCCGGTCTACCGTCGGACGTTTTTCGGTCTCCGGAAACTGCCGCCAGACTGCTCTCCTTCTCTCTCTTCTCAGCCCAATATGTCTACACAGCCCATCTAGCCCTCCTACACTTCCCCTCCACTCCGGACCATTCGATGGTGATCGTACGGTTTTGAAACGGTCTCAAACCCACCAAACCCTAGCCCCTGCCTATTTAAACACCTCCCCTTGCCAAATTTGGAAACCTAGTCTAAACCTACCCCTAGCCTCCTCCCTCGGATCCGGCGCCGCCAGCCCACCTCCCCCACTTGGCGCGCCGCCAGCGAACAGCCACCGCCCAGTGTCGCCCCCCACGGCCTCTTCGCTGCTGCCACGTCGCCCCGAATGGCTCCCACCGCCGCGGCCCACGAAGCCCACGGGAGGCCCGCCCCGGGCCACCCAGGGCCCGATCGCCCCCGCGCCTCCCATTTCCCTCGCTCCCGTTCTGGATCGAGGGGAGGAGCCCCTCGACCCCGACCTCGCTGTTCGTTCCTCCCCGCCGACTCGCCGGAGTCGCTGCTGGCGACCAACTCCGGTCTGGTCGCGCCGCCCCCTGCCTCTCCTCCTCCCTTCCCTGTGCTACTCCCTCTCCCTCACGATCGCTCTCTCTCCCACAGGAATCCCACCGCCAGGGACTGCCGCCGCCGCCTGCCGCCGTCTGGATCCACCGGCCCCGCGTCCATCCCCGTCGTTTGCCGGACCGCCCAGCCGCCGGAGCGTCACCCCGCCACTGGTCGTCGCCGTTCCTGCATGCATTCGCGTTTATGTGCGAGAACACGCCGCCTCCCGTGCGTGGGCCTCGGCCCGCCACTCGTGTTGACCGCGTGTGGGCTTCAGACCCAGCCAGCCTCTACTGCAAGCCGCTCCACAGGCCAAGGCCTCAATGGCCCAATGTGAGCATCCGCCCAGACCCCACTGTGCACTGTTGGGCTAGACAGATCCGACCCATTTAGTGTTTTTCCCTCGGGACAAATTTTAGCTATTTTTCAGGATTTTCAGTTTTGCAGAAAAACCCTCATAGGACATGCATATCGTAACTCACAAACCGTGCGTCGGGTTAAAATGTTTTATACATGAAAAATGCTTGAAATTATGTGTAGATTAATAATATGCTACTTTCATCCATGTTTAACATGTTTAAAAATGGTGTTTGATTAATTTTGCTTATATGCCATGTTAAAAATGCTTTATTTCATAACTAAATAACCGTAGCTTCGATTTTAATAAACTTTATATGTAAATGGGGTAGAAAAAATTCCTAGTTTAACATGATGTACTTACTTTGCATGTTTAACAACTCTAAAATATGGTTTAGGGCAGAACAGTGCCAAATCTAATATATGCACATGGGGATTTACCGAAATTGTTGTTCGTTGTTTCCGGCCTCATTTAAACTTGCCTAGATAGGTAGTTTTGTTGTGCTTAACCACCTTGCCATGTTTAATAACATTTAACATTGTTGGGTACATAAACGAGAGCGCACTAAATAATTGACGTGGTGTTTCGTCAATATGCAACGGAGTTGCATATTGAGCTCCACTTAATTTGTAGGATTGTTTGTGCATTTTGCCATGCCATGCCTCTTTAAACCGGACATGCATGATAATTGGTTGTGCATCATGTCATGCTTATGTGATGGTTGTTTACTATGTTGTTTGCTTCTTTCCGGTGTTGCTTCTTCGGGTTAGTTCCGATTATGTCGTGTTTGTGAGGATTCGTTCGACTACGTCCGTTTGTCTTCTTCATGGACTCGTTCTTCTTCCTTGCGGGATCTCAGGCAAGATGACCATACCCTCAAAATCACTTCTATCTTTGCTTGCTAGTTGATCGCTCTATTGCTATGCCACGCTACCTACCACTTGCTATATCATGCCTCCCATATTGCCATGTCACTACAAAAAAATACACTTCCGTGATGATACATGTTTGTCACAGTAGGTCGCTATTTTTGTGATGCATGTACATCCATGACAAATTTATGACAGAATCAAGATAGTCATACATGTGCTGTCGTAGAAGTGTTCCATGACATTACCAAAATTATCATCACGGAAGTGTCCACTTCCATGACGATAAATCGCGCGTCACAGAAGTGCTTTCGTCAAGGGTGACCGACACGTGGCATCCACCGTAACGGGACGCCGTTAAGCTATCGGGTCGGGTTTTCGATCCGATAACCCGTTAACAGCCCCGACCAATGGGAAATTTCCACATGTAAAATTCTTATTGGCCGGACGAAACACATGTCAGCTCATCAGTGGGTCGGATAAGCGCCTATGAGACGTCGACACGTGGCACGACCCAACAGAGGCCCATTCCTGTGAAAAGGCCGGCCCATTTGACTTGGTCAAAAGGTGGCGGGCCGGCCCATGGAAAGCCTGTTAACGGCCTATTCGCATATAGCCCATTTACAGCCCGCTAACCCAAGGCCTGTTACGCCCTATCCGAATTAGGCCCAGTAGCGTCATCTGGGCAATCCAATATGATTGTAGCCTGTTTTCACTTCTGGCCCATGTATGGCCCATGATGTCTTTCGGCCCATATGAGGCTCTATGTAACTCTTGGCCTATTAACGGCCCGTGGTGAAACTGGCCCGTAATGAACAGTGTATCACATTACACCCATTAACGGCTCGTGGTGAAACTGGCCCGTAATGAACAGTGTATCATTTTACACCCATTAACGGCCCGTTATTCCGTTGGGCCGTTTCTAGCCCATGTTATCTTTTGGCCTTCTCTGAGCCCATTTATTCTTGGGCTCATTTCCAGCATTCATTTACTTATGGCCCGTTACTGTCATTTTCTGCTTGTTGGCCAAATTCAGCCTGTGGTTACAGTCAGCACATTTGTGGTCCGTTAATACGTTGGGCCGTTTTCATAGCGTCATCAAATACGACCTATTAACGATGGCCCGTTACGGTCGGCCCATGAACGGACGATTCCAACTCTAGCCCGTTTACGGCCATAATGCGGCCTGTTATTGGCCCACGTTTGGCCAATCGATCATACGGTCTGTATAAGGCCCATTGATGATACGGCCCGTAGAAGGCCCATTGTTTCTACGGCCCGTAGAAGGCCTGCTGTTTCTACGGCCCGTAGAAGGCCCACTGTTTCTATGGACCGTAGGAGGCCTAGTGTCACTACAGTAAACATTAGCCCATGGTTCTTGTGGCCTAGTTTTAAAAAATAGGTTATTGCAGCCACTAGTTAACCGCAGAAAAAGAACTACAATGACTACAAGCAAACAAATAAAGAAGACAACAAGGAAATAAATAAGCAAGCAACTAACACTAGGCTATTACGGCTATTACGCATATTACATCCACTAGGCATCAAAGTTCGCCACCAGTGCAAATATAGGGAACAAAGCAGCATATCATATACACTGGCCATCAAAATTGGCCACCAGTGCAAATAAACGCGGCAGCAAAACAAGAGCATAACCGAAACAACTTCAGAAGAGCTCAAGAAACGTTATCCTGGGTATCCACCATGCTGGCAATAAGCTCAGCAAGCTGATTAACTTTGTCCTGTTTGGCGCTAAAATCCTCCAACACTTGCTGTTGCACCAGAAAGTATGCATCTAAATGCTCCAGGGACTTCTGCAGTCCTTCCGCTTCTTGTCGCAGCACAACTGGTCGATGTCTTTCAGCTTGTAGTTGAGACTCAAGAAACCGAACTGATTTAGATAGTGAGTTTGAATAGCTTGTACAAGCGTTAGTGGCCAGTAACTCCAACACTAAACCAAGACAGGATGTGTCACTATCTTGAACCTTATTTGCATTACTTCCTTTACCGTTGCTTAATAAGGCACTCTTCCCTGATATTCTGTCAACATTCTAAAGAAGAAACAAGCAGACACATAACAAGTTTAGCATGTACTAGTATATGAAACTCATTTCGGTGAACCAGTTCATTAGTAAGGTGGACATGATTAAACTACCAAGTCTTCTATTGCCAAGTACTAGTGCATAATAAAAGCATCCAACAAACATATATCTATGTCCTATGGTAGCAATGGAATCTTAAATTAGAACAGTTGTTCTTTAGGTTTAGGCACTTGTTCTACATGAACAGAGTACAGTAAGACGCAAGAATATAATACTTAAAAATAGAAAATGAGCTCATAGACCTTACCACATTCTTGGTTCTGGACCAGTATAAAACAAAGCATTCCCAGTCATCATCCAGTAAATGTGTCTCAGGAGAATGTAAGGGAATTTGATGAGTTTCTTTGCCGGTGAAGTACGTTTTCTTCAGGTAATTCCGATACTGCCACCAAGCATTCTTGAAGATAGCAGAGGTATTAGCACAGGTTACCTCATCCTGAGTTTCCAAATTGGTCCTTCTCTATAGAGAAAATGGGAAAATTTGCTGTATTATAACCATCATGGAGGTAGGATGTATGGGACGAAGCAAAGTAATTGCCATGAATAACATTACTTACACATAACTCCTAGACAAACACCTGCAACTGGCATTTTCCTTCATCTTCAGTATAATATTTCCAAGATGTGAAGATACACACATATGATTTAACAACATCAAATGCGATAGATGCTAAACTACGACTAGCTGGTTGTGCTTCCTCCACAGGAATAGGCGTACTAACTTGTGGAGTTGGGGTTCGCCGTGATAGTACTGGACCTTTGGGCACTGGAGCTGCCTTACTAACTGCTCTTGTTTGGGAGCTCTGTGGTGGAGATGGTGTTGTGTCAACAGGAACTGGGTTACTATCGGCTGGGGTTTGGGTTAGATTGGGTGAAGCTGGTTCTCTGTCCATCGTAGTAGGGGTACAATCTACGAGAGTTTGGGTTTTTTGTGGTAGGGCTGGTTCTTGTGCATGTACAACAGGGGTGATATCTCCCGCTAGATACTGGCATCACCCGCTCCAATTCAAATGGCTTAAACAGGAAACATAATTGAACGTACAGACATTGTATGAGAGATAGATGCAATAGATAGTGTGGAAAAAAGAGGGCATGAAATAGTTGACATGTATATTGTTTAACTAAAACAGATAGCATGACATAATTTCACATATATGATGTCTATCTAAACTGGACAGCATAGCATAACATAATTCAAAGATATGATGAATAACTAAACAGGATCGCATGACATAATTCACCTACATGTTATCTAAGTAATCAGGATCACATCATCTAAATCACATATGTGATTTATATGCTAAACAGAGGGCATTCGATATGATGTCTAAACTAACAACATGGTGTTGAATATTGTGTATATGATGTCTAAACTATGCAATGCAAGACACCGTATGCATGATATGAGTAGTATAACCGTGCCAAGTTAGAGCATGCACCTTAGTGGGGGAATAGGACTGGTCATCTGTCTCTGAATCCATCTCTGAGGAGCTATCAGGACCCAACAAGAGATCTGCTTCGACAGGTAGCACTGTCTGCTCTGAAGGCCTTGTTTTCACTCCAGATTTTTCCATCTCCCACCCAAATGGTCGATTCACAGGAAGAGTAGTTTAATGTACAAACATTGTCGACAAATGGAAATGTAATGAAGAAAAGGATGGGCAAGATATCATTCAAATATATGATGCCTGGTTAAACAAGATGGCATTGCACATTTCACATATATTATGGCTGGCTAAAAGACATGAGACTGCATAATTCCCATATATGATATAGAAACTAAACAGGTGGCATTACAAAACATGTCTAAACTAAGCAGATGACATATATGATGTCAAAAGTAGGCACTGCAAGGCGACATATGCATGATATGACTAACATCATCATGCTTAGGAAGAGCAAACACCTTGGGGGTAAATAGGAGTGGTCAGCGGCATCCGTATCCGCCTCAGAACACATATCTTCCTATGGATTACAATCTGGAGAGGGGTGGGGAGGGTTTGCCATTGAACCCACCATGGAGCAATGTCTGCATGACATTGTATTGCCCCGCAAAACTCTTCTCTTTTTCTCTACATGTTCAGCATGACTATGTACAATATCTGATGTGCATACGAAAAAAATATGGTGAGATTATGTAAGGAGAGCATGCAGAAATTTAGAGTGATGGTAACAACTAGTGGATCAATGTTTTTCCGTTGAACCAAAATAGCCCTAATGGATCGACGTGAATGTATAGTAATAAGTGATGCAACAAGTGTACAACCTCTTTGCCGTAGCCATGTCGACCTCAGCATCATTGGGTTGGTCGCTGAAGCAGTTGAGGCAGAGGTGGCTGTCGGAGGTGTGGAGGAAGTTCTGAGGAATCTGTAGACGGCGTCCAGGGCACTGCTCTATTGTGATGGATCGTTCTGTCGTTGGAGCAGCTCCGGTGAGCCATAAGACGTCAAGGCTGAAGCAGCACAAGACAGACATCGTCAATCTCAAGTGGGATTCTAATAGCATCTCTAATAGATGATGTAAAATGGATGTAAAATTAACATCACCAAAAACCACCTGACTACAACAGATGAGGTAAAAACTGTTGACTCTGAACTTAATTGTCGAAACTGAAATTTACTGTGGAATCTGAATGCTACTGTCGAAACTGAATGCAATGGTAGCAGAGAGGCACTTGACATGTAGTTTAGGGAGGGCCGCCAGCCACCACCAGCCGAACCGCCGGCCCCAGCGCCGCCTCGCCGCCCCGAAACAACTTGCCACCGCCGCCCCGGCCAGCCCTC
>NC_041382.1:263005089-263021977 GCF_002162155.2 Triticum dicoccoides | reverse complement strand
AATTGACTGACCCAAAAGTCGATTTAGTCGACTGAAATGTGGCTTAATCGGAGTAGAGCAGCAGCACGAGCGAGGGGGGGAGCAGCAGCAGTAGCTGGGCGAGCGAGCGATCGAGCGAGAGCCGGAGCAGCAGCAGCAGATCTGGCTGGTATGGACGCCGCTGCCGAAGGGGCCTCGCACTGGGGGAGAGCCGCCATGGAGATGTCGCCGGCGGCGCCGGCTTCATGGTAGCCGCTCCATGGGGGTGCGGGATGGAGCACCGTTGGCGCCGGGAGGTCGAGTTAAGGAGAAGGTGTGATGCGATGAGTGTACAACCTCTTTGGTGGCGCCAAGTAGGCCTCGGCTTCGTCCGAGGAGTCAGTGAGGATGCTGCGGTTCCGGTGGAGCAGGTTAAGGCGGCGCTGTGGGGATGGAGCAACCGCGATAGACGAGGCGATCGTCGGAGCAGCTCCTTGGAGGTGGAGGACGGGGCGGCTGAACCGGCGGGACGGCGAGATGGATGACAGATCCTCATCCGGGGAGGTGGACGAGGGACGTCGAGCTGTTGTGGTGGACGACATCGTCGGGGAAGAGGCTCCGGCTGGGCTTGGTGACGTGGCGGACGGAGGAGGGTGGGGTTTCGCGGCTGGAGCGGAGAGGTTATGGCGGCCTGGGATTTCGAATGGCAAAAAGGGGGCGATGGGAGGGGGTGAAGCATGACTTAGGAACGCGCTTGTCCAAAATGTAGGGTGCGTTACAAAAGTACACCCCACCGATTTGAACTAGCGGCCCTTTCGGCTCAAGGTTAGAAGGGGGATTTCGCGTGTCGGGATTTGGCAGCTGGAGGGAGTTTTCGCACGCGTTGTAATTTCGGGATAGCAAGGCGCGGGTTGTGAAGGCGCCAGTTTTGGGAGCACGATATCCGAATTTTCGGGATATAACAAGACGCGGGTTGAATTTTAGGGACAAGCCTAACGTGTAGTAATATTGTACTTGTACGTACCAAATCAATTCGCACTTCCCTCAACCAAAAAGAAAACGAAAAAAATAAAACTATTCACACCACACAAAGAGAGAGTCTTGCCCCATTTTACTATACAAATGCTATTCAAAGCTACTCCCTCCTTCCATCTATATAGGGCCTAATGTGTTTTTCGATGCTAACTTTGACCAAGTATTAGAGCAATGATATATGTCATGCAACTTACACAAAGCACACCGTTAAATTCGTCTGTGAAAGGTTCTTTCAATGATATAATTTTCACATTGTGCATGTCATGTACTATTAATCTTGTCAATAGTCAAAGGCGGTCTTAAAAATCTCGTTACGCCCTATATAGATGGAAGGAGGGAGTATGAATCCATGTTATGTCCGATTTAATTTTTTCGCTTGCTATATAATGCATGTAGGCTACTCATACCAACATTTTAGTGCATTCCAAATGTCTATACTACCGCTGCAATTCGAACTAAATTTGAATTTGTTTCTCTATTTCAATAAGAATCTACAATCATGATTGTTGCCAACTTCAACCATCATAGTTTCGTTGCTATCCGCCAGATATAAATCAGACGGCCTATAATGCAAGATGGCAGGCACACCATCATCAACAACTCCGTTTTTATAAGAGTAGAGATAAAATATATTAAATGTAGTATACCATGTTCATAACCACACCATGTGTATGACCATTATATATATTCACACATCCGTCGGTTCGAAACACTATGATAAATTCTTCAAATATCTAAATTCGCTTTTTATAATGAAGTATATATGATCTCTATTCGTCTTATACACCCACACAACCCTCTTATCTTTGTAGCTAGCGCTAACTTTCTCTTGTGCATGCACACGCCCGCATCCCTCTCACCCTCCCTCAGAATTCTCTAGCTCCATCGCGCAAATTCGTCTTTTCACTTTAGGTCGTTCACCCACGGTGTGTGTAGGCCCTCCAGTTCCTTCTTTATGGCACACATTGATCGATATGCCTCTCTAGGCAGGTCTGCCTAGCACAAACACAAGCTTCCCCTCTTCTCTTGTCACCGTCCATGCCTCACTCCCACCACTATTTTCATCATTCTCATACTCACACACTCCTCCCCCTCGATATAGTATGCCTCTCGTACCACCTCCTACATGCATCCCTCTCTCTCTATCCTTCTCCTCGTGCCTCATTTGTTCTAACACACACATGCATGTATACCGATCGATCTCCCAACATATACCTAGATCGACTTTAACTACCCCCCCATCGATCGACGTACCTCACAAGTTATGTCTCTCCTTTCTCTTACAAAGGGCGATTGATCTTCCTATGTAGTTACGTCTGCTTACCACAGCCACATCGTCCCCCCTCATCATTCGTGCATGCCTCCTGACCCGTCTCTCACACGCACGTGCACAGACAACAAGCAGCCATCTCCTCTCTTATTGATATTGCGGGTGTGCCCTCCATTTGTCTAGCAAGCCTATCCCACCATTTGTTAGAAGCAACTCCACTACCACCCCCTCCAACACTCTAGCTCTGTCTCTCTCCCAACCTTATTCATCTCATGCACATATGCATGGATGTCGATTGATCTCCCTTAATACATGAGGTAGATCGATCTCCTTAATACATGAGGTAGGCCTCTCTCCTCCTCCACACATATACCAGCCATTGTACCTCTATAGTTAATTGGGCCTCCCTCTTCCCGCACCACACACCGATAGTCGAGCGCTGCAGGTAGGTATCCATGCCACAGAGACAAACTGCACATGTCCCATCTCACGTTCCAGTAGGCCATCCACTCTATATCTTTGACATGGGCACACACAAATTCGATGGCACTCTTTATCGATCGCGCGCGCACACACACACACATCATCCCTCTCTTCGATTCTATGGACACCTCAAGCCGAAGATACCTCCACTCTCTTCTCGCGGATCGCCCCCTCTCTATATATATTATATCCAGAACTCTATTTCACACACATTGCATATGTTAAAATATTTTGATAGAGCCCCCACCCCACACACAAAAAACTCTCAAGAACCCACACACTATATCTCTCTAGGTCTGTATCTCTCTCACACAACCCCACGTAGGTGGTGTACGTATACAAGAAGAGAATAGGTGAACCGTGCACGTACTCACGCTTCGTGCCCAGCCACACCCGTGCGGGTACACGGTGGATCTCATTTCTTTACGAAATGGCAGCCCATGTGCTCATTTGAACGCCTGTAGCGGTTGTTTACCTAGGGAGGTCGTGTACCATGCGTGCACGAAACAAAGTTCGACTTGACACATTGCCGTGTTATTTTTAAATAAAGTTATAGCGCTCAATGGCACGTACACAAAATATAAAACGATTTTGATAGAGGAAAAGGTAGTCCGCTCTTCAGTGTATCTCACACAAGGCTCCGGTGGCCTCTCTCTCTCTCTCACCGTTGGTCACTGATCCGGCCGCATCCCGTCCGCCGGGGGAAAGGGAGTGCGGTGGCCTCTCTCTCTCACTGTTGGTCACTGATCCGGCCGCATCCCGGCCGCCGGGGGAAAGGGAGAGCGTTGGCCTCTCTCTCTCTCACCGTTGGTCACTGATCCGGCCGCATCTCGTCCGCCGGGGGAAAAGGAGGAAGTGGATCATTTCTCCGTTCGACGGCGCCGAGGCAGCACGTCCCGATCCGCGGTACACGTCGTTCTCTCTGACCAAGCTCCGGCAAGGCAGATCCTACGCCACCTGCTCACAGATTCCGCCCGCCGCCGCTCACCTAGTTACATCCCGACGACCTCCAGGTATCCCCTCCGGCCTTGCTCCATTGCCCGTTTTCCCACGTCACTGCATGTGGATCTTCCATAGTTCTTTTCCCAAAACATAGCTCGTCCGGCGTACTTTCCATATTGCATTCTCGTCCTCACACCGTTTTAGACAAACACAACTGTGTTGTTATCTTCCCTTAGGACAAGGAATATGCTTCTTTTTTGTCGTCGCATGTTTCATCAACTGTTATTGGCCAGTAATTGTTTCCTTTCTACCTCTTTTTTGCAAAGAGGGCTATCCATTTCACCTTGTTGCTATTGCGACCTTTTGGTGAACTGCACAAAGCACTTTTTTCTTAAGAGTGTTTTGTGCAGTTGTACTAAAATGTCGCATGGGCAACATCTCTACATTTCAGTGCGACTGCACAAAGGGAGATTGGTTTTGCTCTATCCTCCTCATCCAACTCCGAGCCGAATCTTCTCCAACTAGTTAGTCTTAAGAGAGACTGCAAAGGTGACCGGCTTCTATTTGTGTGTTTATTGTTTCATCAGCAGTCCTCTATTATCGTAATCAAACTTGATATCTTTGGAACAGGGATGCTCAGCTCTATTTTAGTGGAACTGCACAAAATGATCGGAATGTTGCATGCTCCGGACAGCTACTTTTTTCCCAACACGCCTTGTTGATTTAGACAGAGCTGGGGGGACGTTGCTGCCAATGAAAGCATGGATCAATTTTAATTTAACACCTTCTCACAACTTTGTCTTCAGTTGTGATGTAATTATTAGCTCTGGTCTGCTAATAATTGACATGCATTATCAAGGAAGTTAGTTTTTTATTGTTTTCGAAAGAGCATCGATGGCAAGACACACGAAACAAAAGCTGAAAGCTCACACCATTGTACAATTTCATGTCGCTGGAAAATTATTTGTATAGTACGTCAATTATGTAAACAACTGATGGAAGCTTGATAGCATTGTCAGAAGCCTCTTCATCATCCGGGTCCATGTGCCATGCACAAAATTATACTCCTTCATGCCCAAATATTTGTCTTTTTACAAATTTCAAATGGGCATATTTTAGAGTGTAGATTCACTCATTTTGCTTCGTATGTGTACTCCCTCCGTTCCTAAATATTCTATTCGTCTTAACAGAGATTGCAACAAGTGACTATATACGGAGCAAAATGAGTGAATCTACACTCTAAAATATGTCTATATACATCCGTATGCGCCAATCCATTTGAAATCTTTAAAAAGACAAATACTTGAGTAGTCACTCGTTGAAATCTCTAGAAAGACAAATACTCCAGGGTATATTTAAGAACCGAGGGGGTAGTGCACAACCCCATGGGAGACTCAGCCCGGTCGTTGTGCCGCATTAATAGTGAGTAATGAGCAGTCAAATCATAAGCCCCACCTTTCCCACTGTAAGTTGCTCTGAAGAAGCAACCATCAATATGCTCTTCTTTGAATCCGCTAATACTACTCCATCCATCACTGTTTATACAGCGCGCTTTAGAAAAAAGAAAAAAATCTATGGGACCAAGGCGACTAGGGATCGGCCTGAAAAATAGCATTGGTAGTTATAGCACGGCATCTATTACTAGAGGGAATAATGCGTACACACATGCATGCAGTGCTTCCACCCGGGTACACACATGCACGCACTCCGTAGTAGTACAGTACATGGAGAGAAAATTGTGGACTTGATTGCGGTTACCACGCCCTAATTAATTGAGCATTAAACCAAACGCGTCTAAAGTCTCTTTGGTGGTGGAAATGCATTGAGAGAAATGCATCATAATGAAGCGCGCCCTGTAAAATGTGACAGAGGGTGGAGTAGTATGAAGGTGCAAAACCAAGTACGCGTACTACTGCGCTTGGCTCTTCACCCCTTCGTGAAGTCGAACAATGATGGTACTCCGCATGTTGGTTACTATAGTGTATGCCTCTGACAATATGACACCGAATGGACTGATGCATGTCCACCGAGGGTAGGTTGCATTAGTCAAAAGGCGTAAGCGAGCTTCACCTTGTCCTGCAAGCTTCTCCTCATTCTGCGAGTTGACGGAATACACCAAAAAGTAGTGCTAGTCCATACTCCCTCCTTTCCGGTTAATATGGCTTAATCTTTTTGCGGGTAAATGAGAGAGCTTTATTCATATATAAGCATTCTTAGGACGATCAGCCAAGACACTGGTCACTAGGAAGCGAGGTACCCCGCAAAAAAGTAGGAAGCGAGGTGTTTCATCAAGCCAGCTCTCGGCCACATTCAAAGTGCAGCAAGCATGGTTCGCATGAAGATGCGCCGCAAGGTTTGCTGACTTGTTTACATGTTGAATAACAAAAAAGAGGAAATATTACTGAGCGCTACTATTTGTAACAGGATATGAGCCAAAATTAGGCGAGTGTTCCATGCAATCAACTTCCATTATCACATGCGAGAACCCTCGAAGAGAACCAATTGTGTTGAAGATTGCTTTATCACATTTTAAAATTATAATAAGAGTGCAGACGCTCCTCCATCCGGTTCCTAGTACTAGTATACTATGTACCTTTATGGACTATAGTAGTAGTATTAGTAAACTTTGCGCTTGGCTGTTCGGGAAGTCGAACAATAATAGCACTAGTAGTATAGTGTATGCTTCTGGCAATCTGACACCGAATTAACTGTTGCACGTCCACCGCCTGAGCGAGGGAGAGCTTGCATTAGTTAAAAGTTTCTCCTTATCCTGCGAGCCACCGCGCGCAAGCTTATCCCGTCCTGCAATCTTCTCCTCGTTTGGCAAGTTGACGGGACACAACAAAGTAATGCTACTCCATGCTACCTCCTCTCCGGTTAATATGGCTTAATTTCAAACGAGATAAATACACTGTCTGTCACTGTATATTTGTAAAAATACGGTCAGTGGACTTCATAATACGCTCATTGCGCTCAATATATATATTTTCCGTTGTTCATACGGTCACTAGCTCACCCTGACTGAGTATGTGTGTGCATGCACGTGTACACTTGAGCGTGACTGTGTGTGTTCCGTCGTGTGCTCGGACATGCATGCATTAGGGCGTCGCGCGCGTTTTTGCATCCATGTGTACGTGTGACTGTTGCATACACGTAGGGGGAGTACGTGTACGGGCCACTAAGGAGCAGTCAAATCACACAGTAAGTTAGTCGGAAGAAGCAACCATCATTTCACTCTTGAATGACACGTACGCAATATAAAATGGTTGATATGGAGAGAAAAAGAAAACCACAATATATACACTAGCAGGAGCCTAAGCTACAGGTATGCTTGCTTAGGTTGCTCTCTTCACAAGCATAGAACGACGGGCCTGATCCCGCAGCTGGGGGAAGGGAACAATGTTCTGCGTAGACGCGGTCGACATCGGCGAGGGAGAAAACCCACAGTCGGTGCGTCCCAATCGGGGGTCACCACGGTATGGGCCGATGCCGCGTCCCAACCGCCCTTCTAGCTACAGCCCGACGTCCCAGGTAGTCCATCATCCTTTTGGAGCCCGCTTGCTCCACTGCCGTAGCTCCATATCCATGTCGATCTTTTTCTACTTCTACCGGCTTCTACTTGTGATGAGTTTATGTCTCATGAACTAGTGCCAGTACTATTATTATAATCACACTGCTTCGATATATTTGCCATCAGAGATGCTCAGGTCGATTTTAGTGGAACTGCACAAAAGCATCGTATGATCCGAGGGTGCCAGCCGTCTTTCATTCGACAGGTTCTACCTGGCCAGGAAATTAAATCATGTTTAGGGTTTAGGGTTTAAGTCGTAGTGACCCCATCAGTAGTTTTTCTATCGTACACGCTCTCACAACTTTTTTCTTTAGTTGTGAAGTAAATATTGGCTATGATCTGTGAATCATTGAGATGCATCAGCATGCGTGTTAGTTTTCCTTTGTATTTGATGGAATGTTGTAACGGGGAAACCTTGGAATAGGAACGAAAATGGAGTGGAAAAGTTTCCGTTTTTCCAGAGAAAAATGGAAACGGAGAGAAACCAACGTTTCGATTCGTTGGATCGCGCCATCGAGCAAAACTAACGTTTAAATCACGTCTGTCGTGTTCGTGTCTCACCCTCCTCCATGGCTCGACCCCACACGGTCGCTCAGCATGCCACTCACCGCAAACCGAGTAGTATACCATAACTTTCCCGCCTGCTTGTCGATGGATCGCGCCATGGAGTACTAGCACTACTGGAAGAGATTGACGAGTTGGGGGAGGATAGCTAGCTGTAGCACAGACTCCCAAGAACTTACTACTGGAAGAGATCGTGCATGTTGTAGCCGGCTCTTGCAACCTTTGAACGCGGAGCAGCCGCGTGCACCCGAAAGCGGCGCGAGCGATGCTCTCTCGGCCGGTGCGCCGCTTCAATGCCGGCGCCAATGAGAGGTCGCGTTCGCTCTGGCCGGGCATGAATGCGGCACTGACCGTTTCGGGCGGGAAGCACACACAGGTGATGAAGAGGGTTCGGGTTGGTCAGGACCGGCCGTGGCAGCGGTCCGGACATGCGCAAACAAGAGATGTTGTATGTTAATATTGTTACGTATATAGTTAACAACATAAATAATGTGCCAGTTGGACAAATATGATTGGAGATGGAGATGGAAATGAAATTTTACGTAAACATGGATATGCATGTCTATGTCTATGTGTGTGTGCGTGACGACTCTCGCGACCTGGAAGCGGGGGCGTGTTTTTGATCGAGTTTTCTTAAGGGAGGGTAGTGTACCACACGTGAAGAACAGGAAGTGCGACCAGGATGCTTGGGCGTGGATCGTTAGTTCATTGGAAGTAGTACTAGTTTTCTTCACTGTACATTAAATAAAGAGTTTCATTTCATACTTACACAATTTAAAACGATTGTTATGGAGAGAATAAGAAAACCACTCCACTATATTTTAGTCCTATACACGAGAGTACTATATGGACGCAGCTTCATTGACTTAGTGCGCCTGCCTTTGGATTTACGACAGGTGGGCCCAAAATGTGTCTGGCTCACCTGTCATACAGCCAAAAGCAGGTGCAGTGAAGGCACCGGAGCTCAGTCCATACTACAGTAGTATATATATAAGCGGGAGCCTCAGCGCTTGTACGCTAGGGTTTGCACTCTCCACACGCTCGCCGCACTACATATATGTTACATGCTGGAGGCTCAGCGTTCATTTTCTAGGGTTTGCTATATTCACAGTCTCTCACCCTCTCTTCACCAGATCTATACAAGACTGCGTTGGCCTTATGTCTCTCTCTCCCCCCTCACAGTTGGTGAAGGAGGCGTCCGTATCCCGTCGCACCGGGAAGGGGAGGAGGTGCAGCGTTCACTCTATCGCCTTCGGCGAGGGAGGCAATCCACTGCCAGCTGCGCTGTTCTCTTTCACCCAGTGCCTATGCGGGAGGGCCACCGACCCCTTCTTTCTCGCTGCCGTACGTAGTGTGGGCAGATTCGGCCTCCCGCCGCATGCCTTGCCACATCCCGATGACCCTAAGGTATAAGTTTCTTTGAAACCGTCATTGCTCTAGCTGCATGTGGATCTTTTTCGATCTGTAGTCGAATCTAGGTCTTGTTTCAAAGAGGATAGAAGGGTGTGGTGGGCTGGAGCAAGAATCTAGGACGTGGTTCAATGAGTAAAGGAGGGGCGGAAAGTAGTATAGACTGGCTATCCAGCCGCTTTGTAGGCCGAAAAGGGAAAAGGGGGTAACCCAGTACACTTATCTGTAAGGAACCGATCTCCTTGTTGGAAAGGGAAAGAAACTGGGGGTTCGGGTAGTTTGTGCACGACTAGATTTGCTGCCCTCACATAGGAAGAAGGTTCAAAGAGAACAAATATGGGACCAGCGCATATATGCTGCTTGGCTACATACTCTGCATCACCCATTTATACGTGTGGACACACATGGTGCTGGCATGTCCCATGCAGCTATTTTGCTGTTGTTAATCTCGGAATTAACTACTGATCTGTTTTAAAAGAATTTCTCTGTTAATATGAATCAATGCAACCGTTTTAGAAATGCTATTGTCCTATACTTTGTTTTCCATCAAGATAAGGTAGATGCTTCTTTTTGTGGCCGCATGTTTCATCCTCTTTTATTGGCCAGTTGTTTTATTTTTTGCCTCTTAAAACAGGGATATCTATTCAACTTGTTGCTATAGAAAACTTAAATGTCACACCAGCAACTTTGCTTGATTTCAGTGCAACTGCACAAAACTTGATTGGATTTCCTATTCTTGTTGGTAGATTCGTATTTTATGTTGGTCGTCTCATGAAAGGTCAGTACAGGCCTTCATCCACATGATTGTGCAGGGTGCTTTGAGATGTTGTGCTACTTGTATTGGTACTGCTTTAAATAAATGATGAATTGAAGCTATTCTATTGCTGTCTTTTCCATTAAGTAGTGAACAAAAATGGGACCAACCTAGACATGATGGTTGTTGCTTTGTTACAACAAATTCAGCATCACCCCCTTTATAAGCCAGTAATTGATGCCACTCTTAGAATTAACTACTGAATCTTATTTCAAAACTGCAACACTTGTTAGGGATTGGCGAGATTACCATTTTTGTGGCCGCATGTTTCATCCTCCTTTACTAGCCAGTAATTGATTCCTTTTTTGCCTCTGTTTATACTGGGATATCTATTCAACTTGTTGCTATTGTGACATTTTGCTTCGCTACGCGAAACACTTTGCTTGATTTCAGTGCAACTGCACAAAACGAGATTGGATTTCCTATTCGTGTTGGCAGATTCATACATGATCTTGTGTGCGTCATGACAGGTTGGTACTTGCCTTCATCCACATGTTCGTGCAGTGTGTTTTGAGATGTTGTGCTACTTGTATTGGTACTGTTTTAAATAAATAATGAATTGAAGCTATTGTATTGTTGTCTTTTCCCATTAAGTAGTGAACAAAAATGGGACCAACCCAGACATGATACTTGTTACTTTGTTACAACAAATTCAGCATCACCCCTTTATAAGAAAGTAACTAATGCCACTGTCAGAATTAACTACTGAATCTTATTTCAAAACTGCAACACTTGTTAGGGATTGGCAGGATTACCATTTTTGTGGCCGCATGTCTCATCCTCCTTTATTAGCCAGTAATTGATTCCTTTTTTGCCTCTGCTTATATAGGGATATCTATTCAACTTGTTGCTATTGCGACATTTTGCTTCGCCACGCGAAACACTTTGCTTGATTTCAGTGCAACTGCACAAAACGAGATTGGATTTCCTATTCGTGTTGGCAGATTCGTATTTTATCGTTGTCAGTCTCATGAAAGGTCAGTACAGGCCTTCATCCACATGATTGTGCAGTGTGCCTTGAGATGTTGTGGTACTTGTATTGGTACTGTTTTAAATAAATGTTGAATTGAAGCTATTGTATTGCTGTCTTTTCCCATTAAGTAGTGAACAAAAATGGAACCAACCCAGACATGATGCTTGTTGCTTTGTTACAACAAACTCTGCATCACCCCCCTTTATAAGTAGATCGAAGCACATACTGTTGTTGCACCCACTCTACCCTAGAACTGAATCTTAGTTCAAAACTTCAAACACTTGTTAGGGATCGGCAGGAGTACCATTTCTGTTAGGGATCGGCCGGAGTACATGTTTAAGAAATGTATTGTTCACATAATGTCTCTGTTATTATATATCAGTTACATACTTACAGTGTTTTACAAATGGTACTATCCTGCTTTGCAGTTCTTTCTACATGTTTAACCAAGGTATTATTAAGATAATGTCTCTGTTAAAATGAATCAGTCGCATTGTTTTAGGAATGATACTTTTCTTCTTTTTCGTTCTTTATACATCTTCAAACAAGGCATTATTAAGATAATGTCTCAGTTAATATGAATGAATCACACTGATTGAGAATTGCTACTCTCCTGCTTTGTTTCCCATTAAGATAAGGTAGATCAGTAGATGTTTTTCTTCTGGGAGTACAAGTCATCAACCATTACTTCTCAGTAATCGTTTCCCTTATACCTTTTGTTGCTTACAGGGATATCAAAATTAAAGCTCGGTTTTATTCCGACTTTCATTTTAGTTCAACTGCATAAAAGGAGCCAATGTGTCCAAGGAAAACTGCTGCATTACTGGGTCCAGTTGGTCGTTCCACTTTGCAGAAAGAAGCAGTTATTGTTTGCGCTACATTACAGAAGGAATGACCGAGAAGCTTTACAGAGTATTAGGCCTTCCACTATGTAGGCCAAAAGAGGTGCCAATTTCACCTTTTCTTAGTTTGGCACCGAATCCCTCCATTGCTACAGCCGGTGCCATAAATATTAGACACCGGTGACATGACTACTCTGCAGAGACCATTGGCAATTTAACAACACGTGGAGTGCCCTGGGCAAGAAGTGCCCAAACAAGTACAAGAAGCGACATGACTCCACGATCATAGGCATTACATATTTTGAATGGGAAAAGCTTGTCAAAGTTTAACCATTGATGTTAGCAAGAAGCGACAGGACTCCACGATCATATGCATTACATATTTTGAATGGGAAAAGCTTTTCAAAGTTTAATCATTGCTGTTAGCAAGAAGACATTAGTTTAATATATTGGAATTGGAAAACCTTGTCAAATTTTGCTCATTGATGTTAGCCAGAAGACATGCATTTGATATTTTTGAGTGGGACGCCCTTGCTGTGAGCAGCGTCGAGTGTTTTTTCCTATTCCTGTGTTCAGTTTAGAAGTAAATAGTTACTCTGCTGAGATATCCCTGCGTTAAGAGTTTGTTCTGAATATTGTCTATGTAATGCCAGGCCTTTTGTTTGTTTGCAAAGTTGAGCTTGGAATGTTGTGGCATGCGGCATCACGAGTTGTTCACCGTGCCTCCGGAGAATAATGCTTCGTATTGTTTTGCATGTCGATCTAATGCCAGTGATTTGCTTGTTAAGAAGATCATCCTCTTCTATTGTTTCCGTGCTTAAGAAGTTCATCGTCTGATGTTTCATTCATAGCCTATACGACAAGTCGGGTAGGTTAGACGTGAAACCATATGATCTTCCGACCAACTCATGATATTAGGCCGTGATTGGATCGTCGTTTTCCAACCAAAACCACTTGTAAAACTGACGCTTGTAAAGATGGTCTCGGGCGAAGGCGCTTGGTTGGTCGATTTCGACTAGTAAAATATCGGAAGTACTTGACACACGATAAAAACGCTGAACGACACTCGAACGATTGCTAATCCAGCCGTTAGCTGCTGTTTCAGCCTTGCCCATGGATGGCATGATACGCACGTCGTGCATGTATCGTCTGGTAATGTCATCCATATTGCAGTGCTCGTAAAATATACACTGGTCTCTCAAATTACACGCGTAACCCGCCGGTTTTACTTACAGACCTCGGGCCCTCGGTTTCATTACGCCTGTATTTTACGCGTTGTTTTTGATGACGAGTAAATTACACTTGTATGTTAATATAGGTTTGAAATAAACCAGAGCTCCCAAGCGCGGCCTTACCATTTCATGCCGTCTCAGTTTCTCGAAGGTGCTCATAGGTGTCCGATGATCCTGGGTTCCTGAATGAGTAGCAGGCGCTGTATCAGAGCATCCGTAGGGCCCGTGAGGCCCTCTCCATTGTCCTTCGAGTTGTTGTGCTCGCTGTGGCTCCGAGCATTGTTAACATCGTCAACGAACATGAGGATTCAGGAGATGACTTTATTTTGACTGGATGACACTAGGGACCCACTAGTGCCATAGTCGTACGTACGCAAGTGCCTCCTTATTATGTACAACTATATTTTATTTGCTTTCTCCGGGTTTCCTGACATCACGGTCCCACACCATTGTCAACCTATGTACTCAATATAAACGAGAGAATTGCACAAGGTGCGGCCGACAGCTGGGACCAAGCAGCTCGAGCAGTATTTGTGTTTTTGAGGCGTGAGCACTGCAGAGTTTTTCTTGGCGATGATTTCGTTGTTGTTCAGAGGAGAGCAGGGTATTAACTGGGGGGGCTGTGGCCCGTCTAGCCCAGGCCAGATATCCAGCCCAGATACTAATTTTTTTCAAGATGAAAATGGCTAGCCCAGCTATACGTCTTTTTGAGGAATACCCAGCCAAGGTCAACTTGTTATTCTCCGCCCTGCTGGGCTGCAAATCTTTCCTAGGAGGGATGCATTAGGCTTAACAGGAAAATGGGCTTTAAAAAATTATAAATGGGATGTAATTATAAAAACTGGGCACTAACTATAAAAAATGCACCAAACACGAAATTAGTTTATAAAATATTATTTATGGATTTTGAAAATCTTAAATTTTCATTGTTGCGCGTGCAATGTTTCGTTGGATTTTTACGTAATACAAATTTATATTTAATCTGACTAGAAATTTCAGGATAAAAATATTTCGGAGCCTATCAAAATGTGGGAAATTTTATTGAATTTTGTCTTCAACAGTTGGTTGAAATTATTAATCATTGTACTAGCTAGAAAATGGGCTGTACTTTTAACAAACTGTAAATGGGCTGTTGTAAATTCCATTAGAATTCCAAAATGGGTTGTACATTCTTACAAAACGCAAATGGGCTATAAGTTCTCTGCCACACACTTGTGGGCCTACTAAGTGACGCGTCCCCTAAAAAAATAAGTTGACGCGTATGCAAGGCTTTGCCAACTTATTATAGTCAACACAAGGTTCTAGCAGCAATGGCCATTGGATGTCTATCCAACGGATGTCGTGCTTCTTCTTCAATCTTGGATATTCTTAGCTTCGGCCAACCAAAAATGATTCCTCCCCCTGACATCTGGGGCGCACCGTTTCGAAGGTTGACCTGTGGGCCTACTAAGTTGGACCGTACCAAGGGCTTTGTCAACTTAGTCAATAATAAATGTTTCTAGCTTTAGTGACTGTACGATGTCCATCCAACGGCCGTAGTGCTTCTTCAACCTCTGATCTTCTTGGTCCAGCCGCCCAAAGCAGCCCCGATCGTGCCGCTTGCTCCTGCCTCCCGTGGCCGGCTGTGCTGCCGCGGAGGCCTCACCGCCCCCATACTACTCCCACCGTTGGCCAGGCCATCCCTCCACTCACCCATAGCCCCTGTTATTCTGCGGGGACGGCAGCCTCACACCGCAGCTGAACCAGTGAACCCTCGTACTCCTCTCCGCGCGGGCTTCCGCTGCTGCGTCTTCCCCGGCTCTGCGTCGTCCCCTTCCTAGGCCTCGCCGTCGTCCAGACCACCGCCCTGGTGCTCTCGGCGCGGTGTGGTCAATGTGGTCAATGACCGACTTCCATCGAAAGAGTACTGTACGTGGAGAGGCTGACAGCTGGGTCCAGGCGGCCTCAAGGAAGTGCCCCCTTATTACGCGCAAAATAATTATTCCTCCACCTTACAGTAGGGACCCACCTGACGGGCCACCTTATTTCACGAAAAAATGTTTCCCCCTGACTGCTCGGACCCACCGGATGGGCCAGCGTATTTCGCGAAAAAAACGTTCCCCCGCTGTCATCTCGGACCCACCGGATGTGCCTCCTTATTACGCACAAAAAATGAATACCCCCTGCTAGCTGGGACCCACCATGGTGGGAGGCTGACTTGTGGGCCTACTAAGTTGACTGGGACGGGGGCCTTTGTCAACTTTAGTCAATATGAACGATTCTAGCTCTAGTGACCGTACGATGTCCATCCAACGGCCGTAGTGCTTCTTCAACCTCTGGTCTTCTTGCTCCAGCCGCCCAAAGAAACGTCGGTCGTGTCGCATGCTCCTGCCTCCCATGGCCGGCTGTGCTGCCGCGGAGGCCTCATCGCCCCCTACTATTCCCACCGCTGGCCAGGCCCTGCGGCGATGGCAGCCTCACACCGCAGCCGAACCAGTGAACCCTCGTACTCCTCTCCTCGCGGGCTTCCACTGTCGCGTCTTCCCTAGCTCCCCGTCGTCCCCTTCCTAGGCCTCGCCGTCGTCCACCGCCCTTGTGCTCTCGGCGCGGCGTGGTCAACGTGGTCAAGGAACGACTTCCATCGGACGTGGACTGTACGTGGAGAGGATGACAGCTGGGTCCACGGCTGCAGCAAGGAAGTGCCTCCTTATTACGTGCAAAATAATTATTCCTCCACCTGACAGCGGGGACCCACCGGACGGGCCACCGTATTTCGTGAAAAAAACATTCCCCCCCTGACTGCTGGGACCCACCAGCTACACCTTCGCACGCAAGGAAGTGCGTCCGGGAAAAAAACAAAACAATTCGCCCTCCTAACTACTGGGACCCACCAGCTACCTCTTCGCATGCAAGGAAGTGCCTGACAGTCGGGACCCACCTGGTCGAAGCGTACGTAGCGTTGTCATTCTGGTCGCGAACGTGTACGTACATATATACTGGTCGATGTAGAGGCACGCACGTGTCGTAGTAGAGGCGCGCACGTAGCATGTACATGTACGTACAGCGGTCAGGGTGCAAGAAAGAAAATACGGCCACATATGTGTACATACGGGCGGGGTCTCGAACGCCTACTCACGCATACGTACGGTGATGGCTCGTGTACATGGCTGGGTCAGAACGGAGAAACAACGTCGTCGTTGTGTTCATGGGGAGGCAATGGAATGCGTCGTGTTCATGGGGAGGCAACGGAATGCTCGTGTTCATGGGGAGGCAACGGAATGCCTCGTGTTCATCGGGAGGGCTTGGACGGAACAGGCGATGGAAACGAGGCCTGGCGTACTGTAGAACAGAGGAAATGGCCTTGTGTTCGACCGGCCACGTTCAAAACAGGATCCTGTTCATCGGGAGGGGTGTGGTGTACCGCAAAACGGAGGAAAGGGACCTCCTACGGTCGAAACGGGGGTCCTGTTGATCGAGAGGGGTGTGGCGTACCACAAAACGGAGGAAACAGACCTCCTATGGTCGAAACGAGGGTCCTGTTGATTGGGAGGGGTGTGGCGTACCGCAAAACGGAGGAAACGGACTTGTGTTGGAGCGCTACGGTCGAAACGGGGGTCCTGTTCATCGGGAGGGGTGTGGCTTACTGCAAAACGGGACTCCACGGGATACTGTTCATCTCCACCGTCGACCTCCTCCAGCCTCCACGGGCTCCTGTTCATCCAGCCTCCACGGGCTCCTGTTCATCCAGCCTCCACGGGCTCCTGTCCATCCAGCCTCCACCGCGCGCTACTCCACCGGCTACTGTTCAACCACCC
>NC_041382.1:262932130-263004569 GCF_002162155.2 Triticum dicoccoides | reverse complement strand
TCGATAGGCTTCAGTTAGTAGCAGTAGCGAAGGAATCGCTCGATCAGGTTTAGTTAACATCCATCGATCGATCGCTCGGGTTCAGTAACGCGTAGCCTGCAGTGCAATCGCTCGGGTTCAGTTAGAGCCCAACGCCTCGCTCGTGTTCAGTTAGAGCCAATGCCTCGCACACACGCGCGTACGTGTACGAGAGAAACGCTCATCGCTCGGCCCCCGACCTCCCACCGTAACCGGGAACTCCCCAAAATTTCCCTCCCCCTCGCTTCTACCACGGTTTTTTCCATCATGGACGGCCCAAAGAATGTCATGCAGCTGCGTCTCCGGCCCGCCCAGGACGAAAAGCCCATTTTCTGTCATGATTTTTTGTAATAGAAGTAGGAGCCCACCACATCTATGATGATACCGGGTTTTGTCACAATAATCGTCATAGATGTGTCATATGTATGACAGGAAAAAAATTCGTTCGGCCCAAAATGTCACGGATGTGTTTTTTTGTAGTGTGTCCAGCCTCCAACCCACCTTTCCTAGCAAACCGATGTTTGGCTATGTTACCACTTTGCTCAGCCCCTCTTATAGCGTTGTTAGTTGTAGGTGAAGCTGAAGTTTGTTCCATGTTGGAACATGGTTATGTTGGGATATCACAATATCTCTTATTTTAAGTAACGCATCTATATACTTGGTAAAGGGTGGAAGACTCGGCCTTATGCCTGGTGTTTTGTTCCACTCTTACCGCCCTAGTTTCCTTCATACTGGTGTTATGTTCCTTGATTTTGCGTTCCTAACACGGTTGGGTGTTATGGGAACCCATTGACCGTTTGCTTTGAATAAAACTCCTCTAGCAAGGCCCAACCTTTGTTTTACATTTGCCTAACAACCTATTGCCATTCCCTTGGGTCGGCCAACCCAAGGGTCATTTTTGTTTTAACCCCCCCGGGCCAGTGCTTGTCTAAGTGTTGGTCCGAACCGAGTAGACTGCGGTGCCACCTCAGGGAAACTTGAGGTTTGGTTTTACTCGTAGGATGTCTCATCCGGTGTTTCCCTGAGAATGAGATATGTGCAGCTCCTATCGGGATTGTCGGCACATCGGGTGGCTTTGCTGGTCTTGTTTTACCATTGTCGAAATGTCTTGTAACCGGGATTCCGAGACTGATCAGGTCTTCCCGGGAGAAGGAATATCCTTCGTTGACCGTGAGAGCTTGTGATAGGCTAAGTTGGGACACCCCTGCAGGGTTTGAACTTTTGAAAGTCGTGCCCGCGGTTATGGGCAGATGGGAATTTGTTAATGTCCTATTGTTGAGAACTTGACACTTAATTTAATTAGAATGAATCAAACGTGTGTGCAGCCGTGATGGTCTCTTCTCGGCGGAGTCCGGGAAGTGAACACGGCTGTTGTGTTATGCCTGAACGTTAGTTTTAGGATCACTTCTTGATCACTTCTAGTTCACGACCGTTGCGTTGCTTCTCTTCTCGCTCTCATTTGCGTAAGTTAGCCACCATTTATGCTTAGTGCTTTGCTGCAGCTCCACCTCACTACCCCTTTCCTACCCTTAAGCTTAAATAGTCTTGATCTCGCAGGTGTGAGATTGTTGAGTCCTTGTGGCTCACAGATACTTCCAAACAGTTGCAGGTGCCGATGATACCAGTGCAGGTGACGCAACCCAGCTCAAGTGGGAGCCCTATGAAGATCTTGATCGTTGTTTTGTTTACTTTCCGGATGATCAGTAGTGGAGCCCAGTTGGGACGATCAAGGATCTAGCATTTGGGGTTGTCTTTCTTCAAGTTGGTTCCGTAGTCGGACCTTGTTTGTATTCTGGATGATGTTTGATATATTCTGTATTGTGTGAAGTGGTGATTGTAAGCCGACTCTTTATCCCTTTCTTATTCACTACATGGGATGTGTACAGATTACCCCTCTTACCATAGCCCTACCATGCGGCTATGCCTCTAAGTCGTGCCCCGACACGTGGTAGATATAGCCGCATCGTGGGTGTGACACTGGGTGCATGTTTACTCCCAGTGCAAGAAATTTCAAACATTGAGAATCTTGATTTTTAAATTATAGTACATCCAAAACTTATTTGAAGTTCA
Organism: Triticum dicoccoides; assembly: GCF_002162155.2. Taxonomy (NCBI): domain Eukaryota; kingdom Viridiplantae; phylum Streptophyta; class Magnoliopsida; order Poales; family Poaceae; genus Triticum; species Triticum dicoccoides. Next base: position 263,002,481 of record NC_041382.1, on the reverse strand, counting down.
TAAAACTTATCGTGTTGTCATATGGACACCAATACAAAGTGGCATTGTACTTTTTTGTCAAATTTGAGACCAATTTTGATGTAATCTTTATCTAATTACAAACGGCAGATTATTAATATCCCAAACAGATTATTCATTCGAACCATGAGCGTTAGACAAACAATGGATACGTTCCATGCTTCGGTTAAGCAATAAAGCAACAACATTAATCATCCAAATAGAAAAACAACATATGTGCCACCAAACGACCCGTGTGCCGTGCGAGCAGGCGTAGGTTGACGGGACGCATGAGAGCCATCTGCTGCGCAGGAAGACCAGTTGGCATGCGTGCAGGTGTGTGAATTGACGGAGGCGTGCTTGCTGCGCAGTGTCATTGAGAGGCGAGCGAGTAGCCATGTGAAACGACGGTAGGCATGCCAGCAGTCTGGTGTGCACACTCACCGGGAGGCGAGCCAGCGATTTAACCGCCGCCCGTCTCTCTCCCACTACTCCATATTAATGGTGCGCCCAAGCGGCCGCAATCCCCATCCTCGCCACACACACAATCCTCTCTCTCATGTTGCATCCTCGACGCCGCTCTCAGTCCTCAAAGCCGTCAATGCATGAGGATGCCCCCGAAGTGCCTACTACCTCTTGAGCATGTGTTGGTTTTCCCTTGAACAGGAAAGCGTGATGCAGCAAAGTAGCATAAGTATTTCCCTCAGTTTTTGAGAACCAAGGTATCAATCCAGTAGGAGACTACACAAAAATCGCCTAGTACCTACACAAGCAAACAAGAACCTCACAACCAACGCGATAAAGGGGTTTCAATCCCTTCATGGCCACTTACGAAAGTGAGATCTGATAAAGACAATAAGATAAATATTTTTGGTATTTTAGATGTAAAGTAGACCCGGGGGCCATAGGTTTCACTAGTGGCTTCCCTCAAGATAGCATATATTATGGTGGGTGAACAAATTACTGTCGAGCAATTGATAGAAAAGTGCATAGTTATGATGATATCTAGGCATGATCATGAACATAGGCATCACGTCCGTGTCAAGTAGACCGAAACGATTCTGCATCTACTACTATTATTCCACACATCGACCGCTATCCAACATGCATCTAGAGTATTAAGTTCATAAGAACAGAGTAATGCATTAGGCAAGATGACATGATGTAGAGGGATAAACTCAAGCAATATGATATAAACCTCATCTTGTTATCCTCTATGGCAACAATACAATATGTGTTGCTTCCCTTTCTGTCACTGGGATCGAGCACCGCAAGATCGAACCCAAAGCTAAGCACTTCTCCCATTGCAAGAAAGATCAATCTAGTAGGCCAAACCAAACTAATAATTCGAAGAGACTTGCAATGATATCAAATCATGCACATAGGAATTCAGAGAAGAATCAATTATTGTTCATAGATAATCTTGATCATAAACCCACAATTCATCGGATCTCGGCAAACAAACTGCAAAAAGTATTACAACGAATAGATCTCCAAGAACATCGAGGCGAACTTTGTATTAAGAACCAAAGAGAGAGAAGAAGTCATCTATCTAATACCTATGGACCCGAAGGTCTGGGGTAAACTACTCACACATCATCGGAGAGGCTATGGAGTTGATGTAGAAGCCCTCCGTGATCGAATCCCCCTCTGGCAGATTGCCGGAAAAGGCCCCAAGATGGGATCTCACAGGTACAGAAGGTTGCGGTGGTGGAAAAGTGGTTTCGTGGCTCCCCTGGATGTTTTCTGGATATAAGAATATATATAGGCTAAAGAAGTAGGTCGGTGGATCTATGAGGGGCCCACGAGGGTGGGGGCGCGTTACCCCCCTGGGTGCACCGCCCTACCTCGTGGCCACCTCGTTGCTTCCTTGACCTCCACTCCAAGTCTCCTAGATTGCGTTTGTTCCAAAAAAAGATCCTCGCAAAGGTTTAGTTCCGTTTGATATTCCTTTTCCGCGAAACACTAAAATAGGCAAAAAAAATAGCAATTTGCACTGGGCCTTTGGTTAATGGGTTAGTCCCAAAAATAATATAAAAGTGCATAATTATGCCCGTAAAACATCCAAAAGAGATAATATAATAGCATGGAACAATAAAAAATTATAGATACGTTGGAGACGTATCAAGCATCCCCAAGCTTAATTCCTGCTCGTCACCGAGTAGGTAAATGATAATAATAGAATTTTTGATGTGGAATGCTACCTAACATAATTTTCAATGTAATTCTTTTTATTGCGGCGTGAATGTTTGGATCCAAAAGATTCTAGAAAAAAGTTTAATATTGACATAAAAGTAATAATACTTCAAGCATGCTAACCAAGCAATTATGTCATATCAAAATAACATAGCCGAAGAAAGCTTATCCCTACAAAATCATATAGTTTGGCCATGCTTCATTTTCGTCACACAAAACGTTCCCATCATGCACAACCCTGATGACAAGCCAAGCAATTGTTTTATACTTAGCCTTTTCAAATTCTTTCAACTTTCACGCAATATATGAGCGCGAGCCATGGACATAGCACTATGGGTGGAATAGAATATGATGATGGAGGTTGTGTGAGAACACAAAAAAAGAGAATGTCTCACATTGACGCGGCTAATCAATGAGCTATGGAGATGCCCATCAATTGATGTCAATGCAAGGAGTAGGGATTGCCATGCAACGGATGCACTAGAGCTATAAATATATGAAAGCTCAACAAAAGAAACTAAGTGGGTGTGCATCCAACTTTCTTTCTCACGAAGACCTAGGGCCTTTTGAGGAAGTCCATCATTGGAATATTGTGATGGCCTGGCTTATTAGGGATGATAGACTACTCATATCAATAAGGAATTCCTTCTTTTCCGGGAGCCCATTCGGACAGAACTCCAAAGTTAAGCGTGCTCAGCTTGGAGTAGTGTCAAGATGGGTGACCGACCGGGAAGTTGCTCCCGGGTGTGCACGAGTGAGGACAAAGTGCACAGAAAAGACTAGTATTGATCTATGGGGCCAGTCTAGAACCCACCAGGAGTAACGACCACCGGCGGGTGTGTCCGGGGCGTTACAAGTTGGTATCAGAGCCGACCCTCGCGGTTACACGAATGGTTTCCGACAGGTGCGTGGTCATGTTGTTCATGATGTTTGTGACCCGTCATGGCACACGGCATGGCACATGTACTGGACTGGAAGCACAGACGTATGTGCCAAGAGGGAACGTTCCTGTGGCCCGACGAGGACGTCGGTTCCTCTGAGTGGGGGTGTATGTGATGGCCTGGCTTATTAGGGATGATAGACTACTCATATCAATAAGGAATTCCTTCTTTTCCGGGAGCCCATTCAGACAGAACTCCAAAGTTAAGCGTGCTCAGCTTGGAGTAGTGTCAGGATGGGTGACCGACCGGGAAGTTGCTCTCGGGTGTGCACGAGTGAGGACAAAGTGCGTAGAAAAGACTAGTATTGATCTGTGGGGCCAGTCTAGATCCCACCAGGAGTAACGACCACCGGCGGGTGTGTCCGGGGCGTTACAAATATACAAGCCAAGTTCTATAATGAATAATTACCACTAGTATATGAGAGTGAAAAAATAAGATACTCTCTATCATGAAGATCATGGTGCTACTTTGAAGCACAAGTGTGGAAAAAGGATAGTAACATTGCCCCTTCTCTCTTTTTCTCTCGTATTTTTATTTGGGACTTTTTTCTCTCTTTTTTATGGCCTCTTTTTTTTCCGGAGTCTCATCCCGACTTGTGGGGGAATCATAGTCTCCATCATCCTTTCCTCATATGGTACAATGCTCTAATAATTAAAATCATCACACTTTTATTTACTTACAACTCAAGAATTACAACTCGGTAATTAGAACAAAATATGACTCTATGTGAATGCCTCCGGCGGTGTACTGGGATGTGCAATGAATCAAGAGTGACATGTATGAAAGAATTATGAAGGTGGATTTTCCACAAATATGATGTCAACTACATGATCATGCAAAGCAATATGACAATGATGGAGCGTGTCATAATAAACGGAATGGTGGAAAGTTGCATGGAAATATATCTCGGAATTGCTATGGAAATGCCATAATAGGTAGGTATGGTGGATGTTTTGAGGAAGATATAAGGAGGCTTATGTGTGATAGAGAGTAACATATCATGGGGTTTGGATGCACCGACGAAGTTTGCACCAACTCTCGAGGTGAGAAAGGGCAATGCACGGTACCGAAGAGGCTGGAAATCATGGAAGGGCGAGAGTGCGTATAATCCATGGACTCAACATTAGTCATAAAAAACTCACATACTTATTGCAAAAATCTGTAAGTCATTAAAACCAAGCACTACGACATGCCCCTAGGGGGATAGATTGGTAGTAAAAGACCATCGCTCGTCCCCGACCGCCACTCATAAGGAAAGCAATCAAAGCACACCCCATGCTTCAAATTTGTCACACAATGTTTACTATACCTGCATGCTACGTGACTCGCAAACTTCAACACAAGTATTTCTCAATTCCACATTTACTGAACTAGCACAACTCTAATATTACCACCTTTGTATCTCAAAACAATTATCAAGTATCAAGCTTCTCATAGTATTTAATGCACTCTATATGAAAGTTTTTACTATACCCATCCTGGATGCCTATCATATTAAGACTAATTTTATAACCAAAGCAAATTACCATGCTGTTCTAAAAGACTCTCAAAATAATATAAGTGAAGCATGAGAGATCAATAATTTCCATAAAATAAAACCACCACCGTGCTCTAAAAAGGTATAAGTGAAGTACTGGAGCAAAAATATCTAGCTCAAAAGATATAAGTGAAGAACATAGAGTATTCTAATAAATTCTGATTCATGTGTGTCTCTCCCAAAAGGTGTGTACAGAAGGTATGATTGTGATAAAATAAAAAGCAAATACACAAATCATACAAGACGCTCCAAGCAAAATACAAATCATGTGGTGAATAAAAATATAGCCTCATGTAAAGTTACCGATAGACGAAGACGAAAAGAGGGGATGCCTTCCAGGGAATCCCCAAGCTTAGTCTTTTGGTTGTCCTTGAATTTTACCTTGGGGTGCCTTGGGCATCCCCAAGCTTAGGGTCTTGTCACTCCTTGTTCCAAAATCCATCAAATCTTTACCCAAAAACTTGAAAACTTCACAACACAAAACTCAACAGAAAATCTCATGAGCTCCGTTAGTATAAGAAAACAAACCACCACTTTAATGTACTGTAGTAAACTCATTCTTTATTTATATTGGTGTTAAACCTACTGTATTCTAACTTCTCTATGGTTCATACCCCTCGATACTAGCCATAGATTCATCAAAATAAGCAAACAAAACACAAAAACAGAACAGTCTGTAGCAATCTGGAAGTTTCGAATACTTCTGTAACACCAAAAATTCTGAGAAATTAGGACATCCTAAATAATTTGTATATTGATCTACTGTAGTTAGAATTGGTATTTTATCTCCCTCTGGTAAAAAAATGAGAATTATTCTTGTGAACATAGGCATCACATCCGTGTTAAGTAGACCAAAACGATTCTGCATCTACTACTATTACTCCACACATCGACCGCTATCCAGCATGCATCTGGAGTATTAAGTTCATAAGAACAGAGTAACGCATTAGGCAAGATGACATGATGTAGAGGGATAAACTCAAGCAATATGATATAAACCCCATCTTGTTATCCTCGGTGGCAACAATACAATATGAGTCGGTTCCCTTTCTGTCACTGGGATCAAGCACCGCAAGGTTGACCCAAAGCTAAGCACTTCTCCCATTGCAAGAAAGATCAATCTAGTAGGCCAAACCAAACTGATAATTTGAAGAGACTTGCAAAGATATCAAATCATGCATATAAGAATTCGGAGAAGAATCAAATATTGTTCATAGATAATCTTGATCATAAACCCACAATTCATCGGATCTCGGCAAACACACCGCAAAAAGTATTACATCGAATGGATCTCCAAGAACATCGAGCAGAACTTTGTATTGAGAACCAAAGAGAGAGAAGAAGCCATCTAGCTAATAGATATGGACCCAAAGGTCTGTGGTAAACTACTCACACATCATCGGAGAGGCTATCCGACAATGGTTTGGGTTTGGATGCACCAGCGAAGTTTGCACCAACTCTCGAGGTGAGAAAGGGCAATGCACGGTACCGAAGAGGCTAGCAATCATGGAAGGGCGAGAGTGCGTATAATCCATGGACTCAACATTAGTTATAAAGAACTCACATACTTATTGCAAAAATCTATAAGTCATTAAAACCAAGCACTACGCGCATGCTCCTAGGGGGATAGATTGGTAGGAAAAGACCATCGCTCGTCCCCGACCGCCACTCATAAGGAAAGCAATCACAGAACACCCCATGCTTCAAATTTGTCACACAATGTTTACTATACCTGAATGCTACGTGACTCGCAAACTTCAACACAAGTATTTCTCAATTCCACAATTACTGAACTAGCACAACTCTAATATTACCACCTTTGTATCTCAAAACAATTATCAAGTATCAAGCTTCTCATAGTATTTAATGCACTCTATATGAAAGTTTTTACTATACCCATCCTGGATGCCTATCATAATAAGACTAATTTTATAACCAAAGAAAATTACCATGCTGTTCTAAAAGGCTCTCAAACTAATATAAGTGAAGCATGAGAGATCAATAATTTCCATAAAATAAAACCACCACCGTGCTCTAAAAAGGTATAAGTGAAGTACTAGAGCAAAAATATCTAGCTCAAAAGATATAAGTGAAGAACATAGAGTATTCTAATAAATTCTGATTCATGTGTCTCTCTCCCAAAGGTGTGTATGGAAGGTACGATTGTGATAAACTAAAAAGCAAAGACTCAAATAATACAAGACGCTCCAAGCAAAATACAAATCATGTGGTGAATAAAAATATAGCCTCATATAAAGTTACCGATAGACGAAGACGAAAAGAGGGGATGCCTTCCGGGGAATCCCCAAGCTTAGTCTTTTGGTTGTCCTTGAATTTTACCTTGGGGTGCCTTGGGCATCCCCAAGCTTAGGGTCTTGCTACTCCTTGTTCCAAAATCCATCAAATCTTTACCCAAAAACTTGAAAACTTCACAACACAAAACTCAACAGAAAATCTCATGAGCTCCGTTAGTATAAGAAAACAAACCACCACTTTAATGTACTGTAATGAACTCATTCTTTATTTATATTGGTGTTACACCTACTGTATTGTAACTTCTCTATGGTTCATACCCCTCGATACTAGCCATAGATTCATCAAAATAAGCAAACAACACACAAAAACAGAAAAGTCTGTAGCAATCTGGAAGTTTCGAATACTTCTGTAACACCAAAAATTCTGAGAAATTAGGACATCCTAAATAATTTGTATATTGATCTACTGCAGTTAGAATTGGTATTTTATCTCTCTCTGCTAAAAAATGAAAATTATTCTCGTGAGTGCATACTTTTATATTTTTTCAGCAAGATCAAATAACAATCACCCAAGAAGATCCTACAGGCTTTACTTGGCACAAACACTAACTAAAACATAAAAAACACAATCATAACATAGGATAGATGATTTATTTATTACTAAACAGGAACAAAAATAAAATTGGGTTGCCTCCCAACAAGCGCTATCGTTTAGAGCCCCTAGCTAGGCGAAGAGATTTCAATGATGCTCACGGGAAAGAGAAGAATTGAAGCACAAAGAGAGCATCATAAAACATGTGACAAACATATCTAAGTCTAACATACTTCCTATTCATAGGCAACTTATGGGCAAACAAATTATCAAGGCAAGCAAAAACTAGCATATGCAAGGAAGCGGAAAGAAACAATAGCAATCTCAACATAACAAGAGGTATTTAGTAACATGAAAATTTCTACAACCATATTTTCCTCTCTCATAATACTTACATGTAGGATCATAAGAAAATTCAACAATATAGCTATCACAAAACATATTCTTAACAAGATCCACATGTATGGAAAGTTGACATTCTTCCAAAATAGTGGGATTAACATTAACTAAAGTCATGACCTCTCCAAACCCACTTTTATCAAAAACTTCATAAGATTGAACATTCTCCAAATATGTGGGATCTAAAGTTGACACTCTTCCAAACCCACTTTCAATATTATTGCAAACATTATTATCAATCTCATATTCATCATGGGGCTTAAATAAATTTTCAAGATCATAAGAAGAATCAACCCAATCATGATCATTGCAACAAGTAGAGGATATAGCAAAACTAGCTTCCCCAAGCTTAGGGTTTAGCATATTATTAGCACAATTTACATCAATAGAATTTATAATAAAATCATTGCAATCATGCTTTTTATTCAAAGATAAATCGTGAATCGCTTCATAAAGTAATTCATCACACTTTTTAGATTCACGAATTTCAAGCAAAACCTCATAAAGATAATCTAGTGCACTCAACTCACTAGCAATAGGTTCATCATAATTGGATCTCTTAAAGAGATTAGAAAGTGGATGAGGATCCATAAAATTCTAGCAAGCGAAGATGCAAGCAAAAAGAAGGTACATGGTAACACAAGATCGAACGGAAGAAGGGCGAAAGTAAAGGGCAAAGGTGAAGTGTGGGGAGGAAAACGAGAGGCAAATGGAAAATAATGTAATGCGAGGGATAAGAATTTGTGATGGGTACTTGGTGTGTCTTTAATTGAGCTTAGATCTCTCCGGCAATAGCGCCAGAAATGGCTAGTTGATGGGAGATCAAATTTTGACTTGACTTGGTGCAAATATTCCCCGCAACGGCGCCAGAAATCCATCTTGCTACCTCTTGAGCATGCGTTGGTTTTCCCTTGAAGAGGAAAGGGTGATGCAGCAAAGTAGTGTAAGTATTTCCCTCAGTTTTTGAGAACTAAGGTATCAATCCAGTAGGAGACTACACGTAAATCGCCTAGTACCTGCACAAACAAACAAGAACCTCACAACCAACGCGATAAAGGTGTTGTCAATCCCTTCACGACCACTTAAGAAAGTGAGATCTGATAAAGATAATAACATAAATATTTTTGGTATTTTTGTTGTATAGATTGAAAAGTAAAGATTTCAAAATAAAATAAATAGTAAACTGAGAATTGTAGATCGCAAACTCATATGATGTAAAGTAGACCCGGAGGCCATAGGTTTCACTAGTGGATTCTCTCAAGATGGCATATATTGTGGTGGGTGAACAAATTACTGCCGAGCAATTGATAGAAAAGCGCATAGTAATGATTATATCTAGGCATGATCATGAATAGAGGCATCACATCCGTGTCAAGTAGACCAAAACGATTCTGCATCTACTACTATTACTCCACACATCGACCGCTATCCAGCATGCATCTGGAGTATTAAGTTCATAAGAACAGAGTAACGCATTAGGCAAGATGACATGATGTAGAGGGATAAACTCAAGCAATATGATATAAACCCCATCTTGTTATCCTCGGTGGCAATAATACAATATGTGCCGGTTCCCTTTCTGTCACTGGGATCGAGCACCGCAAGGGTGAACCCAAAGCTAAGCACTTCTCCCATTGCAAGAAAGATCGATCTAGTAGGCCAAACCAAACTGATAATTTGAAGAGACTTGCAAAGATATCAAATCATGCATATAAGAATTCAGAGAAGAATCAAATATTGTTCATAGATAATCTTGATCATAAACCCACAATTCATCGGATCTTGACAAACACACCGCAAAAAGTATTACATCGAATGGATCTCCAAGAACATCACGGAGAACTTTGTATTGAGAACCAAAGAGAGAAAAGAAGCCATCTAGGTAATAGTTATGGACCCGAAGGTCTGTGGTAAACTACTCACACATCATCGGAGAGGCTATCCGGCAATGGTTAGGGTTTGGATGCACCGGCGAAGTTTGCACCAACTCTCGAGGTGAGAAAGGGCAATGCACGGTACCGAAGAGGCTAGCAATCATGGAAGGGAGAGAGTGCGCATAATCCATGGACTCAACATTAGTCATAAAGAACTCACATACTTATTGCAAAAATCTATAAGTCATTAAAACCAAGCACTATGCGCATGCTCCTAGGGGGATAGATTGGTAGGAAAAGACCATCGCTCATCCCCGACCGCCACTCATAAGGAAAGCAATCAAAGAACACCCCATGCTTCAAATTTGTCACACAGTGTTTACTATACCTGAATGCTACGTGACTCGCAAACTTCAACACAAGTATTTCTCAATTCTACAATTACTGAACTAGCACAACTCTAATATTACCACCTTTGTATCTCAAAACAATTATCAAGTATCAAGTTTCTCATAGTATTTAATGCACTCTATATGAAAGTTTTTACTATACCCATCCTGGATGCCTATCATATTAAGACTAATTTTATAACCAAAGCAAATTACCATACTATTCTAAAAGACTCTCAAAATAATATAAGTGAAGCATGAGAGATCAATAATTTCCATAAAATAAAACCACCACCGTGCTCTAAAAAGGTATAATTGAAGTACTAGAGCAAAAATATCTAGGTCAAAAGATATAAGTGAAGAACATAGAGTATTCTAATAAATTCTGATTCATGTGTGTCTCTCCCAAAAGGTGTGAACGGAAGGTATGATTATGATAAACTAAAAAGCAAAGACTCAAATTATACAAGACGCTCCAAGCAAAATACAAATCATGTGGTGAATAAAAAATATAGCCTCATGTAAAGTTACCGATAGACGAAGACGAAAAGAGGGGATGCCTTCCGGGGAATCCCCAAGCTTAGTCTTTTGGTTGTACTTGAATTTTACCTTGGGGTGCCTTGGGCATCCCCAAGCTTAGGGTCTTGCCACTCCTTGTTCCAAAATCCATCAAATCTTTACCCAAAAACTTGAAAACTTCACAACACAAAACTCAACAGAAAATCTCATGAGCTCCGTTAGTATAAGAAAACAAACCACCACTTTAATGTACTGTAATGAACTCATTATTTATTTATATTGGTGTTAAACCTACTGTATTCTAACTTCTCTATGGTTCATACCCCTCGATACTAGCCATAGATTCACCAAAATAAGCAAACAACACACAAAAACAGAACAGTCTGTAAAAATCTGGAAGTTTCGAATACTTCTGTAACACCAAAAATTCTGAGAAATTAGGACGTCCTAAATAATTTGTATATTGATCTACTGCAGTTAGAATTGGTATTTTATCTCTCTCTGCTAAAAAATGAAAATTATTCTCGTGAGTGCATACTTTCTGTTTTTTCAGCAAGATCAAATAACAATCACCCAAGAAGATCCTACAGGCTTTACTTGGCACAAACACTAATTAAAACATAAAAAACACAATCATAACATAGTATAGATGATTTATTTATTACTAAACAGGAACAAAAAGAAGGGAACAAAAATAAAATTGGGTTGCCTCCCAACAAGCGCTATCGTTTAGAGCCCCTAGCTAGGCGAAGAGATTTCAATGATGCTCACATGAAAGAGAAGAATTGAAGCACAAAGAAATCATCATAAGACATGTGACAAACACATCTAAGTCTAACATACTTCCTATTCATAGGCATCTTATGGGCAAAAAAATTATCAAGGCGAGCAAAAACTAGCATATGCAAGGAAGCGGAAAGAAACAATAGCAATCTCAACATAACTAGAGGTATTTAGTAACATGAAAATTTCTACAACCATATTTTCCTCTCTCATAATACTTACATGTAGGATCATAAGAAAATTCAACAATATAGCTATCACAAAACATATTCTTAACAAGATCTACATGTATGGAAAGTTGACACTCTTCCAAAATAGTGGGATTAACATTAACTAAAGTCATGACCTCTCCAAACCCACTTTTATCAAAAACTTCATAAGATTGAACATTCTCCAAATATATGGGATCTAAAGTTGACACTCTTCCAAACCCACTTTCAATATTATTGCAAACATTATTATCAATCTCATATTCATCATGGGGCTTAAATAAATTTTCAAGATCATAAGAAGAATCACCCCAATCATGATCATTGCAACAAGTAGATGATATAGCAAAATTAGCTTCCCCAAGCTTAGGGTTTTGCATATTATTAGCACAATTTACATCAATAGAATTTATAATAAAATCATTGCAATCATGCTTTTTATTAAAAGATCTATCGTGAATCGCTTCATAAAGTTATTCATCACACTTTTTAGATTCACGAATTTCAAGCAAAACCTCATAAAGATAATCTAGTGCACTCAAATCACTAGCAATAGGTTCATCATAATTGGATCTCTTAAAGAGATTAGAAAGTGGATGAGGATCCATAAAATTTTAGCAAGCGAAGATGCAAGCAGAAAGAAGGTACATGGTAACACAAGATCGAACAGAAGAAGGGCGAAAGAAAAGGGCAAAGGTTAGGTGTGGGGAGGAAAACGAGAGGCAAATGGAAAATAATGTAATGCGAGGGATAAGAATTTGTGATGGGTACTTGGTGTGTCTTTAATTGAGCGTATGTCAGGACCCCGATCCTAAGTCACACCGATCTAGCATGTAACACATCATATCACTTTGCGGCCTCACGCACGGTATTCCCACGGGTGCCACCTTACCTGGCCCGGGACCGTTTCGCCTTTTGGCTCACGTATATGATAGTGTCGCTAGCATCCATATGACAAAGAACCCGGGCTGACATGGCTAGTCGTGAACCCAAAGTGGCACTAACTTACAGGGATAGGCATCCATGACCCAGCATCGAACGTGTCGGTCATCAGCGAGTGAATCCAGGCTGTAGCACTGGGCTAGCAGGACTCCGGTGAACCGGGCTGTAGCGGGCTAGCAGGACTCCGGTATTCATCGCGTGACATTTCCCCGAAGGGACAGACACAGGAACGAAGAAGGACACATGCCGGCCAGCCTAAGTGTTCCGGAGCAGTAGCAAGCTACCATGGCTCAGTGGAAACACTAGGAGACATTTCCCGGTAAGAGAGGCTACTAAGGATAAACAACTAGATAGTCAGATCCCACACATACCAAGCATTGCAATAACATACACACAATATGCTCGATATGTGCAAATACAACATGGTATCACAAAATGACTCTACAACTCAAGTATTTTATTAGGCTCCGAGGAGCGAGATATTACAAACATGGGTCTCATGACTCAACAATCAGAGCATACAAGTCAAAGCACAAGCGGAAGCTTAACATGTCTGAGTACAGACAACTATAAATGAAAAAGGCTGAGAAGCCTGACTATCTACCAGATCCTGCCGAGGGCACAAGATCGTAGCTGAGGTAACAAGCTAAACGTCGAAGTCCACGTGGAACTACTAGTGAGACTGAAGTCTCTCTGCAAAAACATAAATTAAGCAACGTGAGTACAAATGTACCCAGCAAGACTTACATCAGATCTATCTACATATGTGTCATTATCAACGAAGGGGGTGGTGGAGTTTAACTGCAGCAAGCCAGCTTTGACTCGGTGGCTAACCTGAACTACGACTGCAAGTAACTCTTTTGAGGTGGCGCACACGAGTCCACATATTCACCATATCAATACACCACTATGGATCCGCTCCCGTCTCCCTACGAGAACGCCATCCATAGCACTCACGCTTATCTTGCGTATTTTACAGTATCCACTTTCACTTGTCTATGAACTATGCAAGGGGTCCAAGTTTCCATATCCGAGGAATCCGGCTATTCGAATAAATAATGATAACCCTGCAGGGGTGTACTTCTTCACACACGCTTTCGCCACTTATCGCCCTGTACACGTCATGTACCTCGGCAACCTTCAAGTGGAAGCCGGGCGAGGGAGTCGGCCACGACCTGACTAACCGAACAAGTCTCTAGTCCAGGTTTATCGCCTATTCGGGTTCCATCCGCAAGGAGATCCGGCCGGGGTGTCACTCACGGCCCCAAACGATGTGAGCAGGGTTCCCAAGCCCACCATCCGGGTGCCACTTGGTACACCGTGCCACTGTGCCTAGTCTGTCCCAAGCCCACCTTTACCGGGTGCCACTTGGTAGACTACTAACACTACCTACAAACACCAGAAACTAGTTGCAACTCCTGGACAGAGATCATGTTGATTAATAAGTCGAGAGGGGTCGAGTTACCGGAACCCAATGTGTGGTAGTAACTGGTCATGGATCACAAACACAGAACTCAGTTCCTGAAGACGGCTGCAATGAGACAACCCACCATGTACTCCTACATGGCCTCTCACCGCTACCTTTACCAAATCGTGTTCACACACTTAGCTCACACACAGTAGGACATGTTCACACGCCTCTGATTCATCCCCGATGAATCAGACCTGACTCAACTCTAAGCAGTAGCAGGCATGACAAACAAACATGAATGAGTAGGCACAACAGGGCTCAAACAACTCCTACTCATGCTAGTGGGTTTCATCTATTTACTGTGGCAATGACAGGTCATGCAAAGGATAAAGGGGTTCAGCTACCGCAACAAGTAACAGATGAATCGTTGTTGTCCTAATGTAGTAAAAGAGAGCAGGAGCGAGAGAGTGGGATTTTATCAGAATGAACAAGGGGGTTTTGCTTGCCTGGCACTTCTGAAGATAATATAGCTCTTCGTCGGTGTCATCGATCACATCGCCGGTACACGTCTATCGAGAGGGGACAATTACCGGCAAACAAGGAAAAACACAATCAATGCAATGCGACAATATGATGCATGCTATGACATGGCAATATGAATGCGTTTTGGGCTAATGCACTTAGCTATGATTTAAATGAAGTTGGTTTGAATACATGATTCAAATTCCAACTCCATATATGATTATTTAAATGCCCATTATTTGTTTTGTCCAAAACAGAGGACAACCATTGTTCAAACATGCATGAAAATGGTACAGATGGATTCCTTGTATTTTTCTGATAATTTTTCATATATAAATTATTTAATTTGGAGTTACGGTTGATTTTATATGATTTTTCGAAGTTTTGGATATTTTCTGAAATAAATAAATCATTTCTGATTTATTTAAAAACTCCAGAAAACATTTACTGCGTCAGTATGACATCACCCTGACGTCCTCAGGTCAACAGGGCGGGTCCAAGTCAAACCTGACGTGTGGGGGCCACACGTCGGTGTCACAGGGCTGCTTAGCTCACTGACAGGTGGGACCAGGTCAACAGCCACGTCAGCTTGGTCAAAACTGACGTGTGGGCCCACGGTGGTTAGGTTAAGACTTAACAGAAAATGATAAGGATTAAATAAGGGCGTGGGGCCCATACGTCAGCGGCTCTGGGGAGGGTTAGTTGGCCGTGATTAGTGCTAATCACGCGGCCACGTCGGCTAGTGACGCCGGCGACCATGGCGACGGCGGGACCTCGCCGGAGTTGCTCAGGATGGCGCTACAGCCCGCGGCTGGTCGCGCTGAGGGCACCAAGAGGGAGCCCGTGCTCCCGCGCATCTAGTGGCGCACGTAGCTGGGCACAGGGAGGCCGGGGTTCGCCGGAAACGGGCTCCTGGCGGCGGCCGGAGTTCGGGCGTCGGGCATTTCGACGCTGCTGCTCACAAACGAGGGAGCTGAGGCGCTGGAGGGGCTCTACGGGTCGCGGCAAGCACAACGGGTGCACGCCCGTGACCAAATGGTCACCGGGGTTTCGCCGGCGACGAGCCCGTGCGGCGGAGCGTCTCGGCTCCGGTAGAGGGGGCGGCTAGAGCTCGAAATCGGACATGGGGTTAGGGGGAAACGAAGCAGGGGCTCACGGGGATCATGCAGGGAGGGTCAGCGAGCTCGGGGAAGTACGAACGGCGGCGAATCGATGGCGACCATCGGCGGCGGTCGAGGATGAAGACGATGGCGTGGAGGCGATGCAGGGCTTCCCGAGGGGCTTGGCTCGGTGGGGAGGAAGAGGGGATCGAGGCGGAGCTCCCTGGGGCGTCGGTGAGGCGTGGGGGTGGCGGTGGCCGCGAGGGAGCTCGTCGGTGGCGGCGGCTCCGTTCGGTCCGGGCGGGAGAGAGGGAGCAGAGGAGGGAGGGTCGAGGGGGAGAGAGTGAGCAAAACGGTCAGCGGGATCGGGACGGCCTGCGGGAGTCGTCCACACGTCCAGGGGCTCGTCGGCAAGCAGGAGGTGGCCGCGCGGCCGTGCGCGTGCGAGCACGCAGCTGCTTCGGGGCGAGGGGAGGAAGACGACGGAGGGCTGCAGTGGTGGGCTGGGCCGGCTTCTGCAGCAGGCCGCACAGGTAGGCGCCAGGTAAGTACTCTCTCTCTCTCTCTCTGTTTCCTCTTTTCTATTTTCTGCAATTTGTTTTTGATTTGATTTAAAATATCAAATCATTTAATAAAATCCTAGAAACAATTATGGGTGCTTTCTGAATTATTTCAGTGACCCTTAACAATTTCCAACATTTATTTGAACATTTAAATTATTTATAGTATTTAAATGCCCAAAGTCAAATACAATATGGTTTACTCAAAAATCCAACAATGCCTTGGAAAAATATCCATCATCTCTGGAAATGGTTTTCACCCTTTTCCATTAATCATGAACATTTTTGCAAACCAATTTGGGTTCTTTGAAAAATATTTTGAAGTTGAACCTATTTGCATTGCTTTGGTGCTAGGGCTTGGTCCTCCCCATTTCAAATTTCATGAACTTCAAACATGATGCATGAATGCCTTGATGCAACTAATGACAGACAAATTCTAGGGCTGTGACAGCGTAGATCTCTCCGGCAACAGCGCCAGAAATGGCTAGTTGATGGGAGATCAAATTTTGACTTGACTTGGTGCAAATATTCCTCGCAACGGCGCCAGAAATCTATCTTGCTACCTCTTGAGCATGCGTTGGTTTTCCCTTGAAGAGGAAAGGGTGATGCAGCAAAGTAGTGTAAGTATTTCCCTCAGTTTTTGAGAACTAAGGTATCAATCCAGTAGGAGACTACAGGCAAATCGCCTAGTACCTGCACAAACAAACAAGAACCTCACAACCAACGCGATAAAGGTGTTGTCAATCCCTTCACGACCACTTAAGAAAGTGAGATCTGATAAAGATAATAAGATAAATATTTTTGGTATTTTTGTTGTATAGATTGAAAAGTAAAGATTTCAAAATAAAATAAATAGTAAACTTAGAATTGTAGATCGCAAACTCATATGATGTAAAGTAGACCCGGAGGCCATAGGTTTCACTAGTGGATTCTCTCAAGATGGCATATATTGTGGTGGGTGAACAAATTACTGCCGAGCAATTGATAGAAAAGCGCATAGTAATGATTATATCTAGGCATGATCATGAACATAGGCATCACATCCGTGTCAAGTAGACCAAAACGATTCTGCATCTAGTATTATTACTCCACACATCAACCGCTACCCAGCATGCATCTAGAGTATTAAGTTCATAAGAACAGAGTAACACATTAGGCAAGATGACATGATGTAGAGGGATAAACTCAAGCAATATGATATAAACCCCATCTTCTTATCCTCGGTGGCAACAATACAATATGTGCCGGTTCCCTTTCTGTCACTGGGATCGAGCGCCGTAAGGTTGAACCCAAAGCTAAGCACTTCCCCCATTGCAAGAAAGATCAATCTAGTAGGCCAAACCAAACTGATAATTTGAAGAGACTTGCAAAGATATCAAATCATGCATATAAGAATTCAGAGAAGAATCAAATATTGTTCATAGATAATCTTGATCATAAACTCACAATTCATCGGATCTCGGCAAACACACCGCAAAAAGTATTACATCGAATGGATCTCCAAGAACATCGAGGAGAACTTTGTATTGAGAACCAAAGAGAGAGAAGAAGCCATCTAGCTAATAGTTATGGACCCGAAGGTCTGTGGTAAACTACTCACACATCATCAGAGAGGCTATCCGGCAATGGTTAGGGTTTGGATGCACCGGCGAAGTTTGCACCAACTCTCGAGGTGAGAAAGGGCAATGCACGGTACCGAAGAGGCTAGCAATCATGGAAGGGAGAGAGTGCATATAATCCATGGACTCAACATTAGTCATAAAGAACTCACATACTTATTGCAAAAATCTATAAGTCATTAAAACCAAGCACTACACGCATGCTCCTAGGGGGATAGATTGGTAGGAAAAGACCATCGCTCGTCCCCGACCGCCACTCATAAGGAAAGCAATCAAAGAACACCCCATTCTTCAAATTTGTCACACAATGTTTACTATACCTGAATGCTAAGTGACTCGCAAACTTCAGCACAAGTATTTCTCAATTACGCAATTACTGAACTAACACAACTCTAATATTACCACCTTTGTATCTCAAAACAATTATCAAGTATCAAGCTTCTCATAGTATTTAATGCACTCTATATGAAAGTTTTTACTATACCCATCCTGGATGCCTATCATATTAAGACTAATTTTATAACCAAAGCAAATTACCATGCTGTTCTAAAAGACTCTCAAAATAATATAAGTGAAGCATGAGAGATCAATAATTTCCATAAAATAAAACCACCACCGTGCTCTAAAAAGGTATAAGTGAAGTACTAGAGCAAAAATATCTAGCTCAAAAGATATAAGTGAAGAACATAGAGTATTCTAATAAATTCTGTTTCATGTGTGTCTCTCCCAAAAGGTGTGTACGGAAGGTATGATTGTGATAAACTAAAAAGCAAAGACTCAAATCATACAAGACGCTCCAAGCAAAATACAAATCATGTGGTGAATAAAAAATATAGCCTCATGTAAAGTTACCGATAGACGAAGACGAAAAGAGGGGATGCCTTCCGGGGAATCCCCAAGCTTAGTCTTTTGGTTGTCCTTGAATTTTACCTTGGGTTGCCTTGGGCATCCCCAAGCTTAGTGTCTTGCCACTCCTTGTTCCAAAATCCATCAAATCTTTACCCAAAAACTTGAAAACTTCACAACACAAAACTCAACAGAAAATCTCATGAGCTCCGTTAGTATAAGAAAACAAACCACCACTTTAATGTACTGTAATGAACTCATTCTTTATTTATATTGGTGTTAAACCTACTGTATTCTAACTTCTCTATGGTTCATACCCCTCGATACTAGCCATAGATTCATCAAAATAAGCAAACAACACACAAAAACAGAACAATCTGTAGCAATCTGGAAGTTTCGAATACTTCTGTAACACCAAAAATTCTGAGAAATTAGGACATCCTAAATAATTTGTATATTGATCTACTGTAGTTAGAATTGGTATTTTATCTCTCTCTGCTAAAAAATGAAAATTATTCTCGTGATGCACACTTTCTGTTTTTTCAGCAAGATCAAATGACAATCACCCAAGAAGATCCTACAGGCTTTACTTGGCACAAACACTAACTAAAACATAAAAACACAATCATAACATATGATAGATGATTTATTTATTACTAAACGGGAACAAAAAGAAAGGAACAAAAATAAAATTGGGTTGCCTCCCAACAAGCGCTATCGTTTAGAGCCCCTAGCTAGGCGAAGAGATTTCAATGATGCTCACATGAAAGAGAAGAATTGAAGCACAAAGAGAGCATCATAAAACATGTGACAAACACATCTAAGTCTAACATACTTCCTATTCATAGGCATCTTATGGGCAAACAAATTATCAAGGCAAGCAAAAACTAGCATATGCAAGGAAGCGAAAAGAAACAATAGCAATCTCAACATAACAAGAGGTATTTAGTAACACGAAAATTTGTACAACCATATTTTCCTCTCTCATAATACTTACATGTAGGATCATAAGAAAATTCAACAATATAGCTATCACAAAACATATTCTTAACAATATCCACATGTATGGAAAGTTGACACTCTTCCAAAATAGTGGGATTAACATTAACTAAAGTCATGACCTCTCCAAACCCACTTTTATCAAAAACTTCATAAGATTGAACATTCTCCAAATATGTGGGATCTAAAGTTGACACTCTTCCAAACCCACTTTCAATATTATTGCAAACATTATTATCAATCTCATATTCATCATGGGGCTTAAATAAATTTTCAAGATCATAGGAAGAATCACCCCAATCATGATCATTGCAACAAGTAGAGGATATAGCAAAACTAGCTTCCCCAAGCTTAGGGTTTTGCATATTATTAGCACAATTTACATCAATAGAATTTATAATAAAATCATTGCAATCATGCTTTTTATTCAAAGATCTATCGTGAATCGCTTCATAAAGTAATTCATCACACTTTTTAGATTCACGAATTTCAAGCAAAACCTCATAAAGATAATCTAGTGCACTCAACTCACTAGCAATAGGTTCATCATAATTGGATCTCTTAAAGAGATTAGAAAGTGGATGAGGATCCATAAAATTTTAGCAAGCGAAGATGCAAGCAAAAAGAAGGTACATGGTAACACAAGATCGCATGGAAGAAGGGCCAAAGAAAATGGCAAAGGTGAAGTGTGGGGAGGAAAACGAGAGGCAAATGGAAAATAATGTAATGCGAGGGATAAGAATTTGTGATGGGTACTTGGTGTGTCTTTAATTGAGCATAGATCTCTCCGGCAATAGCGCCAGAAATGGATAGTTGACGGGAGATCAAATTTTGACTTGACTTGGTGCAAATATTCCCCGCAACGGCGCCAGAAATCCGTCTTGCTACCTCTTGAGCATGCGTTGGTTTTCCCTTGAAGAGGAAAGGGTGATGCAGCAAACTAGTGTAAGTATTTCCCTCAGTTTTTGAGAACTAAGGTATCAATCTAGTAGGAGACTACACGCAAATTGCCTAGTACCTGCACAAACAAACAAGAACCTCGCAACCAACGCGATAAAGGTGTTGTCAATCCCTTCACGACCACTTAAGAAAGTGAGATCTGGTAAAGATAATAAGATAAATATTTTTGGTATTTTTGTTGTATAGATTGAAAAGTAAAGATTTCAAAATAAAATAAATAGTAAACTTAGAATTGTAGATCGCAAACTCATATGATGTAAAGTAGACCCGGAGGCCATAGGTTTCACTAGTGGATTCTCTCAAGATGGCATATATTTTGGTGGGTGAACAAATTACTGCCGAGCAATTGATAGAAAAGCGCATAGTAATGATTATATCTAGGCATGATCATGAACATAGGC
Organism: Triticum dicoccoides; assembly: GCF_002162155.2. NCBI lineage: Eukaryota > Viridiplantae > Streptophyta > Magnoliopsida > Poales > Poaceae > Triticum > Triticum dicoccoides. Next base: position 262,981,430 of record NC_041382.1, on the reverse strand, counting down.
ATCACATCCGTGTCAAGTAGACCAAAACGATTCTGCATCTACTACTATTACTCCACACATCGACCGCTATCCAGCATGCATCTGGAGTATTAAGTTCATAAGAACAGAGTAACGCATTAGGCAAGATGACATGATGTAGAGGGATAAACTCAAGCAATATGATATAAACCCCATCTTGTTATCCTCGGTGGCAACAATACAATATGTGCCGATTCCCTTTCTGTCACTGGGATCGAGCGCCGCAAGGTTGAACCCAAAGCTAAGCACTTCTCCCATTGCAAGAAAGATCAATCTAGTAGGCCAAACCAAACTGATAATTTGAAGAGACTTGCAAAGATATCAAATCATGCATATAAGAATTCAGAGAAGAATCAAATATTGTTCATAGATAATCTTGATCATAAACCCACAATTCATCGGATCTCGGCAAACACACCGCAAAAAGTATTACATCGAATGGATCTCCAAGAACATCAAGGAGAACTTTGTATTGAGAACCAATAAGAGAGAAGAAGCCATCTAGCTAATAGTTATGGACCTGAAGGTCTGTGGTAAACTACTCACACATCATCGGAGAGGCTATCCGGCAATGGTTAGGGTTTGGATGCACCGGTGAAGTTTGCACCAACTCTCGAGGTGAGAAAGGGCAATGCACGGTACCGAAGAGGCTAGCAATCATGGAAGGGAGAGAGTGCGTATAATCCATGGACTCAACATTAGTCATAAAGACCTCACATACTTATTGCAAAAATCTATAAGTCATTAAAACCAAGCACTACGCGCATGCTCCTAGGGGGATAGATTGATAGGAAAAGACCATCGCTCGTCCCCGACCGCCACTCATAAGGAAAGCAATCAAAGAACACCCCATGCTTCAAATTTGTCACACAGTGTTTACTATACCTGAATGCTACGTGACTCGCAAACTTCAACACAAGTATTTCTCAATTACGCAATTACTGAACTAACACAACTCTAATATTACCACCTTTGTATCTCAAAACAATTATCAAGTATCAAGTTTCTCATAGTATTTAATGCACTCTATATGAAAGTTTTTACTATACCCATCCTAGATGCCTATCATATTAAGACTAATTTTATAACCAAAGCAAATTACCATGATGTTCTAAAAGACTCTCAAAATAATATAAGTGAAGCATGAGAGATCAATAATTTCCATAAAATAAAACCACGACCGTGCTCTAAAAAGGTATAAGTGAAGTACTAGAGGAAAAATATCTAGCTCAAAAGATATATGTGAAGAACATAGAGTATTCTAATAAATTCTGATTCATGTGTGTCTCTCCCAAAAGGTGTGTACGGAAGGTATGATTGTGATAAACTAAAAAGCAAAGACTCAAATCATACAAGACGCTCCAAGAAAAATACAAATCATGTGGTGAATAAAAAATATAGCCTCATGTAAAGTTACCGATAGACGAAGTCGAAAAGAGGGGATGCCTTCCGGGGAATCCCCAAGCTTAGTCTTTTGGTTGTCCTTGAATTTTACCTTGGGGTGCCTTGGGCATCCCCAAGCTTAGGGTCTTGCCACTCCTTGTTCCAAAATCCATCAAATCTTTACCCAAAAACTTGAAAACTTCACAACAGAAAACTCAACAGAAAATCTCATGAGCTCCATTAGTATAAGAAAACAAACCACCACTTTAATGTACTGTAATAAACTCATTCTTTATTTATATTGGTGTTAAACCTACTGTATTCTAACTTCTCTATGGTTCATACCCCTCGATACTAGCCATAGATTCATCAAAATAAGCAAACAACACACAAAAACAGAACAGTCTGTAGCAATCTGGAAGTTTCGAATACTTCTGTAACACCAAAAATTCTGAGAAATTAGGACGTCCTAAATAATTTATATATTGATCTACTGCAGTTAGAATTGGTATTTTAACTCTCTCTGCTAAAAAATGAAAATTATTCTCGTGAGTGCATACTTTCTGTTTTTTCAGAAAGATCAAAGAACAATCACCCAAGAAGATCCTACAGGCTTTACTTGGCACAAACACTAATTAAAACATAAAAAACACAATCATAACATAGGATAGATGATTTATTTATTACTAAACAAGAACAAAAAGGAAGGAACAAAAATAAAATTGGGTTGCCTCCCAACAAGCGCTATCGTTTAGAGCCCCTAGCTAGGCGAAGATATTTCAATGATACTCACATGAAAGAGAAGAATTGAAGCACAAAGAGAGCATCATAAAACATGTGACAAACACATCTAAGTCTAACATACTTCCTATTCATAGGCATCTTATGGGCAAACAAATTATCAAGGCAAGCAAAAACTAGCATATGCAAGGAAGCGGAAAGAAACAATAGCAATCTCAACATAACAAGAGGTATTTAGTAACATGAAAATTCTACAACCATATTTTCCTCTCTCATAATACTTACATGTAGGATCATAAGAAAATTCAACAATATAGCTATCAAAAAACATATTCTTAACAAGATCCACATGTATGGAAAGTTGACACTCTTCCAAAATAGTGGGATTAACATTAACTAAAGTCGTGACCTCTCCAAACCCACTTTTATCAAAAACTTCATAAGATTGAACATTCTCCAAATATGTGGGATCTAAAGTTGACACTCTTCCAAACCCACTTTCAATATTATTGCAAACATTATTATCAATCTCATATTCATCATGGGGCTTAAATAAATTTTCAAGATCATAAGAAGAATCACCCCAATCATGATCATTGCAACAAGTAGAGGATATAGCAAAACTAGCTTCCCCAAGCTTAGGGTTTTGCATATTATTAGCACAATTTACATCAATAGAATTTATAATAAAATCATTGCAATCATGCTTTTTATTCAAAGATCTATCATGAATCGCTTCATAAAGTAATTCATCACACTTTTTAGATTCACAAATTTCAAGCAAAACCTCATAAAGATAATCTAGTGCACTCAACTCACTAGCAATAGGTTCATCATAATTGGATCTCTTAAAAAGATTAGAAAGTGGATGAGGATCCATAAAATTTTAGCAAGCAAAGATGGAAGCAAAAAGAAGGTACATGGTAACACAAGATCGAATGGAAGAAGGGCTATAGAAAAGGGCAAAGGTGAAGTGTGGGGAGGAAAACGAGAGGCAAATGGAAAATAATGTAATGCGAGGGATAAGAATTTGTGATGGGTACTTGGTGTGTCTTTAATTGAGCGTAGATCTCTTCGGCAACAGCGCCAGAAATGGCTAGTTGACGGGAGATCAAATTTCGACTTGACTTGGTGCAAATATTCCCCGCAACGGCGCCAGAAATCTGTCTTGCTACCTCTTGAGCATGCGTTGGTTTTCCCTTGAAGAGGAAAGGGTGATGCAGCAAAGTAGTGTAACTATTTCCCTCAGTTTTTGAGAACTAAGGTATCAATCCAGTAGGAGACTACACGCAAATCGCCTAGTACCTGCACAAACAAACAAGAACCTCGCAACCAACGCGATAAAGGTGTTGTCAATCCCTTCACGGCCACTTAAGAAAGTGAGATCTAATAAAGATAATAAGATAAATATTTTTGGTATTTTTGTTGTATAGATTGAAAAGTAAAGATTTCAAAATAAAATAAATAGTAAACTTAGAATTGTAGATCGCAAACTCATATGATGTAAAGTAGACCCGGAGGCCATAGATTTCACTAGTGGATTCTCTCAAGATAGCATATATTGTGGTGGGTGAACAAATTACTGCCGAGCAATTGATAGAAAAGTGCATAGTTATGATGATATCTAGGCATGATCATCAACATAGGCATCACGCCCGTGTCAAGTAGACCAAAACGATTCTGCATCTACTACTATTACTCCACACATCGACCGCTATCCAGCATGCATCTAGAGTATTAAGTTCATAAGAACAGAGTAACGCATTAGGCAAGATGACATGATGTAGAGGGATAAACTCAAGCAATATGATATAAACCCCATCTTGTTATCCTCGGTGGCAACAATACAATATGTGCCGGTTCCCTTTCTGTCACTGGGATCGAGCACCGCAAGGTTGAACCCAAAGTTAAGCACTTCTCCCATTGCAAGAAAGAACAATCTAGTAGGCCAAACCAAACTGATAATTTGAAGAGACTTGCAAAGATATCAAATCATGCATATAAGAATTCAGAGAAGAATCAAATATTGTTCATAGATAATCTTGATCATAAACCCACAATTCATCGGATCTCGGCAAACACACCGCAAAAAGTATTACATCGAATGGATCTCCAAGAACATCGAGGAGAACTTTGTATTGAGAACCAAAGAGAGAGAAGAAGCCATCTAGCTAATAGTTATGGACCCGAAGGTCTGTGGTAAACTACTCACACATCATCGAGGAGATCTGCCAGTGGACCGTACGGCCCATCTTCACCAACAAATCATCCAAGACCCTCGCGAGGGGCCAAGCCTCGCAAGGCGGATGACGCAAGACCTCCTCTGGAGTGGCCTAGCTAGGCAGGCTCACGAGGGGCGAAGATATCAAGGCGAGGCGAACCTCACGAGGCTCTCGTGACGTGAGCCATTATGATCAACACCAGGCGGGCACCAGGTGGGCGCCAGCGCGCGCAGCGTCCTTGTTTCCTCTTTGGTGCAAAGGGGGCAAGCGCAGCCGCGGAGTACCGATGCCTCAGGCAAAGGTTGCCATTTCGGTGCAACAAGACCAAGACCATGGACTACAAGACGGAGGTCATCGTGGAGCCCAAGACGGCGTCACCACCAGAGCTTTGTGCAGGCGAAGACCGCTTTTGTCAGGATAGCTTGTACTAGCTGTCCCTCTTCAAATTAGCCCGCCATTGTTGGCTCCCTTCCCGCTCGATATTTGGGAAGAGGATCGGGGCCTCTATAAATAGGACTAGCCACCAAAGTGGGTGGGGGATCTGATCTTGGCTTGAGAGAACCTACAGAAGTCCGAAAGCACAAGAACGCCTCAACCTCAGGAGGCTGCTCTTCCCTTGTATTGTTCACCATCAGCCCGAGAGGCCATCCACAACCACCACACTGGAGTAGGGTATTACACCACAATGGTGGCCCAAACCAGTACAAACCCCGTGTCTTTCTGTGTTGTGAGTTCGTCGAGTTTGTCCGCCAGATCTTAGCGAGCTAGAGCATAGATCGATAGGAGGGAAAGACTTCGCGCGCACCCCAGTGTTCGAACCTTAAGGGTTAGCCGAAGCCCCACATCCGACATTTGGCGCGCCAGGTAGGGGTGCGCCGTAGCTTCCTTTCCGTCGCTCCGTCGTCTCCATGGAGAATGCTCGCCGTGCTAGAGCTGAGCGTCGGGCTGCCCTCGCTGCCCGCATTGCTCAAACGGCTCCCAATGGCGGGCCACCTAGTCGTTCTCCGTCCCCCGCCGCCAACGCTTCCACCGGCCCGGTGGGGAACGAGCAGAAGGCATCTTCACTCCATCCATCAGTGCGGCAGGACGGCCGCACCGCTACTCCATCAATCACCCCTGCCGATTCTTCGTCTCACGCGCACCACGCTCCCATGGAGGCACGGGCCGCACTCATCGCGGCAAACGAGCTCCTGCGTTACCGCCCCGTCGACTACCTCTATGAGGAGTGGCTCGACCGCGTTGCCGAGCTCGTCCATTCCGCAGGAGGCTCTCCGGCGCCATCCCACTCTCTGCCTCCCCCTCAACCAGTCGCGGGCGACGGGGCTCATGCCGTGCCTCCACCGCCTCCACCTCAAGACGGTGCCTAGGCACCAAGGCACGCGCCTCGGCGGCGTGATCCACCATGCCTGGCGCCCGCGCGTGAAGAAAGGAGCTGCCAAGAAATCCCGTGGCCACGAGAAGCTGCACCGACGCTCCCCGCGCCACCTCGTCAAGACCGCGTGCCGCCTGCAGTGGTGCAGCACGGACCTCGCCAAGACCAAGCTCCACCTCCAAAGCGGGCCCCGGCGACCACGACGGGCTGTCATGCCTTCACCCCCGTACCGCGTAGCATCGCCTGGCCAGGTAAGTTCAAGCCAGATCTATCTCCTCGATACGATGGCACCGCCGACCCTGCAGAGTTCCTGCAGCTCTATCAGTTGAGCATCGAAGAGGCCAACGGCGATGAAAACGTCATGGCGAACTGGTTTCCCATGGCTCTCAAGGATGGGGCCCGCTCCTGGCTCCTGAACCTGCAGCACTGCTCGATCTCCTCCTGGGAAGAGATGCACAACCGCTTCGTTTCCAACTTCCAGGGCACTCGTGACCGCCCATCGGCCGCGGGCGATCTACGCCGCATCAAGCAACAGCCAGGAGAGACCCTCCAGAAGTACATCTAGCGCTTCAACAATACCCGCCTCAAGATCCCCAAGGTCACGGACGAGGCCATTATCTCCGTGTTTCCCGACGGCGTCGGCGACGTCAAGATGAAGGAAGAGTTGGCTATCCATGAGGAGCTTTGCACATCTGAGGAGCTGTTCAACCTGTCAACCAAGTGCGCAAGAGCTGAGGAGGGGCGCCTCTCTCTCCTTGAGCTTCCAGCTGCAGGAGTGGAGGAGAAGAAGGCCAAGGCCAAGGACGTGAAATACAAAGAGGCAGTGGTGCTCGCAGCGGAGCCCAACACCAAGCGAGGCAGAGATTAGCCCGAGTCGTCCAAGAACGGCCGTCCGTTCTGCGCCTTCCACAACCTGAACACCCACAACACCAGCGACTATCAAGAGCTCAGAGCCATACGGGAAGGACGCTTCGGTCGACGCCCCGAGCGCAACGACCGAGGCTACGACCGCGGAGGAGGATGCGGAGGCGGATGCTGGGACGACCATGGCCCATGCCAGGAGTGGCGTGACCGGCCTCGTGAGGACCGCTGGCAGGACCAACCTCGCGAGGGCGCCTGGAGGGACCCGCCTCATGAGGATCGCCCCCCAGTTACCGCCGCCAAGAAGGAACGACAACCAGCACCAGGACGAGGGGGCCGGGGGCTTCCAGGAGCCACGTGCAGTTGCTTGCATTTGGGGCGGTGCTCAGGCCCCAGCCTCTCAGCGCATCTTCAAACAGTTCGCTCGCGAGGTGAATGCGGCACTCCCCAAGCTCGAGGCCACACGCCCGCTCAGGTGGTCCCAGTGCGCCATCACCTTCAACTCGGCCGACCAGCAAAAGTGCGCAGCCACCGCTGGCACACTCCCTATGTTGTGCTCCCCAGTCATCAGCAATGTGCAAGTCACCAAGACTCTAATCGACGGCGGCGCAGGGCTCAACGTCGTATCCGTCGACACGTTCGACAACCTCCAAGTGCCCTATGAGCAGCTCCAGCCAACCAAGCCTTTCTCAGGAGTGACTGACGGTTCCACCACACCGATAGGGCAACTCTGCCTGCCTGTCACCTTTGGGGAGCGCAAGAACTACCGCACCGAGCTCATCGACTTTGACATTGCGCACATCCGCCTGCCGTACAATGCCATCCTCAGGTATCTAGCCCTGGCCAAGTTCATGTCAGTCACTCACCACGGCTACAACATTCTCAAGATGCCAGGAAGCGAGGGAATCATCACGGTCCCATGTGAAGAAAGGGATGTGGTGTGCTCCCTTGAGCGCGCCTTCCAAGCCACAGCAATCGACAACCCTGACAGCAGAAGTGAAGGCCCTCCGGAGACCATCCCCAAGAAGAAGCTACCGCGCCGTGCAAGACCCCAAGAAGATGGCGTCGCGTCAGGAGCCTTGTCAGGATCGGCGCCACTCAAGGGGCGCCTCCCTCCACCGCATAGGAAAGCGCACCCAGCGCCCTCCTCGGGCAGGGCTCGGGGGCTCTCTTCTGGAGAGCCTCAGACCTTGCCAATCTCACGAGGGAGGCGCTTGGGCACCACTTGGACGCATGCTTCATGGCACGCTTTCCTCAGGAGAGCACAGGGCAAGGAGTGCCCACCACCCAGGAGTTTATCACCAAGACCACCCAAGAGCTACAAGGCGAAAGAGCCATGCGTGGCGACAGCCGCTCACCGAGTACGGCTCACCATCTAGGTGAGGGTGCTGAGCTGCGCGTCTGCATCGTCATCCCAGGGCTCAACAGGGCCACATCTTAGGAATGCTTCTGGCCATCACATGCCGGCCGCTGTGAGGGTCCACCACACAGCTATGTTTTCATGCCCTTCGGCTTGCCGAGCATAGCGTCGACCTATCAGCGCAACATGCAGCGAGTCCTAGCGGCTCAGGAGGCCAGGTTCCACGCCGTCCTGGAGGAGATGGCGACGGTCTTCAGGGAACCTCCTGAGCTCCCAGATCCTCCTGAGGCTCAGGGTCCCGGTGGCTCATGAGGAGCCGTTCCTTCAACGCATGGCTTCAGCTGCACCAACTCTACTTCGTCTACAGAACTAGGTGACATCTTCCAAGTTCATTTAAGCTGGGAGCACCCCTCGGGCTGCACTACCCCAGGCCACGTGGGTCCATCCCTGTGACATGTATCCCTTCTGCTTATGTCTCTAGCTTACCTTGTTGGGGGCGCCCCTCGGGCTGCATCATCCCCACGCCGCTCGGGCCAGACCCAGTGGCATTTATCTTCCTGCATTTATCCCAGTCGATCTGCTCTTCATGCTTAACCTGCCAACTGCTATGACCTGCTTGATCACCGCTCGCCATGGGTCCGTTCGCCCTATGCAATTTGCTTGCATGTTAAAAGGGGGCTCCTGAGCATCGTGACTCAGGAGCTCTTACTGGCTCTCCAGCCATCACCCCCTGGCCCTGACCACAGCATCGCGACCTGGCATACCAGCGGCGGTTGAACTCGCTCGAGGGCCAGGACCTGAGGATGTAGAGTGCTTGCATCTAACCACCTTCCAGGGACATACAGTCACCAAGACTCAAGACCAGGTGTAACCCGCCTTGAGGTAGGGCCTCGTGAGTCCCACGCTGGCTCACGAGTGCCCAGATACACTTCGCAGCCCTGTCGTGCAAGCCACGTGTCAGGGCGGGGCTGTACACTCCCCGGGGGCTCCTCCCGTAGGGGCCCCCCATCCCACGCCCAAGTGTAAGCTCCATGCTCCGTGCTAGCTGTCGACACTGCCGAGGAGCGGCTATGCCCGTGCACAAGCGGAAGCAATATGCTCCGCGCTGGTGATAAACAACTGAGGGTGACCCCACGATCGTACCAACCTCAGGTAGCCCAGAGCTCAGCGCCCAGCCTCACCACGACGCCTCCCCTCGGGAGAGTCCCGGGAGGGGGCTGGGCATGGGGGCTGCGCTCGGATCACGCCCAAGCTCACGCCACCCAACCAGGTCCCCGGACCTGGGCGTCGCGCGCCCCTCCCGAGGCCTCGGCGAGGGCAGGTATGGAAATTGTTTGAACGTCAAGGGGGACTCCAGAGCATCGCGACTCAGGAGCCTAACTGGTCATGTAGCCCCTCACTCCTTGGTCCGTCCTGGTCTCCGGTCGGCCCAATGGCGGTTGAGGTATGCGCAGGGCCGGGCTCTACCAACGTAGAACATTAATCTATCATCACGAACTCTCCCTATATGTTGTTCGCACGTCAAGGGGGACTCCTGAGCATCGCGACTCAGGAGCCTAACTGGTCACGTAGCCCCTCACTCCTTGGACCGTCATGGCCTCTGGTCGGCCCAATGGCGGTTGAGGTATGCGCGGGGCCGGGCTCTGCCGACGCGGAACAAAGAAAATAGGAAGGAAAACGCAAAATCTCGAAGCAAATATTACAAGCATATTGTTCTCACAATACCAAATGAAAAGTCTAAACGCCTACACGAGGCCTGATGTATGTCACAGGAATGAAACGAGAAGAATAGCCACATGTCACCCATGGATGTCGCCGTCGCCTGCGGAAGGTCCTCCCCATGGGCGATGATGTGCTCACCTTCACCACCAGCCGCAGGATCCGCAGCATCACCAGACAGAGGATCGGAGACAAAGCCGCGGAACTTCCCCAGCAAAGCCTCCACTTGACCTTGAACAGCTGCAGCGGCGGCTTCGCAAAGATCTTCAGCCACAGGCTCCAGCAGCTCGTCAAGCTGGGCGTTGGGGTCGTGGAGGTGCAGATGGCTGAGGACGCGAGTCAGTGCGGCTGAAGACAGAACATGGGCTTCTGCCTCCGCCATGGGACTAAGGACCTCAACGACCTCCTCAAGCTCCTTCACCACAAGAGGAAGCAGCTGGGCGGGGCCGTCCTCGTCAGTGTCCAGTGGCTTCTCCAGGCCATGCTCATAGTGTGTCCTCAGCGCCTTGCGAGATCTCTTCTCGAGATCGGCGAAGGCCACACGGTCTTCGGCCAGAACTCGCGCCTTGGCGACAAGATCGGCCTCCCTCGCCCCCATCTTCTTCTCCAGCTCTTCCAACCGGTTCCGCTCGGCAGCTTGCTCCTTCCCCAGCTCCGCCAGCTCAGCATCACGGTTCTCTACGGCTTCCTCTCGGGCCTTCATCTCCTTCTCCTCTGCTTGGCGGCGGCATACCTCTTCGGCATGTTTGTCGCGCAGGCTCTGCAACTCGCCCTCCAGCGCTTGGTAGTGGTCACGGGCGGCCTTGGCTTCTTTCAGCGCCGCCTCACGATCGGCTGCAGCACCGACGGCTCCTTGCTTCTCCCTCTCGGAAGCCGCAGCAGCCTGGCCCAGCGCCGTGCGTACTGCCACGTCAGAATGAAGACAGCTGGAGGCCTACTCCAGAGGCTCGGCCACCAGGCGTGGGTCAGCGCTCAGAAGATCCGCCTGCAGTTGGGTCATCTCTGAAAGGGCATGCTCCAAGACGGCAGAAGGAGCGGAAGAACCAAGGAGTGGAGGTGCATCAGTAGGAGGAAGCGACGCCGTCACCAGGGCTTGGGAGACTGTGGGCCCTAGAGCAGCTGGGACCTCGTCAACCACGCCAAGCACCGGCACTTCTGGAGCTAGCGGGGCTATGGGGGCTGATTCCACGCGGTGATGTTCCTCCTAGGCCCGCAAGGGCGACCGGGCTGGGGAGACACGGACGATGTGGCCTCCTTGCTCTGTGGAGGGAGGCACAGCCGCCGTACCCTCCTTCTTCCTCTTCGCCGAAGATGTCAGCCAGGTCAACCAAAGGCAAGCGTCAGGAAATAACATGTACCAGTAGGGATAAAGCAAAGCTCGAGACACCTACCGGTCCATCGCGAGGTACTCCACCCTCCGCTTGTGAAGCTTGGGGCCTGATAGCATTGGGGCCCGAGGGGCAGACGCTCGGGCTCCGGTGGAGCCATGCGGTGTGGAGCCAGAACCGGATCCAGGTGTTGGGGTGGAGGCGGCACCACGGTCCACCAGAAACGACCTACCCTTTGTGATGCGGAGCATCCCAAGATCATCCCCATGGACGCACCTACACCTCCAAGGACACCACTTGGACCAATGACACGAGCCCGAGCCAAATCTATCGAAGATAAGGTGAACTCACTCCTCTCTGAACTCCCACTTTCTATGCATGAAACATGGCTACTACCTAAGTCTGAGGTGTTGTGCATGATTAGGAACCAAGAGGGCCCTCACAAAGATGTGCATGGAGATGTACAAGTCCTCAAGTCCACGGATGAGGAGAACCAACGGAAGGAGCCAAGAGCATATCCCAGCCCCCGGACATCCGACCAAGGCCCTGGACATCCGGCCCCTGGAGCGTCATCCACTACAGCAGCACAGCCGCCGGGAGCTACAGGCCCCGGATATCCGGCCCCGGCAGCCCGGACATCCGGCATCTCCCGAGCCCCCAGACATCTGGCCACCACCCGGAAATCCGGCACCTCCGAACCCGAGAGCAACAAATGCCACCACTCCAACCCGCACATCTGGCCCCCCAGCCCGGACATCCGTCTTCGCCTGAAAGCCCGGACATCTGGCCCGACCGGCCCAGACATCCGGCCTCCCCTGTCTGCACACAGTGAAGGGTGGAGGCTCGTGTATCCCTTCTCCCCCTAGACTATATATACTCCACCCTGTACAACTTTCTAGGGTTAGCATTGGTTTAGCTCATTTTAGAGATAGAGCATTGCTCATCCACATCGGATCTACTCCACGAGAGAGACCGCGGCCTCTACGGTGAAGATCCCCTTGGATTCAAGACCTCCTTTTGGAGAAGAACTTCAAGACCTCCTCACGAAGAAGACCGGTTACCGTGTATCATCCGTTGTTGATTGTGTATCGTGTGATCTCTTATGTACTCAAGGATCTAGCATATGTGTGACTATTTCTTGTTGGTTGAGTGATTCTCTCGTGTTTCCCCTCGTGATTTCCCTCGTTTTCCCCTCGTGTTCCTTGTGTTCTTCGCGGGATCCGCTCCTTTCATGAAAGACGGGCGATTAGGGTTCTACCCTACATCATCTTGGTATCTAGAGCCACGTTGATCACGGCTTCGGAGCCTCCCCGTTGTGTTTCTAGCCTTGTTTTGTTGTGTTTCGTCCTAATTCAAAAATTCCCCACCAAAAATAGCCCCAATTTTTTTTTGTGATTTGTTGGTGTGTTGAGATTTTGTTGGTTTGGATCCGTGGATTTTCTTTGTTTTGAGTGGATCTAGCTTCCCATCCCTTTTTCCCCAATTTCCATCCACATACTCCAATTTTTGCCCGGATTTGACCTCTCCACGCGGTGTTCATCCCGTTTGTCCCCGGATCCAGAGCCCAGACATCCGGCCCGTCAAGCCCAGACATTCGGCTTTCCACCCGGAGATCCGACCCCTGGCAGCAACATCTCCATCCACCGCCCCGTTTTCCGTCCATTTTTCACCAAATTTTGTTTCCGGTGCCCACCATATACCATATATACTCCCGCATACCTCCACCACTTACACATAACCCAACCATTTTTGGACTGTTTCGCTCTACGACACATTTGCTACTTCGAGGTTTGAGAATTTGAGTTGCGGTACCATATCCTTTTGTGTTTCGGCTATCTAGGTACGGTTCGACTTCGACATCACCGCCACTCATCTTCTCCAAGGACGCGTCCTACATCATCACCGCCGTCCTACATCATCATCAACAACGACCACCTCGACTACACCTTGGTGTTCGTGCCACCATTTTGACACCATATCGGAAGCAAGACCGGTAACCTCATCTTGGTATTGGACATATCACTCTTGCCATTACATTGATAGCCATCATAGCCTTACTCCTTTGCGTTGCTTACCCATCAAGACTAGCCATTGATTATTTCTAGCAACGATACTTGTGCACATTAGTGATCATACTTCCCATAGCATACATACATCATTGTTGCATCTATCGGTATCATCTCTTGTGTCATAAAGTTGTCATCGCATACTCATTTTCTATCTTGGTTCATCAAGCATTGCATGAGAAAAGAGCTCAAACATCAAAGAGCCAAACAAGCTTTTAAGCAAAGAGGAAAGATAAGCAAAGAGCTTTTAAGCAAGAACCATAGCATCTTACAACATTAACATTGTCATACTCGATCATCTTGGATCATATCATAGCAACACCTTGCATAGAGCATATTTGGGATAGAAGTCGTTGCATTTTTGCTAAGTAGGTTGTGCAAAAGTTCTTGTATCCGCCTATTGTGCAATCGTGCTAGCGTCTCTCTAGTGTTGTGCAACAAGAGCATTTTTGTGGATTCCACATTTTGGCTCACCCTTGGTTTCATAACCCCACTTATCTTTTTGCGTGTGTCGTGTACCTTATATGCTTGGTCTACTTGTTACATTGCATCTTGCAAATATTTTCCAACATTATTGAAGCTCACTTACAATTGCATCAAATTTTGTGCCACCATCCAAACCAAGCTCCACGAAAAGCTTGTACTTGTGTAGTTGTGAAAACCGACAAGGGCTAGTACCAATTGTGCTATTTTCTTGTCCTACATTGGAGTGATCCTCGATCCACTTTCAACTTCGGTCAAGGTACATTTGGTACTCGTTCTTCTCTTTCTACCACTCACATTTGTCTTGGAATGATGGATAGGCCAAGTACTTCTACCAACCCACTCTTCATGGAGCAAGACGACGACATGAACTCCTTTGTCACCAAGAGTCACCTCTTTGGTGCACAACGTGCTTTGCATCAAGGGCAACAAGCTATGAGTGAATGCATCGACAACCTTGCCGCCGACTTGCGACTTTCCGAGCAACGTACAAGGGACTACTTCGACCACAAGCTCGACGATCACAAGCAAGAGAATGACGCAAGGATGGACGAAATCCGTGCTTTGTTGCTCAACCGCTCTTCTTCCACTTCTAGAAGAAGCCGTTCAAGCCGCCACTCTAACTTCACCCTCTCCGGCTCAAGTACACCGACATCGAACACTCTTTGCCGAGCCGTGCGCACCGACCGTCAAGCAAGCCTCAATCCCCTATGCGACACCGACTCTCAAGAGCGCCGGCAACGTCAAACTCAAGAGGCCTTTGCGCTAGCACGAGAATGGCAACGACAACGCCAACATGAAGAGGAAGAGAGAGCGTGTCTACACCAAAATGCTCAAGATGTCGAGGCACAACATCAAGACCAACAACTCTGTGACGCTCAAGCACTTGCGGCGCAACAAGCTCTACGTGATTCGAGTCGAGCCGTAGCCGACCGAAGCCGACAAACCCGTGAACAAGAGGAAGCACTTCGCGGAGAAATTCAAGAACGAAGATTTCAAGATCGCGTGCATCGTCAAGTTCCTCCTCGAGCTCGACAAGCTCCTCCACAAGCTCGCCAAGAACAACAACTCAATCCAGAGCATGAAGACATTGGAGATCCTCCACGACAAGAACAACATGACGATGACAACCCTCCGCGCCAAGAGCACCACGAGTTGAACAATCATCAACAACATGGGCGTCATCATCCCCGACCCCAACACAATGAAGAGCAACGCCATGGCAAGCTCAAGTTCACCATGCCCAAGTTCAACGGAAGCAACAATCCCAAAGAGTACCTTTCATGGGCATTGAAGGTTTACAAGATCTTCCGTTTGCACAATTATGAAGAAGAGAAGAAGATCGCGATGGCATCCCTTGAGTTCCAAGACTATGTCCTCATTTGGTGGGAACAAATCATAGAGCGCCGAGAGGCAAGAGGTGAAGCACCCATCACTACTTGGGCGCAAATGAAGGATGTCATGAGAGCACGCTTCGTACCTACCTACTACAACCGCAACCTCTTCAAGAAACTCCAACAACTCAAGCAAAGAGCGTTGATGAATACTACAAGGAGATGGAGATTTCAATGATAAGAGCCAATGTCATGGAAGATCATGAGCAAACAACGGCATGTTTCTTGAATGGACTCAATCATCCCATCAAGAAGATCGCCGACTTCCAACCATACTCAAATCTCATCGAGCTAGTGCACCAAGCTACCAAAGCGGAACACCAAGTGCAAGATGATTTCAAGTATGCCAAGTTCTCATCCAAGTCCTACAGCTTCTCCAACAACCAAGCTTCAATGACTCCAACACCGACTACAAAGCCTTCTACTACCAACATCGACAAGTCGACTTCCAAGAAAGCTTTGTCAACTACCAGCCATCCTACTACGAGCAACTTCAAGTCGAGAGCTTCATCATCATCAACCCCAACCAATGAGACCGTCAAGACAAGTTCCTTCAAGTGTTTCACTTGCGGAGGCCGAGGCCACAAGTCATACGAGTGCACCAACAAGAGAACCATGGTCTTCAACGATGATGGCACTTATGACTCCATGAGTGAAGGCGAAATGGAAGCCCTTGAGTAAGTTGCCATGCACCGCCAAGTGAACAATGAAGAAGAACAAGTCTTTTGTGATGAAGACTCAAGTCCCGCATTTGTTCTCTCCAAAGTCTTGACTCTCCAACATCACCAAGAAGAAGACCAACAATGCCACATATTCCACACCAAGGTCGGCATCAATGGATGATCCGTCAAGGTCATCATCGATGGAGGGAGTTGTCATAATCTTGCAAGTGAAGAACTTTGATCCAAGCTCCAATTGCCCATGACGAAGCATCCACATCCATACAAAAGTGCAATGGATTAGCGACTCCGGCACCATCCAAGTCGAGCACCAAGTACAAGTCCCCTTCAAAATCGGCGCCTACGAAGACACCTTGGAGTGCGACGTCATTCCAATGACTGTTTGTCATCTTCTCCTTGGACGGCCATGGCAAATTGATAGAGGAGTCGTCCACAATGGCCGAACGAACCACTACATCTTCAAGATGAAGGGCAAGGAGTACGTCCTCCGTCCAATGTCGCCAAGTCAAGTGATCACCGACAAGCAAGCCACCCATCATGGAGATCATAGTGAGAGAGCGAGCCACAAAAAAGAGAGTGAGCGCCACAAGCCCAAATCGAGTGCCTCCATGATGAGTGAAAACAAGAACCTAGTTCTATTTGCCACCAAACGTGAGATAAGAGAAGTGTGTGAGAACCCATCTAGTGTCCTACACTATGTCCTCGTGTCCTTTCGACAATGCACCACAAACTAACACTTCTCACACTCTTCCTCTAGTGTTGTCTTCTCTTTTGCAGGAATTTCAAGATGTTTTCCCCAATGAGCTACCTCCGGGTCTACCTCCTCTACAAGGCATTAAGCACCGAATCGACCTCATCCCCGGAGCACCTCATCCGAACAAAGCTCCGTACCGTGTCAACCCCGAAGAAACCAAAGAAATACAAAGGCAAGTAAAATATCTCATCAACCATGGACATGTGCGTGAAAGTTTGAGCCCTTGTGCCGTCTCGGTCATTCTTGTGCCAAAACGTGACAGTAGCTTTCGCATGTGCTCCGATTGTAGACCTATCAATGCTATCACCGTTTGCTATAGGTACCCCATTCCACGCCTAGATGACATGCTTCATGAGCTTAGCGGTGCCACTATATTTTCCAAAATTGATCTTAAAAGTGGTTACTATCAAATCCGCATACAAGAGGGTGATGAAAGGAAAACCGCCTTCAAAACCAAATTTTGTTTGTATGAGTGGTTATTCATGCCTATGGGTCTTTCGGAAGCACCGGGCACTGTTATGCGCCTTATGAATCATGTATTTCGCCCTTACATTGGTATATTTGTTGTGGTTTACTTCGATGACATTCTTGTGTTTAGCAAATCTATCAAAGAATATGTCACCCATCTCCGCACCGTTTTGCAAACTCTTAGAAAAGAGTGCCTCTATGCTAATATGGAGAAATGCCTTTTTGGTGTTGATAAGCTCGTTTTCTTGGGTTTTGTTGTTTCTTCTAAGGGTGTTCATGTTGATGAGTCCAAGATCAATGCTATTAAGACTTGGCCGCAACCAACCAACTTGCATCAAGTGCGTAGTTTTCTTGGCCTTGCGGGTTTCTATCGTTGCTTTGTGAAGGATTTTAGCACCATTGCTCCGCTTTTGCCTGCTTTGAGCAAGAAGAATGCACCTTTTGTTTGGGGACCATCCCAAGATACCACATTCAATGAGCTTAAGAATTTGCTTACTCACGCTCACATGCTTTCTTTACCCAACTTTGACAAGCCTTTTGAGATTCATTGCGATGCTAGTGGTAATGGCATAGGAGGTGTGTTAACGCAAGAGAAGCCCCCATAGCTTACTTTAGTGAGAAACTTTCCGGAGCGCAACTCAATTATCCCATCTATGACAAAGAGCTATATGCTTTAGTCCGTGTTTTGCATGAATGGGAACATTACATTCGTCCACATGAGTTTATCATTCATACCGATCATGAGACTCTCAAGTATCTTAAGGGACAAACCAAGTTGAACAAGCGTCATGCTAAATGGAGTGAATTTATTGAGTCTTTCCCTTATGTCATCAAGTAAATCAAGGGTAAAGAGAACATTGTAGCGGATGCTCTTTCCCGCATATGCATGCTTGTTACACAACTTGAGTTAGATGTCATTGGCTTTGAGCATATCAAAGACTTGTATGAGCATGATGCAACTTTTGCTACTCCTTATGCCAAGTGTTTGTCGAATACATCTTAGGAACGCTATTACATCAAAGATGGATATCTTATGAGAGCTAACAAACTTTGCATCCCCGAGTCCTCTCTTCGTTTGTTGCTTTTGCAGGAATCTCATGGAGGAGGCTTAATGGGACATTTCGGATGCGACAAGACGTTCGCCACACTCTCGAAGAACTACTTTTGGCCAAAGATGTTTTGGGACATCAATCGTTTCACCAACCGATGCTCTACATGTCGCAAAGCTAAGTCCAAAGCTCAATCTCATGGCCTCTATATGCCTCTACCAATTCCATACCAACCATGGGAAGACATTAGCATGGACTTTGTACTTGGTTTGCCTAGGACTCGAAATGGGAAAGATTCCATATATGTCGTTGTGGACCGTTTCTCAAAAATGGCACATTTTATTCCTTGCAACAAGTTAGACGATGCTTCACATGTTGCTAATCTCTTTTGTAGGGAAATATTGCGTCTCCATGGTGTGCCAAAGACTATCGTCTCGGACCGCGACGTCAAGTTCCTTAGCTACTTTTGGAAGACCCTATGCGCCAAGCTCGGAATCAAGCTACTCTTCTCCATGGTGTACCATCCTCAAACCGAAGGCCAAACGGAGGTGACAAACCGCACACTCTCTGCTCTACTTCGAGTACTCATCAAGAAGAACATCAAGGAGTGGGAGGAGTGTCTACCCATCACCGAATTCGCCTACAACCGAGCAAGACACGCAACAACCGGCAAGTCCCCTTTTGAGGTCGTCTACCGATTCAACCCTTTGTCACCATTGGATATTCTCCCTCTACCACTCCAAGAGCGAATCAATTTGGACGCAAGTGCACGAGCGAACCATCTCAAGAAGGTGCATGAAGATACAAGAAACACCATCGAGCGCCAAGTACAACGCCTTGCGACCAAGCTCAACGTCAACAATCACCCTATGATATTCAACATTGGAGACCTCGTGTGGCTACACCTTCGCAAGGACCGCTTTCCCCAAGAACACAAGTCCAAACTTCGACCACGCAGGGATGGACCATTCAAGGTTCTTGCACGCTACAACAACAACGCATACAAGATCGACATCCTTCGTGACAAGTACTCCATGGGAGACATCTTCAACATCAAAGATCTCTCGCCCTACCATGGTGATGAGGATTTCGATCCTAGGACGGATCTTCCCCAAGGGAGGGGAGATGATGCGGAGCATCCCAAGATCATCCCCATGGACGCACCTACACCTCCAATGACACCACTTGGACCAATGACATGAGCCCGAGCCAAAGCTATCGAAGCTAAGGTGAACTCACTCCTCTCCGAACTCCCACTTTCTATGCATGAAACATGGCTACTACCTAAGTCCGAGGTGTTGTGCATGATTAGGCACCAAGAGGGACCTCCCAAAGATGCGCATGAAGATGTACAAGTCCCCAAGTCCACGGATGAGGAGAACCAACGGAAGGAGCCAAGAGCATCTCCCAGGCCCCGGACATCGGGCCCCTGGAGCGTCATCCACTACCGCAGCACAGCCGCCGGGAGCTACAGGCCCTGGCAGCCCGGACATCCGGCATCTCTCGAGCTCCCGGACATCCGGCCACCGGCCCGGAAATCCAGCCCCTCCGAACCCGAGAACAACAAATGGCACCACTCCAACCTGGACATCCGTCCCTCCAGCCCGGACACCCGGCGTCGCCTGAAAGCCCAGACATCCGGCCTCCCCTGTTTGCGCACAGTGAAGGGTCGAGGCCCGTGTATCCCTTCTCCCACCTAGACTATATATACTCCACCCCGTACAACTTTCTAGGGTTAGCATTGGTTTAGCTCATTTTATAGATAGAGCATTGCTCATCCACATCTGATCTACTCCACGAGAGAGATCGCGGCCTCTATGGAGAAGATCCCCTTGGATTCAAGACCTCCTTTTGGAGAAGAACTTCAAGACCTCCTCACGGAGAATACCGGTTACCGTGTATCATCCGTTGTTGATTGTGGATCGTGTGATCTCTTATGTACTCGAGGATCTAGCATATGTGTGACTATTTCTTGTTGGTTGAGTGATTCTCTCGTGTTTCCCCTCGTGATTTCCCTCATTTTCCCCTCGTGTTCCTCGTGTTCTTTGCGGGATCCGCTCCTTTCGTGGAAGATCGGGCGATTAGGGTTCTACCCTACATCACTATGTCAGGACAAGGGGTTGCTCCTTACCTCCTTGGTAGGCGTCGGCCTCAGCATCATCAGGAAGGGCGCGGAGAATCTTGGCCTTGCTCAGAGGAGAGGTGTCCCCCACCTCTTCCGGGTTCTCCTTCGAGTCCGCCTCCTCTTCCCACTCTCCGTGGGACTCGCCAGAAGACACCTCCACCGGTTTCTGCGTCAAAGGAGGTCCCGAGAACACCAGCGGCACCAGCCCACGCGCATCAAAAGTCGGCCTAGAGGCGACGAATTCCTCCCGGTCCCTGCATTGGAATAGGGGAATGAAGGCTCTAGGCCGATACTCCTGGTTGTCTCCGACTATAAGACACAGGACGGTGTCCAGTTCGTCGTCAGGCAGGTCCCCTGGCCTCGGACGGGCCTTTTTTCCCCCTCCTTCAAGCTCCCAGAAGGGGGGCGCGCGCCTGGAGTGGGGCGACCCGCAGCGTCAAGAACTCCCTCAGGAGCACCGCTCCCATTATGTTGGCCGCCCTTGCATTGCCCGGCTTCAGGTCAGTCATCATCTGTCCCAACACTGACGATGCCCGCTTGTCGACAAGCTCCGCCCTGGGCCAGTCCTTGCCTTTGGGGTGCCTCCGTCAGCAACACCAGGCGCGGATGGAGAGCTTGGCGTCCAGCATGACCCATTTGCATCGAATGGTGTCCGCCCTCTTCCCGGTGCTCGAGATTGAGTTGGCCTTGCCGGACGCAACGAAGTTGGCAAACCCAGAGATGTGACCCTCGCTGACGCAGAGGAAGAATAAATGGCGCTGGAGTGCCACGGACGGCATCATGCCCAGGTACGCCTCACAGTAATAGGAAAAGATGGACAGGAGGAGGACATAGTTGGGATGGAGATGCAACGCTTGCAGCCCATAGTGGTCGAGGACTTCATAGAAGAAATCACAGAAGGGAGGAACCAATCCGACGACAACGTTGCTCGAAAAGAAGGGAAAGAAGGTGCTCCCCTCAGGCTCCAGCTCGTCGGAAGCAAGCCGGAGCTCCGTCTTCCCCCACTCATTGCTCTCTCCCGCCGTCAACAGGCGCACAGAGGCAAGGCTCTTCTCCGTGACAGTGGGCACCTCAAGAGCGGGCTCGTACCAAGCCGGGACCGAGGAAGTCTTGACCCTGGCGCGGCACCATGGGAGGCAGAAGCAGAGCGAGGCCGGAGCAGATCTGTAGGTAGCGGCGGCGAAGATCAAGAAAGGGTATCTGGAGCGAGGCAAGGAAGAAGCAATGAAGGTAAGTGACGCCCGCGCCAGCCTTTTGTCAGGTCAAGCAGTTGCTGAAACAACATGGGGAAGCGGAGACGCCCACGTCCAATCAACCGCCATGCGTCAATCGAGGCCGCAGGCTTTTGGGGCCCGTGGTGCTCCGAACTTGACCCTTCGCTTCGCCGTGAAGCCAAGCCTGTGCGCACCTTGGGCCCGGGCGCTACTATCGGCGTTCAGGGAACGGGGGTCCCCAGACTTGCCTGCCTGCAGCCCGTGGCGTGGCGGAGCCAGCGGGCCGTACGGCCCATCTTCACCAACAAAGCATCCAAGACCATCGCGAGGGGCCAAGCCTCGTGACACGGACGATGCAAGACCTCCTCTGGAGTGGCCTAGCTAGGCAGGCTCATGAGGGGTGGAGATATCAAGGCGAGGCGAACCTCACGAGGCTCTCGTGACATGAGCCATGACGATCGACACCAGGCGGGCACCAGGCGAGCGCCAGCGCGCGCAGCGTCCTTGTTTCCTCTTTGGTGCAAAGGGGGCACGCGCAGCCACGGAGTACCGAGGCCTCAGGCAAAGGTTGCCATTTCAGTGCAACAAGACCAAGACCATGGACTGCAAGACGGAGGTCATCGTGGATCCCAAGACGGGGTCACCACCAGAGCTTTGTGCAGGCAAAGACCGCTTTTGTCAGGATAGCTTGTACTAGCTGTCCCCTTCAAATTAGCCCGCCATTGTTGGCTCCCTTCTTGCTGAACATTTGGGAAGAGGACCGGGGCATCTATAAATAGGACTAACCACCACAGTGGATGGGGGATCTGATCTTGGCTTGAGTGAACCTACACACCACAAGTCCGAAAGCACAAGAACACCTCAACCTCAGGAGGTTGTTCTTCCCTTGTATTGTTCATCATCAGCCCAAGAGGCACTCCACCACCACCACACTAGAGTAGGGTATTACACCACAACGGTGGCCCGAACCAGTATAAACCTCGTGTCTTTCTATGTTATGAGTTCGTCGAGTTCGTCCGCAAGATCTTAGCGAGCTAGAGCGTAGATTTGTAGGAGGGAAAGACTTCGCGCGCACCCCAGTGTTCGAACCTTAAGGGTTAGCCGGAGCCCCACATCCAACACCTTTTCTGCGAAACACTGAAATAGGAAAAAAACAGCAATTTGCACTGGGCCTTCGGTTGATAGGTTAGTCCCAAAAATAATATAAAAGTGCATAATAAAGCCCATTAAACATCGAAAACAGATAATATAATAGCATGGAACAATCAAAAATTATAGATACGTTGGAGACGTATCAGTACCCCATCAGAGGGAGTGGCGACGCCGGGGCAGCTTAAGCACCAGAGCACGGCGTGGAGATGGAGACAGAGGTTGTCGCCACCGCCGGCGAGTTATCGCTACACCCTGACACCGTTGACGGCGTCGAGCTTCCATAGCCGGAGGCGGGCGACGACCCCGGCAATGACTCCAACGAGCACTCCGGCGATGACTCCGATGTTGACGGGCAATTGGTTAGTCACCTATACCCATTTACTTATGTCCGTGTATGCTTATTATCTATGTCTGAGTATGTTTAATCTATGTTTACTTATGTCAAACCGTGGGATATGGATGCAATCAGTTCGGTTCATGGAATCTACCTCCATCCTTGTTTATTGGTCCCCTTTGTAATTTGTGTTAAATTTTGACCAAAGATTTAACTGACCAAAATGTTAGTGCAAGTCAGCAAAAATTATATCGTTGGATGGGTATTTGAGCATAGTGTTCAACGATATATTTTTTGGGGATATGCATAAACATTTCTTAGTTAAAAATTTGGTAAAAATTTGGTACAAAGTACAAAGGGGACCAATAAACCAGGACGGAGGTAGTACGTCAATCACACATGGTTCCGAAAATTGGAAACGTGTGCAATGACTTTCATTTTGCCTGCTATGTCAGTCACACATGGTTGGCTCTAGCAAACGGTTGCCTCCAAAATTCTTTGTGGGATAGAAAACCCACACCACCCATCAAAAAAGAAAAAAGAAAACCCTCACCATCCCCATGTCACAAAAACCCTCATCCCGCTCGCCACCCCTAGTCCCCATTCACACCTACACAAGCTGCTCCGCGTCTATGCATGGCACCGCCTATCACGGTGGTAACCGCTTAGCTCGACGCCTGCCGCCGCCAGGCTGCCGGCAAAGCCCACCGCATTTCCACTTTTGCTTGCCGGCGCCTATCACCATCGACTTTCTCGATGCTTCTCACGGTCAACCTAGCTCCGCTCGGTTGGGGAATCTGTCATACTAAGGGTTCTTTCTCATGGACAACAAGGTAACTAATTTAATGAGATATTATGTCATCTCCTATCCCAGTTCATCTACCTACTTTAATCACCCGGCCAAAATTGTCGTGAATTCATTTTTATTCGGGCTGATTTGAGGGTTTTCTTCCATTCATAGAGTGTATAGTGCACGGACACATCAGGACTTTGCAGCCTCAGCCAAAACCATTCCATCTCACCTTTCCAGATGACTTGAGCATGTGCGCAATATGTTCAATCTCACCCTAAATTTGTTGGCATGGCCTACTTTCCTGAACATATTCTAAATATTGCTACATTTGGATAAAAGGTGCCACATGCACCATATACGTCAAAGGGGATTTTTTCCCTCTTCTTTCTATATTAGGCAAATTAATGATGTATTGTTCTGTTGATTACTCTCATATTTCCATGACATCAGGTTTACCCTACCTGTTTAATTATAGATTTTTGTCCTTTGATTTCAACTGCTGTACAGTTCTTTCAATTTGGGCCCACATTTGCATGTTACCATATTTTCTTTGACAATTCAACCATTTTTTGCAGCACATCCCTTGCTATGCAACAGAATCTGTAGTGCAAAATCTTTCCCTTTACATAAATCAAGAATATAGGGAACTCATACTGAACACAAACCATGGATTTACAAACATTGCTACTATAAGACTTGATGAACGTGGTGACTCCTATTTTGGCACTGGCCTTTGGAAAGAAATTTCTAAGTTTTATGTACTGAAAGATGGCACTATAATTGCACTGCACATAAAAGGGCCTGGTCATGAGATATATGCTAACTTCCATGACGATATCATCCGTCTAGACTTTGTTTGAAGTAAGTTTTATTTTCATGTATCTGCATGTTGACTTACCCAGCAATATCAAATGAATTGTGTAGTATTTAAGCAACCAATTGTTATTCCATGTTCTTTCTATATTCCTACCTAATAACTTCTAGTTGCCAATACACTTTTCTATTGCCATGTCTTAGCTAAGTATTCCATGTACTCACTTCTATCAGAAAGCGTTGCTAACAAGGAGACTTTGAAGGTGGAGAATGGGGATGCCAACAAACGGAGGCAGAGCAAGAAGGACCCGCAAGCGACTCCAGTAGGCCTAGACTTCATCAACAACCTCCCCGATGATATGTTGACAGTCATCGTCTGCCTCCTCCCAATCAAATATGGGCCGTGGACAACCGTCCTTTCCCGATGGTGGCGCCCCCTATGGAACTCCACCCCTCTCGACCTCATCGACACCCACGAGCTCTGCCATGGCTATCACAAAAGCTTGGATGCGTTCTCCAAGATCCTTGGCAGTCACCTTGGCCCAACCAGAGGCCTTAGAATGGGCAGGTTCTATTCCAATGGCAAGGACCGAGCCAAGCTTGCCGACTGGTTCCGATCCCCCGCCCTAGATCAGCTCGAGGAGCTCACTTTTGATGATGGGCATATCCGCTCGCTGTCAACGCCCACGCTCCGCCTCGCGCCCATGCTACGCGTCACCAAGTTCAGGAACTGCCATTGCCCCCCATAATGATGCACCCACTCTTATTTTACCATGACTAAAGCACCTCGAGCTCGTCGTTATCTGCCTCCCAAACGGTGACATGGAGTGCCTGCTTCCTGGCTGTACTGCACTCGAGTACCTTCGTCTTCAGGCGATCAATGGGTTGAGTAGCTTCCACATCACCTCCATGACTCTCCGGACTATTTATGTGTGTTGCTGGTGCGGCACGAAGACATCACAAGATGTGTACCATGGTATGGTCATTGAGGACACACCTACACTTGAGAGATTACTTGTAGTTGACCAAGAAGGTCCAACAAGAATCAACGTCATATCTGTCCAAAATTGCACTCGTGGGGCTACTCGTCTGACAAATACTCCGAACTTGTTATTGGATCCACACCCGTTCAGGTACAACAACCGCCTTCTACCTCTCCTTCTACAAATTAACATTATTTCTAATTTTGAAGATGTTTGTTCGTCTGTCATGCAGAAAATGATTCCGACAAACTTGACCCCAAAACTATGCATAGTGAAGGTCTTCGCACTAGAATCCATTGGCCCCAAGCTGGAGCAAGTTGTCAGTTTCCTGAGATGCTTTCCGTGCCTGGAGAAGCTATATATCGAGGTGATGTTCCTTTCCGTTAAATTTTTACCATAAGGGAGTTCAATTTGTGACACCTTTTTCCAAGTTTACAATGACAATGTACTATGATTTCTAAAAGATTCTTTTGGAGGATTTCAGTACATACATGTCCCCGCCTCCCATATTGGTTGCTTGATCCATATGGTTACAATTCATAAACATTTCTCCTTTGGATTCATCTGTACTAGTTTTTTTAGGGAACATTTTTCTAGAATGTAATCAAATGCCCATGTTACCCATGTCAGATCGAAGATGGCATGTTAGTGCATTTTACATATCCTGCAAACCAAATAGGCTTGTAGTAGTGTTCAAAACTGCAAGTATGAACTAACACATTTTCTTCTTTCGTAGATAGGATTAGTCGCAGTGGTGGATAATGTGATACAATATAACAATCACGTCGAATTCCTAGATCTGCATCTCTCAGAAATTACTTTGAACTCCTACTGAGGGACCTTACCAGAGATTATATTCGCCAGGTTCTTTGTTGTCAGAGCAAGGGTGCTGAAGGTAATGAGGTTTTCCCTACATTTATTTCGCAAAAATGAATGGTTTGTTGGTCAGCTTCGGCGCCTACAGCAGAATGGAATAGGCTCCAAAAATTCTGAATTTCATTTTGGAACTTCAGATGACAGAGTAATCGGAAGTCATCGTGTCAACCCCATACATGACTTCTCAGTGGCTGACCCCTTTGCCAAAATTATGTGGTTTCGAAACCAGACTTAGAAGTGGTAATATTAGTTTGAACCTCTTTGATATCCATGTTCAGCGGATCAACGCAAGCATTTGCAACTGATGAGTTGAATTTCATACCTAATATCACTTTGAACCTTGTAATCTTCGAATTTGAGCCATTTAACCCTAGAATTTGAACATTGTAATATTTCAAGCTTTTGTGGTACAATCGTTGAAATGGCATTGTATGAGACTCGTTTATACGTAGCACTATTTTGACCTTAATATGCAATGGTCTTAGAGTTTATTAACTACTCTTGAATCTGTTTACCTTGTTGGTCTCACAACACACGATCTGTATAGCTAACTCGACTGCGATCTTCGACAATATTGCACATATTTGGTTTCTTCAACTGTGTGCCCTGTAGAGCACAAAATTAATTATCGCACTCCAGTGTCCATCATCACCCTTCTGTGTAACTCTTACCTCATCACCCATGGGTAAACTTATGACAGAAGTCATTCCACGCACTTCATTTTTACATAGCTTTTTGCCAATAAACGCCCACGATTTGTCCCTCTTCTACCCGATGCGTGGCCAAACTAGTCAGGTGGGAAGCTTGCATTGTAAACTGCACGATAGCGTGGTAACAGGGTCACCGATGATACATTTGGCACCTCTTTGAGCCCACGCATGGTCAAACAAAATGCATGCGGTGCGGTGTTGTCAAGCATGCACTAGAATCCTCCGCTATGAACGCCCTGACAAGATGTGATGATTATAGGTCGGTCGGCCCCATTTATTATAGCGTCCATTTAACCCTTGTGTCTCTTCAACCTTTCCATCGTGCCCCACCATTACAAGAAGCACACCCACCACAAAAATTTCTTAAAGGGTATCCTGCACGGCTCCAATGGCGCTCCGAGCGGCTGCCGACGACGACCAACAGTTCACCGTGCATGTCGTGGTGGACACACACAGAAAGTTCACGGAGCTCTCGATGGTGTACACCAATGACCCGGTCTGGGTGGAGCACTCCATCCACATCATGGAGTTGTTGCTTGCCGAGGAGAAGTACAAGGTTGTCGAGTTCGACCACGAGTACACCCACGCTCGTACCGGGTCTCGTCCCAAGGTCGCCGTCGCCCAGATGTGCATGTGCCACCACGTCCTCGTCTACCACTACTACCTAGCCACAAGGCCTTGCGAGCATTTCGTTAGGTTTGTCAATAGCCCCCAGTACATGTTCGCTACGGTGGACATCACCAATGATGTAAAGGCGCTCGAGAATTCAGGCATCGCCTGCTAGAATCTTGTCGACATCTAGGTCCAATACAAGATCTGAGGCAACAAGGAGCATCAAAAGGACTCACTGGTTCACCTCATCGAGGCCATCATCGACCCCTACTACAAAGACATGAAGGATTGTTGTAACAAGGACAAGCGTGCCTGGCACTCGGCCTGGATGGAGAAACTCGACAAAGCTCACGTCGTGTACGCGGGCAAGGAGGCGTACACGAGATACGACATGTACAGGCGGATCGTTGACATGAGGAAATGCCTCCTTCCCCAAAACGGTCAGGGATCCAGCTGGAAGCAAAGCAATGGCAAGCGTCATCGCAACAATAAGTAGATGATAGATCCTCTATTCTCCTAGTTTAATATGCATGTAATTGCTTACTTTGGTGTGTGGAAATATTATGTGCGTAGTCACTTGTGTAATTGTATGCTTAATATGGTTTTGCAATGTTGTCTTTTTAAGTATATATGTTGATGCTCTATAGAAAGAGCAAATCACATTGCACGCGGACTAAACAATGGAACCCGTCGGTGATGATTTCATCAATCACTGACAATTGTATACCAGCAATCGTTTGCTCACAACACACATGACTTGTTAACAGGAATCGTCTGTGTTGTTATCGGTCTTCCCAAATGTTTCTGATTACAGACCTGTTTGTCACGTATCACACACATCTTGTTAAATTGAACTGTTTCTATTCTCTTGGCTCAACGCAAAATGTTCATCCGAGTGAACTCTATGTCGTATATTGCACGCACCTTGATCTGGTTGCCCGTTTGTTTTGTTCCGCCTCGTCGCAAATAGTTCATTGAACTAAACCATATGCCTCTCATCCCACAGGCAACTAAATTCTGAACCGTGTTTGATGCATCCATCATCGCAAACATTTTGCATCTTTTTTGATGGTTCTTTTACACCATCGTTTGCGATTATTACATGACACACAGTTTCGTCGGAGGGTCTCTTGTCGTAGTGTCGCGTTCACAGCATCCTGCAGTGGTGTATAAAGTAAAAGAAATTTCAGTCACACTAGCACCCACATCATATAAGCCATGATAACAATGATCTCCTATTTTAACAGAAACAATAGGCATGCCCATCAATATTATCAACCAAGAGATCTTTAATAATATAAATACTAGGTTCAACTTTAATTTCTTCAGGGGTATAAGGGTTCTAGTATAACTTTTATGAACCACAGCTTAAGCTTTAGCATGATCCATTATCCTAACAGGAAAAGGTGGTTGCTCAATGTAAGCAGTAGGAATAATATGATCAATGTTATAAGTAATAGTTTCTTCTTCGACTTTAATAGGTTGTACTACTTTCACTTCAATGGGACGATGATATTCAGGCCACTTCTCCTTAGGGAGATCAACATAAATAGCAAATGATTCACGGAAAGAAGCCACTATCTCAGAGTCAAGTCCATATTTAGTGCTAAATTCACGAAAAGCTCGGTATCCATGAAAGATTTAACACAATCAAACTTAAGATTTATACCTGACTCCTTACCTTCGTCGAGTCCCCAATCTTCAGAGTTGCGTTTAATTCTTTCCAATAAATCCCATTAGAATTCAATATTATTCTTCATGAAGGAACCAGTACAAGAAGTATCAAGCCTGGATTGATTATTACAAGAAAGTCGAGCATAAAAATTCTTAACAATAATTTATCTTGTGAGCTCATTATTGGGGCATGAATATAACATTGACTTAAGCCTCCCCCAAGCTTGAGCGATACTTTCTCCTTCACGAGGCCAAAAATTATATATATAATTCCGATCACAATGAACCGATGCATAGGATAAAACTTCTGATGAAATTCCAATTTCAATTGGTTGTAGTTCAAAGATCCAATACCATCACATAGCCTATACCATCTCAATGCCTTTCCCTACGAAGCTAAAGGGAAGACCTTCTTCTTGACCTCATCCTTGGGGAAACCTGCAAGCTTAAATAATCCACAAACTTCATCCACATAGATTAGATACGTATCAGGATGTAGTGTTCCATCTCCTGCATAAGGATTAGCTAGCAGCCTCTATCATACCCGACGGAATTTTGTAATAAATATTTTTTAGTAGGTTCAGTAGGTTGAGGAGAAACTCTTTGTTCTACCGGTCTATGTGAAGATACCCCGAACAAGCCCCTTGTCGTGGGAAACCACGGCCACCTATGGGGCCATGAGCCCCTTTTGGTTTGGCGGGGGGATGGGCACGTTGCACAAAGACTGGAGAAGCATAACACAACATGGAAGAGATCACACGAGCACTTTTACCCAGGTTCGGGCCACCGTGAGGCGTAAAACCCTACTCCTGCCTGGCAGTGTCGTCACGGCGCGAGAGTGGGTACGCGCGTATGAATATGCGAGGTTTCGAATCCTCTCTACGGTTGACATGGGCCTCCTTTTATAGAAAAAGGGGTTACCACGGTGGCAAATCAGTCTTTTACACAATGATTAGATAGCGAACAGTGCTATCATACCTATCTCTGCAGGCAGACAGAGTGCATTAAATTCGCCGGTTAATGTCACATCACAGCATGCCCGACAAGCCTTGTCGGGCTGTTTTGCCAGCATTGTGCCTGCTTGCTTGACACGTCTCAGGATGGGTGTCATTTGGAGGTGTTTTTCGTAGGAAGTGATTGCCATGTGGCAGGAAGCAGCTACTTAGTCACTTAGGGGCTGGACACCACACTAATCGTTGACTTGCGTCGCTGTGACTTGGAGCGGTGAAGCTTTGGCAGGGCATTCCGCCCTTGCTGTGCCCGGCAAGCCTGTTGGGGCAGTCTGGAGGCTTGTCTTTGGGGGCAATCGTCGTCCTCACTAGGCTCGCCTGCCCGGCAAGGGAGGTTTTTCCCTTAGTGATATCTTGTTTCTCTAGCTTGTCTAGGTCTTCTCAATCTACAATTTGTTTCTTCAAAGGACTAATTTTTAATGCTTGATCTGATCTTGGGTGCTGCAATCTTGTCCTTAGGCCTATGCACAGTCTGGGCAATGGACCCAGGGTTTGCTGCACAGACAGGAGCCCTCGGACCTGGCCCAAACGTGATGTCGGGCGTCGTCGGAGTAGGAGCGTAGTGGTGGCTCACCCTTTTTGTGATCTTCTTCGCTTCTCCATTAACCTGATCCCAGCTTAGTTCTAGTTCTCCCGCGCGTCGTGTAATGCCAGTCATAGTGGGGTAGATAACGGGCCATGCGTAGCGGAGTATCCTCGTGCCACGTTCACAGGGCGGTAACTGCCATCCACTATTCTTCCTGCTCCAAGCGCTTCTGCCACGTGTATTTCTTGCATTACACGGGGTGGGTGGCGGATGCGAAGGGCATTGGAATGGGTGCCATGACAGAAAGCCAAGCGTCATGGATTGGAGCAGATGGTCGACCTTGATTCTTTGAGCCGTTAATGGTGAGGAGGAGCCAGATTGGTCGAACGGGACGATAACCTTCACAAAAAATCTGGCCCCTTCCCTCGCTCGCCTATAAAAGGGAATGCGGGGCGAGACGCTTTCTTGCACCTCCTCGTCCCTCCATTCTTTCCATAGTCTTTGCTTATCATGGTGAGAGGTCGGTGGTCTGGCGTTGCTCCAGTGGTGACGAGAACTTCTGCTCGATAATGGCTCCCTCCTCCTTCTAGAGATGCGGGGGCTGAGTCCACTACGAGAGGAGGAGGAAGGGGATGTGGCCGAGGTCGTCATGGTGCTCGAGGCCGAGGAGGACGGGGCGGTACCTCGATTGCACCCGCACCGGACGCTCCTCCCCCGAGGAAGGCCACGTCGGGGACCAACCTTTGGAGTTCATCATCATACTGTATAAGCCTCCGCATGGCTGTGTTGGTGCAACAGACCTCGGGTATGTTTCCCAACTATGCATAGGCATAAGATCAAGATTGTAGCACCAGCTTAAGTCAGAGGTTGAAGAATCAAGAGACTCAAATAACCAACATGTAGCTCAGAGGGATCGAGATCGAGCCAAAGGAATGGGATATTGGCAATTTAAGGGCCTCCCTCGCTGGGCAGGCGAGCCCGGCAAGGGGCCAGGCCACCACCAAAAGCATGTAGACACGACTCCCCGGTAGCACCTGCCAGGGCTTGCGGGGCCTGAACCACCCCACCAACCATGCAAGTATAACCCACACCATCAATCGGTGTGATGTCAAGTCGCAAGGTAATTAAGTGGCAGCATTCGCTACATGGCAGCCATCTCGTACGGAAGAAACCCACAAGTGACACCCGTCCAGCGACGTGTAAAGAGAATAGGCGCGGAGCTAGCAAGATAAGCCCGACAGGCCTTGCCGGGCAACTAGTGATGTGACATTGGTGCATTTAATGCACCCTGCCAGCCCGAAGAGTTAGGTATGATAGCACTATTTGCTATCATATCAGTGGGTAATGACTGTTTTGCCACTGTGGTGACCCCTCAATCTATAAAAGGAGGCCCATGGTAGTCGTAGGGGGGTTAGAGGTTTGGAAACTTGACAAAACCCAAGCCACCATACGCTTGTGGTCACCGTAGCCTTGAGGCATACCTTGTCGGGCAAGTGTACCACACACCACCACGCTCATTTCCATCATCAGTCCACCAAAGACGGAGTAGGGTCTTACGCCTCGCAGCAGCCCGAACCTGGGTGAATTGCTTGTGTGCTATCTGTCATGCTGCCACGCGCTGGTCTGCTCCTCGTGCAACGCGATGTCCCCCCGCCGAACTAGCAAGGGGCCGCCCGGTCCCATAGGTGGCCGCGGATATCACATGACATCTTTGGTGTGCCAGGTAGGGGGCTCGCTTGTCCGAACCTGAAAGCGTGCGTAGCGCGTCATCTTCATCGCCATCTTTGTCTTCGACGACACCATCGACCATGGCGCCCAAGAAGAAGAAGTCCAGCCTTTTGGCCGAGCCATCTACCTCGAAGGCTCCTACGCCTGCAGCCCCATACGCCGCCGGGGGTGCGGGGACAAGTGAGGACATGAGCACTATTGGGGCGTGGCAGGAGCAGGTGGCACCGTTGCCACTCCCCCTGCTGTAGACACGGGGGCTGAAGGCGTCGGAGGAGAACAACTTCAGCAGTGTGTCGACGGTCAAGCTTCGCAAGGTGGAGACTCCGCTTACATCCCCTCCTCCCATTAACGGAGCCGCAAACCCTCGAGCGCCATCAATGCATGACCCCGCTTCCCAGGTGGTCACCCCTCCGCAGTGTGGGCGTGCCATCGCCGTCGCTGCCGCAGGCACCATCAGGAGCCAAGCGACGATGCGGTTGACGTCATCAACTTCCATGCCAAGCACAGCCACGGAGGCTATGGCGCGGGCCCAGCTACTACTGAGGTTCCCGCCAGTAGCCGAGCAAGCAGATGAATGGCGTGCCACCATCCAGAGTCTACTCGGTTTCGCTGAGGCTAGGGGCTCGCGGTGCGCCGGCCCACCATGCCCTCCCCAAGTAACAATGACTGCTCGTACTGCTGGCCAAATGGAGGGGGCTGTACCTACCGTGTAGTCCCCACCACGACAGCAGATGCTGGTGCAGAAAGAACAAGATCCCAACGACGTCTCGATGGCCTCTTCAGACCCTCAAGCACATCCAGGACAACGGCGAACCCCGGAGGATAGGCGGCGAAGAGACGCGCGCATCATCATGGGATGACCTCTTGCTGACCCCCGCTAGGCCGACGGGTGCGGTGGCCTCAACGTCAATGAGCATGCGTTCGGTGTTAGCGGGTCCCTACCTTTGGAGGTCGGTTGCTTTGCCTTTGCACGTGAGCTGCGGCAAGTCCGTTGGCCGTCCGTCCGAATGTTCAAGCCGGAGATACCCAAGAAGTACGACGGGAGATTGAACCCGGCAGAGTTCCTGAGCATCTAGACCATCATTGTTCAGGCTACCGGGGGAAGAGACGAGAAGGAGTTCGCCAACTACTTCACGTTGGCTCTCAAGTCCAACGTGAGATCTTGGCTCATGCACCTGACGAGGAACTCCATTTCATCATGGGCAGACCTGTGCGACGAGTTCATCGGTGCCTTCACCGGTGGCCACCAGGAGCCCGGCAGGCCCAGCGACCTGCAGCTTCTCCAGCAGAAGGAGGAAGAAACTCT
Source organism: Triticum dicoccoides (assembly GCF_002162155.2). Taxonomy (NCBI): domain Eukaryota; kingdom Viridiplantae; phylum Streptophyta; class Magnoliopsida; order Poales; family Poaceae; genus Triticum; species Triticum dicoccoides. The sequence continues at coordinate 262,947,676 of NC_041382.1, read as the reverse complement.
CCGTAAGTATTTACAAAGATTGAGTAACGTCCATAGGAATATTCCGAACATCCATCCTATAGCTGTTATAGCAGCCTTCCAGTCTAATGTGCGCAACTGTCGCATTCGTTCTAAGATGAATGTGTGATTGCCCAAGACTGTGAAGTAGCTATACACACTAGTGGATAAGTGTGCTCGGATGGAGCAAGGAAGGAAGTTGCCCGGAGAGGAGGCTTGCATCAATGTTGATTTAGAGGAAGAAGATGAATCAACCAGTCAAAGAAAGGGCAAGAAGCACAACAACAACAAGCCAAGTGAAAGGACAGTGATGACTATGGAAGGCTCTGGCATGCCTAGTACCAGCAAGAAGGCAAAGGCTGAGGACCCCGAAAAGGAAGTTGCCACGTGCAATGCCTGCCGGGAAGCCGCTGACACAGAGAAAGCCAGGAAAGGTGAAGAGTTGTACTGCAAGATCCACCGAACCAAGGGCCACGACCTCCATGAATGTTATCAAGTTGAGCAGCTTGTCAAGAGACAGAGAGTAGAGTATGAAAAGCGTGATACGGAGAAAGGTCGGAATGCTACTGGCGGAAAGGGCCGAGGAGGTGAAGTAAACCATCCCGGCAAACCCTTTCGGAACTAAGGAAAACCTGCCAGGGGCCAAGAGAAGGAAGCATGTGATGATTTGAGTGATGGAGGGAATGAGGAGGAAACCAGTGAGAAGGAATTTCAACGGGCCACTGACGCCTTATGCATTGATGGGGTTGCATCCTTGCACTCCTTCCATCACCAGCTCAAGGGATGGGCATGAGAGGTCAATGTTGTGGAGCCAGCGCCAAAGACCCGGAAGCCACTCAAATGGCCCCGCACGCCCATCATCTTTGATGAGGAGGACCACCCTTGTCGCACCACTGTGGTAGGGTGTTTTCCGCTGTTGGTTTCCCCAACAATTTACAACCTCAAGGTCACAAAGATATTAGTGGATGGCGGGGCCGGGTAGAATCTGATTTCCCCAGCAGTTATTAAGAAGCTTCTCCTAGGAGAAGAAGAGCTAGAGGTTACCGGCACGTTTCAAGGAGTCAATCCCGGCAGGAGTCGTCCCAAGGGAAAGATTATGTTGCCTGTGATATTTGGGGGAGAGCTGAACTACAGGATTGAGAAGATTGTGTTTGATGTGGTTTAGCTCCCCCTGCCATATAATGGGATTCTGGGATGCCCAGCTTTGGCCAAGTTCATGGCAGCATCCCATTATGCTTACAACACCTTGAAGATGCCCGGGCCATTGGGAGTCATCACCATCCCATCAGATGAGAAGGATGAAATCATCTGTGTGGACAAGATGTATTGCGATGCCATCACAGCAGAGGTTGTGGCACCAACGGTCCCCTCCAAGGAAAGCAAAGGAAAGAAGAGGGATTATAGGACCTCCATCAAGGAGTCCGAGAAGCGTGCCCCCTACAAGTGCACAACACCCGTTGATGACGTGCCGGATGTTGGGAAACGTAGTAATTTCAAAAAAAATCCTACGCACACGCAAGATCATGTTGATGCATAGCAACGAGAGGGGAGAGTGTGATCTACGTACCCTTGTAGATCGACAGCGGAAGCGTTAGCACAACGCGGTTGATGTAGTCGTACGTCTTCACGGCCCGACAGATCAAGCACCGAAACTACGGAACCTCCGAGTTCTAGCACACGTTCAGCTCGATGACGATCCCCGGACTCTGATCCAGCAAAGTGTCGGGGAAGAGTTCCGTCAGCACGATGGCATGGTGACGATCTTGATGTACTACCGTCGCAGGGCTTCGCCTAAGCACCGCTACAATATTATCGAGGATTATGATGGAAGGGGGCACCGCACACGGCTAAGAATATGATCACGTCGATCAACTTGTCTAGAGGTTCCCCCTTGCCCCCGTATATAAAGGAGCAAGGGAGGAGGAGGCCGGCCCTAGGAGGGGGCGCGCCAAGTGTGCAGTCCTACTAGGACTCCCTAGGCCTAGTAGGATTCCACCTCCCATATGGAATAGGAAAAGAGGAAGGGAAAAGGAGAAGGAAGGAAGGGGGCGCCCCCCTTCCCTAGTCCAATTCGGACCAGGCCAAGGGGAGGGGTGCGGCCACCCTTGAGGCCCTTTTTCTTCTTTCCCGTATGGCCCAATAAGGCCCAATACGTATTCCCGTAACTCTCCGGTACTCCGAAAAATACCCGAATCACTCGGAACCTTTCCGATGTCCGAATATAGTCGTCCAATATATCAATCTTTACGTCTCGACCATTTCGAGACTCCTCGTAATGTCCCCGATCTCATCCGGGACTCCGAACTCCTTCGTTACATCAAAACTCATAAACTCATAATATAACTGTCATTGAAACCTTAAGCGTGCGGACCCTACGGGTTCGAGAACAATGTAGACATGACCGAGACTCGTCTCCAGTCAATAACCAATAGCGGAACCTGGATGCTCATATTGGCTCCCACATATTCTACGAAGATCTTTATCGGTCAGACCGCATAACAACATACGTTGTTCCCTTTGTCATCGGTATGTTACTTGCCCGAGATTCGACCGTCGGTATCTTAATACCTAGTTCAATCTCGTTACCGGCAAGTATCTTTACTCGTTCCGTAATACATCATCTCACAAGTAACTCATTAGTTGCAATGCTTGCAAGGCTTATGGTATGTGCATTACCGAGAGGGCCCAGAGATACCTCTCCGACAATCGGAGTGACAAATCCTAATCTCGAAATACGCCAACCCAACATGTACCTTTGGAGACACCTGTAGAGCTCCTTTATAATCACCCAGTTACATTGTGACGTTTGGTAGCACACAAAGTGTTCCTCCGGCAAACGGGAGTTGCATAATCTCATAGTCATAGGAACATGTATAAGTCATGAAGAAAGCAATAGCAACATACTAAACAATCGGGTGCTAAGCTAATGGAATGGGTCATGTCAATCACATCATTCTCCTAATGATGTGATCCCGTTAATTAAATAACAACTCTTTTGTTTATGGTTAGGAAACATAACCATCTTCGATTAATGAGCTAGTCAAGTAGAGGCATACTAGTGACACTTTGTTTGTCTATGTATTCACACAAGTATTATGTTTCCGGTTAATACAATACTAGCATGAATAATAAACATTTATCATGATATAAGGAAATAAATAATAACTTTATTATTGCCTCTAGGGCATATTTCCTTCAGTCTCCCACTTGCACTAGAGTCAATAATCTAGTTCACATCGCCATGTGATTTAACAGCAATAGTTCACATCACCATGTGATTAAAACCCATAGTTCACATCGATATGTGATCAACACCCAAAGGGTTTACTAGAGTCAGTAATCTAGTTCACATCGCTATGTGATTAACACCCAAAGAGTACTAAGGTGTGATCATGTTTTGCTTGTGAGATAATTTTAGTCAATGGGTCTGTCACATTCAGATCCGTAAGTATTTTGCGAATTTCTATGTCAACAATGCTCTGCACGGAGCTACTCTAGCTTATTGCTCCCACTTTCAATATGTATCTAGATCGAGACTTAGAGTCATCCAGATCTGTGTCAAAACTTGCATTGACGTAACTTTTTACGACAAACCTTTTTGTCACCTCCATAATTGAGAAATATTTCCTTATTCCACTAAGGTTAATTTTGACCGATGTCCAGTGATCTACTCTTAGATCACTATTGTACTCCCTTTCTTAACACAGTTAGGGTATACAATAGATCTGGTACACAGCATGGCATACTTTATAGAACCTATGGCTGAGGCATAGGGAATGACTTTCATTCTATTTCTATCTTCTGCCGTGGTCGGGCTTTGAGTCTTACTCAATTTCACACCTTGCAACACAGGCAAGAACTCTTTCTTTGACTGTTCCATTTTGAACTACTTCAAAATCTTGTCAAGGTATGTACTCATTGAAAAAACTTATCAAGCGTCTTGATCTATCTCTATAGATCTTGATGCTCAATATGTAATCAGCTTTACCGAGGTCTTTCTTTGAAAAACTCCTTTCAAATATTCTTTTATGCTTTCCAGAAAATTATACATTATTTCCGATCAACAATATGTTGTTCACATATACTTATCAGAAATGTTGTAGTGCTCCCACTCACTTTCTTGTAAATAGAGGCTTCACCGTAAGTCTGTATAAAACTATATGCTTTGATCAACTTATCAAAGTGTATATTCCAACTCCGAGATGCTTGCACCAGTCCATAGATGGATCGTTGGAGCTTGCATATTTTGTTAACACCTTTAGGATTGACAAAACCTTCTGGTTGCATCATATACAACTCTTCTTTAAGAAATCCGTTAAGCAATGCAGTTTTGTTTATCCATTTGCCAGATTTCATAAAATGCGGCAATTGCTAACAAGATTCGGACAGACTTAAGCATATATACGAGTGAGAAAATCTCATCGTAGTCAACACCTTGAACTTGTCGAAAACCTTTTGTGACAATTCTAGCTTTGTAGATAGTAACACTACTATCAGCGTCCGTCTTCCTCTTGAAGATCCATTTATTTTCTAAGGCTTGCCGATCATCGGGAAAATCCATCAAAGTCCATACTTTGTTCTCATACATGGATCATATCTCAGATTTTATGGCCTCAAACCATTTCGCGGAATCTGGGCTCATCATCGCTTCCTCATAGTTCACAAGTTCATCATGGTCTAGTAACATGACTTCCAGAACAGCATTACCGTACCACTCTGGTGTGAATCTCACTCTGGTTTACCTACGAGATTCGGTAGTAACTTGATCTGAAGTTACATGATCATCATCATTAGCTTCCTCACTAATTGGTGTAGTAGTCACAGGAACAGATTTCTGTGATGAACTACTTTCCAATAAGGGAGCAGGTACAGTTACCTCATCAAGTTCTACTTTCCTCCCACTCACTTCTTTCGAGAGAAACTCCTTCTCTAGAAAAACTCTGAATTTAGCAACAGAAGTCTTGCCTTCGGATTTGTGATAGAAGGTGTACCCAACAGTCTCCTTTGGGTATCATCCTGATAAGCTCAAACCCAAGGGGAGGGGTGCGTCCACCCTTGAGGCCCTTTTTCTTCTTTCCCGTATGGCCCAATAAGGCCCAATACGTATTCCCGTAACTCTCCGGTACTCCGAAAAATATCCGAATCACTCGGAACCTTTCCGATGTCCGAATATAGTCGTCCAATATATCGATCTTTACATCTCGACCATTTCGAGACTCCTCGTCATGTCCCCGATCTCATACGGGACTCCGAACTCCTTCGTTACATCAAAACTCATAAACTCATAATATAACTGTCATTGAAACCTTAAGCGTGCGGACCCTACGGGTTTGAGAACAATGTAGACATGACCGAGACTCATCTCCAGTCAATAACCAATAGCGGAACCTGGATGCTCATATTGGCTCCCACATATTCTACGAAGATCTTTATCGGTCAGACCGCATAACAACATACGTTGTTCCCTTTGTCATCGGTATGTTACTTGCCCGAGATTCGATCGTCGGTATCTTAATACCTAGTTCAATCTCGTTACCGGCAAGTCTCTTTACTCGTTCCGTAATACATCATCTCACAACTAACTCATTAGTTGCAATGCTTGCAAGGCTTATGTGATGTGCATTGCCGAGAGGGCCCAGAGATACCTCTCCGACAATCGGAGTGACAAATCCTAATCTCGAAATATGCCAACCCAACATGTACCTTTGGAGACACCTGTAGAGCTCCTTTATAATCACCTAGTTACGTTGTGACGTTTGGTAGCACACAAAGTGTTCCTCCGACAAACGGGAGTTGCATAATCTCATAGTCATAGGAACATGTATAAGTCATGAAGAAAGCAATAGCAACATACTAAATGATCGGGTGCTAAGCTAATGGAATGGGTCATGTCAATCACATCATTCTCCTAATGATGTGATCCCGTTAATCAAATAACAACTCTTTTGTTTATGGTTAGGAAACATAACCATCTTCGATTAACGAGCTAGTCAAGTAGAGGCATACTAGTGACACTTTGTTTGTCTATGTATTCACACAAGTACTATGTTTCCGGTTAATACAATTCTAGAATGAATAATAAACATTTATCATGATATTAGGAAATAAATAATAACTTTATTATTGCCTCTAGGGCATATTTCAAGGTTGCAGCACCCCAAGTGAAGAAGGTCCCAGCAGGGCTGGCTGGTGTTGATGGTACTTTCACCATCAGCGTCACCCTTGACGACAAATAGGAAAGCGCGCTCGTTTCCTCCTGTGGCTGAATATCGATGTGTTTTCCTAGAAACCATCTGATATCCCTGGTGTTCCTAGGGAGGTAATCGAGCACCACCTTGCTGTCTGCCCACATGCCCGACCTGTCAAGCAGAAAGTTAGGAAGCAAGCCTTGGAGCGGCAACCGTTCATTGCTGAGGAAATCAAGAAGTTAGAGGCAGCTAGATTGGTCAGAGGAATACTGCACCCTACATGGTTAGCAAACCCAGTGGTAGTTCAGGAGGCAAATGGCAAATGGATTGTATTGATTTCACAGATCTCAATAAGGCTTGCCCGAAGGACCCATTCCCCTTGCCGTGCATTGATCAGATTGTGAATTCTACTTCAGGATGTGATCTGCTCTCCTTTTTGGATGCACACTCCGGATATCATCAAATATTTATGTCCAAAGAAGATGAGGAGAAAACATAATTCATCACTCCATGTGGTACATATTGTTTTGTCTACATACCTTTCGGATTGAAGAGTGCCAGGTCTACTTTTGGAAGAGCAGTCCAAATTGGTTTTGAGCCACAGCTACACAGAAACATAGAAGCCTATATGGATGACATTATGGTCAAGACCAAGGATAAGGCTACCCTTATCAAGGATTTGGAGACATTTGCTAATTTGCGCAAGATCAACTTGAAGCTTAACCCGGAGAAGTGTGTGTTTGGTGTTCCCTCCGGCAAGCTACTTGGATTCTTCTTGTCCCATCGGGGGATTGAAGCCAACCTCGACAAGATCAAGGCCATTGAGTAGATCCAAGCGCCAGAGATAGTTAGATGTGTTGCCGCACTAAGCACATTCATTTCCAAGTCTGTCGGGCATGCCTTACCTTTCTTCAAAATTTTGAAGAAGGCAGGGCCTATGAAGTGGACCCCGGAAGCAGATACAGCCTTGCAAGCATTGAAGACTTACTTGTCATCTGTGCCCACCTTGGTTGCACCCAGATCTCAAAAGCCGTTACTACTTTACTTGGCAGCAACCAACCAAGTGGTCAGTGCAGCCTTGGTAGCACAGTGAGAAGTGGGTGAAGCAGAGAGCGGCCAGACCGCTGCAGAGTCGGAAGAGGATCAGAATAGCAGTAAGCACGAGAACGAGTGCAACCCCAAGGACGCGGGAAGGAAGAAAGTGGTGCAGTGCCCAGTATACTTCGCCAGCTCGTTGTTTCAAGGGGCTAGATCAAGGTACTCTGGTGTGCAAAAGTTGATCTTTGGCCTCATCATGGCCTCAAGGAAACCGCGCCACCACTTCCAAGCCCATGAGATCATGGTTGTTACTCATTATCCATTTAATAGGATACACCGAGACCCTGAGGCTACTGGTAGAATAGTCGAGTGGTCTTTGAAGTTATCCAGCTTTGGTTTGAAGTTTGACAGCACTTCAACCATTCAAAGTAGGGCACTAGCAGAGTCTACTACAGAATGTACGCCTACCCCTGATGAGGAAGCAATGGAAATAGCTCTCCCCGGCAAGGAATCACCCCAAGGATGGATTATGTATTTTGATGGTGCTTTTTCCCTACAAGGTGCAGGAGCTGGCGTGCTACTTGTAGCCCCCTCTAGGAGCACTTGATGTACGTCATCCAAATGAACTTTGCCCGGGAAGAAGTGTGATGCCCCAAGACCGGCGCTCCAGATGCCTTCCATGGATTCCGAGATTCGTCGTGTGATATGTTTGGTTCGTTGCATCCATCTTTGCATCCTTTGGGTGAATATCGATGTGTTTGCCTAGCAACCATATGATATCCCCGGTGTTCCCAGGGAGGTAATCGAGCACCACCTTGCTATCTGCCCACATGCTTGAACCGTCTAGCAGAAAGTTAGGAAGCAAGCCTTGGAGCGGTAGCAGTTCATTGCCGAGGAAATCAAGAAGTTATAGGCAGCTGGATTGGTCAGAGGAGTACTGCACCCTATGTGGTTAGAAAACCAAGTGGTAGTTCGGAAGGCGAATGGGAAATGGATTCCACTGATTTGACATATCTCAACAAGCCTTGCCCGAAGGACCCATTCCCCTTGCCGCACATTGATCAGATTGTGGATTGTACTTCAGGATGTGATCTGCTCTCCTATTAGGATGCATACTCCGGATATCACTAGATATTTATGTCCAAAGAAGATGAGGAGAAAACATCATTCATCACTCCATGTGGTACATATTGTTTTGTCCGCATGCCTTTCGGATTGAAGAGTGTCGGTTCTAATTTTGCAAGAGCATTCCAGATTGGTTTTGATCCATGGCTACACAGAAGCATAGAAGCCTATATGGATGACATTGTGGTCAAGACCAAGGATAAGGCCACCCATATCCAGGATTTGGATACATTTGCTAATCTGTGCAAGATCAACTTGAAGCTTAATCCGGAGAAGTGTGTGTTTGGTGTTCCCTGCGGCAAGCTACTTGGATTCTTCGTGTCCCATCGGGGGATTGAAGCCAACCCCGACAAGATCAAGGCCATTGAGTAGATCCAAGCGCCAACGACAGTTAAGTACACTACTAGGAAAAGGCCTACTAGTGGCGCACCTGTTTTGCCTACTAATGGCGCACTACAGGTGCGCCACTAGCACCATGCCACTAGAATTTATTACTAATGGCGCACCACGCAGTGCGCCATTAGTATAGCCCACGGTGCGCCATTAGTATGCCTCCCAGGGGGCCATATTTACCCATGTGCTTTGGCATACTAATGGCGCACTTGTGGATGATGCGCCATTAGTGTGCTCTGGCTTACTAATGGCGCACTATGCGGTGGTTCTCCACTAGTATAAATATTAGGGATTTATTTTTCTTTTCTGATATTTTCACAGGTTACAAAATATATTATTGGACAGAATATAGACAACACCACACAACAACAGCAGATTCATCGAATACAATAGAAGATTAGTCTCCGAATACAATTCATCATCTTAGTCTCCGAATACAATTCATCATATTAGTCTCCGAATAGAATTCATCATATTAGTCTCCGAATACAATTCATCATATTAGTCTCCGAATTCAAATGACTGAACAAAGATAGAACATTACAAGTCTCGAGACCGCGAGTAGCGAGTTTGTCTTCACATTACAAGTCGATATCGATCATCTAAACTACCATCACATAGAAGAGAGCTGCGGTCATCACGGTGAGCATCATCGTGATGAAACTGGTCTTCTCCGGTTCCTCCAACGCTCCCTCCTCTCTCCCGCTAGATAGCACGCGTATCTAGATTCCGCCTCCGCCCTAGTGGTGTACCCTTTGTAACTATTACCGCTGAAACGGTGAACCTGTCTCCGACACTCCTCCTAGTCGTCGTAGACTCCAGGAACCTTACCCTTGTACACGACATACGACGGCATCTCTATGCACTAGCCAAACAAAATGTTAGTAGCAATTCACAGACAATACATAACCAATATATAAGTATGCAACAAAAGGATCGGAAGAGAAAAGCAAGACATTAATTGCATGATTCATGGTCCTACTAGTAAATAGCATCGATTACATCTAAGTTGAACGACTGTCCAAACCAAAGAGACATACAAGTTCATTAAAGTTTAATTACAACATGAGCAAATCGATGTTTCAGAACTACACATAGCACCACTACTTTCGACTCGACTCAAGGGACCGGAGCATGGATGAAGCCGCCGTCTCTCGTGATGGTCATGAAATCGCGGGCGTTGTCGGCCTGCATTTGTAGCGTTGTGTCTATCTCACTGTTGGACGGTTGATATCTGACGTTGAACTGCCCCGAGGTACGAAGGACATCTTGATGGATGATTCCCGCAAACTCTGACTGGATGCGAAAGAATTATTGTCTGATGTCCGCGTCCTGGATTGCCGACAAGCTCGCGGCCCAATCTTTGAGATTATTTGGTAGCAGAAGGTGATTATGGTCCCTTACGATCGCCTGCATGTGATGGTGCGCGTAGTAGGCATCCTTCTGACCGCCAGGCGGCTGCTTGATGCAGCAGAACATCGTATTGTGGGCGAACACGTGCTTGCCGTACCTATGAACGGACCCGGTGAAGGTGCCTCCAGATTTTGCGTAGCCGGGGAGAACATCATCAAGAACTTTCTTGATATTTGTGTAGTCTTTCTTCGACTGACGGTCTGAGTCGAAATATGTGGCCATGGAATATTTCGGGCTTAAGAGGATGTGTGCAATGTGTGTCACTGCACAAAACACAGAATGTTAGAAAAAGAAATGATCAAAATCTAAGAAATCATATGTTACGGGGCGGTGAGGGGATGACTTACTCAGGAAAGTAAGGCACGAGGAAGTTATCCTTATCTGGGTTTGCCAGAATGACGCCTTCGAGGTAAGAACTCGTGACTTGCCGGTCCCCAGCGCTGCCCAAGATCTTGGCATGCATGTAGAAGGGGTGGACTATCACGATGTTCGGGGTCTTGTCTCCAATGATCCGCATCTCCATACTCGGCAAAAATAGCCGAATGAAGGTGTAGTGCAGTGGATGAAGTTTAAACATAGCGAAGATGTCATCAAACCGCAGGACGATCGTACCCCCGATGGAGTTATCCACAAAGCCCTTGCCCTCTGGCACCTTGGCCAAGAAAACCTGGTATGCCACATCATTCTCGGAGAGACGCCACTTCTCCAAAGAAAGAACACTGTCATGCAGACTCCGCATAGCACCGGTTGCAGCATTGAGCATATTAGTCGGTAGCATCGGCCTACCCGCCACATGCACCCTCCTCGAGATATCCTTAGGTGGAGGTGGCCCGTCCTAAGCACGGATCGTGCTTGGTGCCGGCTGGCTCGCACCCTTGTTACTCTTTCTTTTCCGTCCCTTCTTCTTCTGTTGTAATGGGACCGAGTTCTTCTCACAGACCGCCTTCTTGAGTGTGCTGGGGCTGATAATATTTTACACCTCGGCTATCTGAGGCTCGGCGAAGTCGGTAGCTGGAGGCGTCTCCTGAGAATTGAATGCCAGACGACGCCTGTTGTAATTGGGTTTCTCCATGGTACCAGCTAGATCGCAATCGTCTTTTGTAGGGTTAGGTTCTTGAGAAGGAGGCCCCAAGAATTTGTCATCGTACCCATGTTCGGCAAAGTACTTATCAACGTTGGTAAATGTACCATCGTTGTCGTTGTCGTTGTCCGGATCCTATGCCATATGCAGGTTCGGATCCTGTGCCATAGGGATGTCCGGCATGTCCGGTAGTATTGCGGCGGTCTTGCCATGGCTTGGCGCCGACACGACTGGCGGTGTTGTCTTTGGGGTGGTGTCCCCTGCCCCCAAACGAATCTGTCTCTTCGGCCAAAGTAGGGGCCAGCTTAGGCAGGCACTGAGGGTCATCACATCATATTCGTCGACCCCGTCGGGTCGAATCGGAGGTAACAACTCGTCGCAGCCTGGTAGCACCAGAACCAGTTGAACCCTATACATGGTGGGTGGCATCGGATTACAGTGGAACACGGGGTTGCCCGGTTAAAGGATTCTGTCCTTGGCGACATCAACCAACTCGTCGTTCACGAAGTGTAGGAGAGTGCACGGAACGTCGGTGGCGCCCTGCGAAAACATGTAGGGCGTCAGGGATGCCCAGTCAAAGGCAAGGATATGAAGTCCTCGGCCGAGAGGCTTAATTAGTTATCGTGATGGCGTCGAGCTCAGATAATGTCGAGGCACCGCCAACAGCGGGCATGCAATTGACGGAGGGGCCGCTTGCTGCGGAGGTGCCGGCCGGCGTACACCCGGGTGCATTAAGCTCCAATGCCCGTGCCGGCGTCGGAGACACCAATACCGCCTCCGCCAGAGACACCAATGGCGCCGTCTGCGCGTTGTGCGAGTTGATGGCCGTGAAGCTGGGAATCGGGGGCGGCCCCTATTGGCTGCCCGCAATCCATGTCGTCAGCCCATGAATCAAGGTACGCATAATGCCGGTGAGCGTCCATCCCAGTTGTTGTTGCACTTGCTCTTGGACAATCTCCGGAATCCACGCCACTTGTGCCTTGAGTTCTTGAACCTCGCGCGACTGGCTTTCCGAGCTGGTCCTTCTCTCCTTTCGCCCACCAGTGTTATAGTATGACGACCATTTTGTGGACAAGCCTTTGCCGGCCACACGACCAGCTGACGACGGCTTACTGAGCTTATCCTTGTTTTTCATTACGTTCAACGCCCTATTTAGAGTGTTGTCCCAAGGGGTGCTCTGAGCCGACCCCGTGCTACTGCTTTCAGTCTCCTGCGGAAGGAATGTGAACCATTTAGAAATTTGGCTTCATTAATTATAATGCAACCATATGGAGCTAATTACGCGGGGGTGTATTCCTTACCAAAACAAGCTTAAGCGCCCTAGTCTTCGGATCCGTGGTAAGCTCCTTTGTTACCGGGTCCTCCTTGTACCGGGCCCTGACATAGTTCCTGGTCTGCTTGTCACGGTATTTCTCGAAGCGGGGCGGTAGGCCTTGCTCGGCACGCTCCGCATCCTCCTTGTCCCATATAGGCTCCGCCACTCTGTAACCGCCGGGACCGAGTTTGTGTTCCCCTAAGTTCAACCCCCACATTTCTTTCCCCCACTGACTTGATTCAGAGGTTGCGCTGCTCTCGCACCTGATCTTGAATTCCTTATAGTCATCTTCGTTGATCGACGGATTTTTTGCCTTGATCTTCTCATAACTATCACCTTTGTCAATCATTCTCTTCACCGCACTTCTCCAAGTAGACAGGGCCATGCTCATCATCGTGAGGGCGGCACTGTTCACTTTATTCCCTGAGAGGCGTGTGTTTTCAAATTCAGCGTGGAACTTGTATCATTAATGCAACTTCGTGAAGAGGAGGTTGCGCAAATTCCCTCGGTCCTTATGCCTTAGGTTCTCGATGTTGATCGAGACGGTGCTCCGGAGAATGCACCCGAGCTGAACCGAGTACCCCTTGACTATTTGTTTGGGCGCCGTTGGATGCCCGTAATGCACCCGAGCTGAACCAAGTACCCCTTGACTATTTGTTTGGGCGCCGTTGGATGCCTGTCGGAGTTCACTTCAGTAAATTCCTCGACGGTGTGGAGCACGTTCGGGCGCCGGTCCTTCCGTTGCCTCTTCGGTTGGCTGCCATCTGTGCGTGCGCTGCCATCATCAGTGGTGGCATCCTCGGCGGCACCATCAGTGGTGGCATCCTCGGCGGCACCATCAATGGTGTCATCCCCGACGCCACTAGGGGTTGTGTAGTCAGGATCGGTGTCTTCTGCGGCATCCTCATAGCGGTGAGGTTCTTCCTCCATCTCCTGGGACAGCTCCCAGAATTGCTTGTCGCCCGAACCACCGGCCTCATCGTTGTGGGCAATGTTTTGCTCTAAATAGGAAAAAAGTTTGGTCAAAAAGTTGGTTATTATCAAGTAAGAACATCATGGTCTCATAAATTTGGTTTTGTCGACACCGAGGCATCCTAAAAGCCAAGCTTTTATCTTTTAGGGTTTGTCGACGCCAAGGCACCCTAAAAGCCTAAGCTTTCATCATTTAGGTTTTTATCGACACCGAGGCACCCTAAAAGCCAAGGTTTTATAATTTAGGGTTTGTCGACGCTGAGGCCCATGCATAACACAAGAGGCAGTTGATCCTACTTAATTAAGTACTAAGATACCCCGTCCCATGCATTAGTAGCAAGTACCCCATATGTCCGATTTTTAGCAAAGTCATGCTAAAATTCACGGAAAATTTCAGCATGACCTTTGCTGAAAATAGGACATATGGAGTACCTGAATTTGCCGGAACGGAAGTTAATCGACATTCCGGCAAACTCAAGGGCCTCTCAGGGTACCTGCAAAATCATCACGACACGATGGTTGGAGACAAAACGCAGCAAACTAGCACCACAATGTGCCTCTACTTTCATATGGATGAAAAGGCCACAGACCATATGGTCCTCTGCTTTCATATGGACAAAATCAAGTGCCTCAGCAGCAATGCCAGACCAAGACTTTGCTGGAAAATATGACAGTAACATGTGAGCAGTGCGAAAGGCAAACAAGTCAGAGAAGACGCTGGCCAGCCAGCCAGCATAGTAACATGTAACAGCCAAAATGAACAGTCCATAAAATCCCCACCACAATCTCTAATGGTTGATTTGCATCATATGTATTGTTAATCAAGCTAGCATATTATAGACAGACAGAGAAGCAATTACAGACAAGCTTTGATCGTCATATTGGTTGGTGATGACTCATCAAGCTAGCATATTAATCTCTGAACATATGTATTGATCATCAGAGGAAACAAGATTTGAGAAACTGGTGCTGACTCATCAAGCTAGCAAGCTGGCTAGTATTGTTAATTAGCTAGTGTTGTTAATTACTCTAGTTAGTTAGGGAGGAAGGGGCTAATTATAAACAGTAGCAGATGCATACATTTCTTTCTTTTTTCTTTTTGGAAGGGAATATATGTGTTGTTATCACCAACTTAAAACTTAAAACTTCTGGATCAGAGTTGATGACCAGCCTCATAGGATTATTGTTTGTGTGCATACATGCAGAGTATCAGGTCAGAGGTCTCTGTTTAACCGTGATAAGTCAACGACAAGGAACACCAAGCTTATAATAAAATCTCTTAGAACCTTATGAGAGTATGTACATATACAAATTTTGTTTACTAGCTTGGCACCTGTCAAGTCTCACTTGCAGGTGCACTTTTTTTTCTTTCAAAGCACACCTCTTTGTTTCAGCTATCTATATATCTTGTTCTATGCTGCATTTTTAATTCCTGATGTTAACAAGAGTGTTTGTCAAAAGGAAAAACAAAGTTCATGGCAGTGTAGCTAGCCTCTCATGCATCCCTCTTATCAACTAGTTCCTTTCCCTAATCTTTCTAATTCTCGTAATTCACAAACTTCACAAGTTAACATATCACATAAAGATGTTTCTATACAATAGTAGAATTGGTAAACAGAGAGAAGAAGAGAGAGTTCATATTACCAATGTCCTGTTCAGCAGCGGAGGGAGTCGACCGTCGGTCGTCCTGTCTGGAGTGTGGAGAGGAGGGAGGCAACCGAAGGAACGGCTGGAGTAGCTGAAATTTACCTGATATGTTACATGAATGTGGAAGAACTATGAGGAAAGAACTTGAAAAAAAGAACTATGAGCAGAGAGGGAGAGGTGGGAAATGGAGGCGGGGTGAGTTGGATGGGGTACCTGAGGGCGTAGAAGACGGGGGCGTCGTCGGGGACGAAGACGTCGACGTTGTGGATGTTGCCGCCGCAGGAGGCGATGCAGTCGGAGATCTGGGATGGTGAACTGCGCGCGGAGGCCAGAGGAGTCGAGTCAGTCAGGGGGAGGGGGCTTACGGGGAGGACGAG
>NC_041382.1:262931432-262932014 GCF_002162155.2 Triticum dicoccoides | reverse complement strand
AGGACGAGCGGAGGAGGAGGGGGGCTTACGGGCGCCGGCGGGATGGTTGCGGGTCGGCGGCGGTCGTCGTCCTGCACCCCGTGCGGTCGGCGGCGGCGGGATGGTTGGGGGCCGCGGCCGCTTGCTATATGGTGTGCGGCGGAGGAGCTGCAGTGGTGGGGGCGCGGGGGTGCGGGGGCGGCGGCGCACGTAGGGGCGGTGACGTTGTGGGTCGTCGGGGCAGCGGCGCGCAGGGGCTGAGAGATGTGAGATGGGATCGACCGGGGATTGGGGCCGAGATTTTAGTCGGGGGAGGTATAGCAATGGCGCACCACCTAGCGGTGCGCCATAAGTAAGTTTTTTTACATAACAATGGCGCACCCCCCAGCGGTGCGCCATAAGTAACTTTTTTTGCATAGCAATGGCGCACCAGCCAGCGGTGCACCATAAGTAAATTTTTTTATTATTTTTTGTTGCATTCATTAAATTTGTTATTTGAAAATATCATCCAATTTGTTATTTGAAAATATAATCAAATATGTTTTTTTGGATTTTTAGTTGCATTCATTTGTGATGGTGGAGCAGGGGAGGGTGCGGGGGGTC
>NC_041382.1:262828385-262930974 GCF_002162155.2 Triticum dicoccoides | reverse complement strand
GGGTCAGCGGCGACGGTGGAGTGGGGGAGGGTGCGGGCGGTCGTCAGCGGCGGTGGAGCGGGGGAGGGTGCGGGGGGTGCTCGGCGGCGAGGGGGATCTGGCGAGGGGGATTGCGATCGAGATTTAGGGGATCGAGTGTCCTCATGAATATTCAATATTTTTTCATATTGAATATGAAAAAATATCATCAAATTTGAAAAAATATTCATGAATTCGAAAAGTTCCCATGAAATTTAAAAATATTCATGATATCAAAAAGTGCCAATGAAATCGATCTTAGCTAGCTATCCGTTCACAATCTTCTTGCCCTTCTTTTTCGCAAATGGAGTTCTTCTGTGGAATGGACGTCCTTTAGGTAGGGTGGTCCTGCTTCTTCTTGTGGTGTATGCTGCTACTTCATCGTCGTCGTCATGTTCCATCTTCGGGTCGCCGTACTTGTCGAAGTCTTGCTCATTGGCGACTCCATCCATTCCGATGATCTTCCTTTTGCCTCTCCTCACGACAACACGACTAGGCTTTGACGGGTCGGTAATGAAGAAGTATTGGTCCACTTGGGAAGCCAGTACCCAAGGCTCATTTTTCACAGTGACGTTTGCGCCTGTGGTCTTGGATTTGGCTTCGGGTATAACCATGGTGGTGAAATACCGGTCTTCTTTTAGGATGCTCTTGGCCCATCTGACACGGAACATCGGGACCTTCTCTCTAGCGTAGCTCAGCTCCCAGATCTCCTCGATCCTTCTGTAGTATCTGCCCTTGTCATTACCGGTGTAGGATTCCATCGTTACCCTAGAGTTATGATAACCATCGCTCTTCATGTCCTTGTCCTCGGTGTAGAATGTGTAGCCGTTGATATCGTACGCCTCATAGGTCATCAGGTTGTGCTCGGCGCCCTGTGACAAGGCGAATATGAGTTGTTCTTCCGTGGAAGAATCCTCATGTAAAGGGTATGACAGAAGCTTCTGCTTGAACCAACGCGTGAAACATGAGTTGTGCTCTATGATTATAT
Organism: Triticum dicoccoides; assembly: GCF_002162155.2. Lineage (NCBI taxonomy): Eukaryota > Viridiplantae > Streptophyta > Magnoliopsida > Poales > Poaceae > Triticum > Triticum dicoccoides. The sequence continues at coordinate 262,929,968 of NC_041382.1, read as the reverse complement.
CTCCGTCCGTCCTCTGTTGGGCTCGGTCATTGTACATCTTCTCAATAAAGGTTTTGTGCTCTACGAGCCAAGGATCGACCACGTCTATGTGTTGTAGCATGACTAGGTTTGCTCTTTCAAAGTCGGCAAGTCGACCCTAGAAGTCGATATGCATTTCGCGGCGACCCTCACGGTGACCCCATCCAGCGAGCCTGCCGAGGTGCCTGTTGACGGGCAGACCAATGGGGTTCTAGATTCCTAGATAATTCGTGCAGTAGGAGATGCACTCTTCGGTCAGAAAGCCCATGGCTATGCTTCCCTCTGGACGTGACATGTCGCGAACGTATCCTTTGCTGACACCATTCTTCCTTTCGAACGACATCATGCTGTGCAGGAACGTCGGCCCAAGTTGGATGATATCCTCCACGATATGGACCAGCAAATGCACCATAACGTCGAAGAATGCGGGCGGGAAGTACATCGCAAGCTCGCATAGTATCACCATGATCTCTTCCTGTAGCCTTCTGAGTTGCCTCACGCCAACCGACTTCCGAGAGATGACGTCGAAAAAGTTGCATAGGACAAATAGTGTTTCACAGACGTGCGCGTCCATGATCCCACGGGTTGCAACTGGAAGTATTTGCGTCATCAGCACGTGACAGTCGTGAGACTTCATCCCGCTGAACTTCTGCTGTGCTGGGTCTAGGTATCTGCTTATCTTCCCCGCGTAACCATAAGGAAGTTTTACTCCTACGAGGCAGGTGAAAAACTGCTCGATCTCCTCCTGACTTAGAGTGAAGCACGCGGGAGGGTAGTCATTTCCGGTCTTCTTGGCCTTTTTGCCTTTGCGAAGACTTTCTGTGTCCTGCTTCGCCTCATCATCATCATCATTAGCGTGAAGCTCCTACCTGCTGCCCATTGATTTCAAGTCTGCCCTTGCTTTCGGCCCATATTTGGTCCTCTCTAGCATGTTGAGCATGGTACCAAGAATACTCTCGCACACGTTCTTCGTTATATGCATGACATCAAGGCTGTGAGGCACACAGTGGATCTTCCAGTACGGCAAGTCCTAGAAAACAGACCTCGTTTTCCAGACCTTCAGCAGCGGCTCTGGCACCTTTCGCTTCTTTCCCGGCTCTGGCGCCTTTTGCTTCTTTCCTAGCAGTGGGCAATCTTTCCAATTTTTCAACATCTCGTCTATTTCCTCGCCGCTCCTCGTACGCTGGCGTCTTCGGGGTTCGGTTTCACCATCGAACAGATCCTTGCGTTTTCTCCACGGGTCATCATCGCGAAGCCACCTTTGATGTCCCATGAACATGGTATTCAAAGACCCGAGATCTCTATCTAGCTGGCGATATGTTGTGTCATCCATGCACCTGACGCATCCAGAAAATCCGTGGACCACCTGCCCCGAGAGATATCCGTAACCGAGATAGTCGTGCACCGTCGTGAGCAGTGCGGCTCTCATAGGGAAATATTCTTTCTCTGCGGCGTCCCACGTATTGGCTGGCGTTTTCCACAGCGTGTCTAGCTCCTCTTTCAGCAGCCCTAGATACAGATTGATGTCGTTCCCTGGTTGTTTCGGCTCTTCAATTAGCATACTCATGTGAATGTACTTCCTCTTCATGCACAACATGGGGGGAAGGTTGTACATCCACACAAACACATGCTAGGTGCTATGTGTGCTTCTCTGGCTGCCAAACGGATTGATTCTATCGATGCTCGCGCCCATCACGATGTTCCTTGGATTGTTCCCAAATTCTGGGTCTTCGAAGTTCAACGCTTTCCACTGGCTCGCATCCTTAGGGTGACTCAGCATCTTTTCTTTTTTATTTATCTCCGGATCATTACTGTCATCTTCTCGCTTCTTCCCCTCCCTATCCGCGTGCCAATGCAGGGGATTTTCTACCTTAGGGTCCACGAAATACCACTGCAGATGAGGAGTGATCGGAAAGTACCACACCACTTTTCGAGGAGCTTTCTTCCTCTTCTTGTATCGAGTGACGCCGCACACCGGACATATGGTAGACTCCACGTGCTCGTCACAATAAATGATGCAATTGTTCATGCACACATGGTATTTCACGTGCGGTAAATCCAAAGGACACACGATTTTCTTCGCCTCCTCGAAACTGGTCGGGCACTTGTTCCCCTTGGGAAGACGTTCGTGCCAGAATGACATGTTCTCATCGAAGCATGCGTCGGTCATTTTGTGTTTTACCTTCATCTCCAGAGCCATGAGCGTTACTTTCAGGCGGGTATCCTCAGACCTGCATCCTTCATACAATGGAGTAACCACGTCTATCTCCAGTTGATCCAGCTTGGCTTTCTCTCAGGCGGCAGCTCTTGCATTATCCGTCTGCTTGAGAAGCAGCTCTTGAATATGAGGGTCCTGCACCCAGCCTCCATCATCGTCTGCTCCGGCATCTTCATCTTCATGATCATGCCCTTCGTCTTGATCTTCCTAATCATCATGTCCGGCATCTTCTACATGATGACTGTGTACAGCATCACCGTCGTGATCATGTCCTAGAGATTCTTCGTCTTCTTGCCCGCCCTCGCCGCGGTGGTTGTCTTGATGCCCTTCCTCATTTCTTGCCTGGCCCCCATGGACGACTTCATAGTCATCTTCATCACCTTGCCACTGATAGCCATCCATGAAACCACGCAAGAGCAGGTGTTCCTGCACCTGCCCGGAATCCGGGTCCGCAATAAGGCTCTTCAGCTTGCATCTTCGACATGGACATCTTATCTCCGTCTCGTTCTTTTGAAGCATCTCGGCCTTCGCGGAGCTCAAAAACCTATTCACGATGCCTTCGGTCATCGTGCAGACCATGGTCGCCTGCGGGGTAGAGCAAAACGATATTTTAAAACCAAGAAAAAATTTGGCATGACTTTCCCTAAAAATAGGACAAAAAAGAATGCATAGTGCCAAAATTCTCGCCGAAACGGAAATGAATCAACATCCCGGCAAAATATTGGCAACTATCGCATTTCAAATACCGGTACCTGCAAACACAAACATATATGCAACACCACAAACATATGCAACACCACAAACATACATAGATCTAGCTAGGCCATAAAAAGTGCATGTGCACGTTGTTGGAGGGAGAAAAAAGTAGATCTACAACATAAAGATAGCTTTCCCCTTACTTACCTATCAAAAAAGGTAATTTAACCACTTAATTTGGATGAATCTATGGTGCAAATGAGGTGAGGAGGAGGAGGCAGACGACACAAGCTTGGAGGAGGAGGTGGAGAGAATGAAGTGGGGAAAGTGAGTGTGTAGGTGTGGCTGTCCAAAATATCTAGCTGGTCCCAGGTTACTAATGGCGCACCACCCACAAATGCGCCATTAGTAACCCTGGTTACTAATGGCGCACCAGCTTGAGGTGCGCCATTAGTAGTGATGTAGGGTAGGACCCTAATCACCCGATCTTTCACGAAAGGAGCGGATCCCGCGAAGAACACGAGGAACACGAGGGGAAAACAAGGGAAATCACGAGGGGAAACACGAGAGAATCACTCAACCAACAAGAAATAGTCACACATGTGCTAGATCCTCGAATACATAAGAGAAGATACACGATCCACGGACAACTAAGGACGATACAAGGGTAGACGGTCTTCTCCGTGAGGAGGTCTTGAATCCACGGGGGGATCTTCCCTTAGAAAGGGGGCTTGAATCCAAAGGGATCTTCTCCGAAGAGGTCGCGGTCTCTCGCAAGGAGGAGATCTGATATGGATGAGCGTAACTCTATCTCCCAAATGATCTAAACCAACGCTCACCCTAGAATGGAGGAGGGAGAGGCCTATTTATAGTCTTAGTGCAAATGGGGGGGAGTGAAGGGGTACATGGGCCTCAGCCCGCAATTGGACACAGCCAGGGGTCAGACGTCCGGTGGGCGTCGGACATCCGGAGACTGATGGGCGGCCGGACGTCCGGTAGACGTCGGACGTCCGCTCGATTTGGCTCGGACGCAGGAGTGCCGGATTTCTGGAGGGGGCTGGTCGTCCGGTCATCGGTCGTCCGCTAGCGTCGGACATCCGCTCATTTGGCTCGGGTGCGGGATCGCCGGTCGTCCAGTCCGGGCCGGTCGTCTGGTGGATCTTCAGGCGCCGGACGTCCGGACCCGACCGGTCGTCCGGTGGCTGGAGCTTCTTCGACAGCTCTTCTTCTTGCGTCTTTGTTTCCACGCTTCCCTCGCAGATGGTGTAGTTGTTCCTTGGCGCTTGCACTCCTCCTCATCGTCCGTAGTGTTCCGACAACACCTATGCATGCACATGAGTGGAGTGTCAAGTAGTATACCATCCTTGAAGGGGTCAAGTGAGCACATGTAAAGGAGATGATTCACCTTTATGTATGTGAAGTAGATGTCGCACGTGTCACTTGCCAAACGGACTCTTGATATGGTGATGTCCATAGGATGCTCCGCATCATCTCCCCTCCCTTGGGAAAGATCCGACCACGGATCGAATTCCAAATCACCATGGGAAAGAGATGGCGTCATCGTGTAGGAGTGGTCGATCACCAAGTTCTCGTCATCTTGAAGCTCGAAATGGGCACTCTCCAATGTCGCACCGTCTAGTGAATCCTTCAAAATGAGCAAGGACAACAAACACTTGGAAAAACAAATGTGGTTAGCAGTAGTGCAAAACCAGGCATTCAAGAGGTTATTCACCAAACAAGTGTCGTCATCATGCAAAGAATATGGTTTGACAAAGGATTGTGACATCACATGTAAGCACAGAAATTGAGCATAATCAAGGATATCATGGGGACAAGCATGTAAATGTGAGGTAGTGATGCAAATATGTTGGACAAGTGAACAAGCATCTACCTCAAGCTCATAGCAAACATTCACAAATTGCTCAATGAAAGGTCTTGGTAGGCATAGGAATCATTGACAACACCAAATAAAATGAAGTGTCTAAACACATGGGACAAGTGCAAGACAATCCAAGCATAAATGCATAGGGTGTAGTGAAGATAGTATGGCACTCAACACAATAGAAAGAGTGAGTATTCATCATGTGTGAGGCAATCAAGGAAATCATGTAGCAATCATTGGGACATGACATATATGAAGAAACGGCATTGTTGCAACCAAACATGTGACAGGAGCAAGTAATCCAAGAATTGGATGCAACACACAAGGCATATATATCATGATGCATGGAATGGTGAAAATGAGAAGTCGAAGAAAGATCTCTAACAAGTGTGCAATCAAGTTGTCCAAGTCTCATGGTTTGGGGGTTCTCAAAAGAGAAGGATATCACCTTGAAAGCATGTCCTTGTGCGTACTTCACAATGCCGAAGTACAAGCAAGTGCGATGTAGAATCGTCGTGGTAGGAGGTGGTTCTCTCTCAAGACCTCGGGTTGTCAACTCACGTGACGTGGAAGTTGACACAAGGTCCAAGTATCCTACACATGCACACAACAAAACAAAGAACATATGCGCATGGTAGATAAACACATCATCCATCATGATGGTTCTCTTCTCTTGCACATAACCATTAGAAGCACAAGTGCGTGAATAATATGATGCAACAATGGCAATATTCATGGCACTAGGTGTATGGTGCAAAGAGGTAAGACAAGCATGCTTCACAAAAAATATGTCCAAATCTCCAAATATATGCGAGAATGCTATGGGGGCAATCTCATTAGCAAGACTAAAGGCATAGTTGTACTCAATACATGGCAAATCATCTAGCATGAGAGAGGCAACATATGGAGATAATGACAAGAAGCAATAATAATCATGTGATAAGCATGTAGATGGTTGTCATCAACCGCATGAAGTGAGCAAGTATGAGTCATCGGTGATGCAACAAGGCAAGCAATCATAGGAAACAAATCGTGCAAGCTAGTATTGCGAAGATGCAACATACTAGAGGAAATCATGGCAATCATGTCATGTGAGCAAATAATAGGGGTAGGCAATGCACATGACATATCACAAGCACGAACACAAAGCAAGATCATAGTATAATCATAGGCATGGGCCACAAAGCAAATATGGCAATAACAAGTGATATCTCCACCAAGTTTGCAAATACACATACAAGTATGAGAATCAATCATCATGTGTAATGCAAAGCATGGGTCACAAATGCATGGCAAAGGCATAGTAATGGACAATAATATCATGCAAAGTGAACATGGCAAGATGGGCATATAATATGTAATGGACAATAACCCATAGCCAAGTGAGGGTCATGTAGAAGAAATGCGCGAAGACTTCGCGTGAAGAGAGCGGCGAGAAATGCAATCCATTGGATCCCAAGTCATCATTGCTCTCTAGAGCTCGTTTTGTCAACTCGTGGGATTGCGAGGTTGACAATAATTCATGGGTACCTACACAAAAGAGACACAAACCAAAGAAATTGTGCGCGTGGTAAATGTACACATCATCCATCATGATGTGTATGTGCACGTGTGAGTTAGCACAAGATAAGCATCGGTCAAAGAAATTTGATGCATGGTATAAGAACATGTTATCCATCATGAAAGAATAGTTATTGTGTATAACACGATGGGGATGCAAATTTAGCATACAAGTATATGGCACATCAATAGCATGTTTATTCACGGGGAGCATATTGTGCACATAAGTATGAGGATCATGCAAGGGATGGGAGTGATCAAAATCTCCTAAAATGTATGAGGAAACTATGGGGGTCTCCTCATGAGCAATGTTGGAAACATCATATGGAGAAAATGGACAACATCCAACACAATGCATATCCGAAGCTAGGTGGTTATGGCATGGCATATGAGATAAATGATGCAAAGGTAGCATGTCAATATCATCACAAGAGAAACAAATGCCAATAACCATAGGCTTGTCATCTATGCCATAAGTGCAAATTGGGTTAATCTTAATGGCATATGCATAGTCACTATGAAGAGATTGCAAATATGACATGTGGTCAATCTCATGCATAGCATATGACAAGTCAAGCGGATTGGAAAACATGATGTGACCGAGAGAATTAGCACAAGAAATCCTATGTAACATGGCATCACAACTAATAGACTCCACATGGCAATCATCATACTCATCATAAATGGATAAATCATCGCAGGGGGGAGTCACACTAGCATGAAGCATGGAAATAGGTTGATCAACAACATGAAAGCAATCAATGTCATGATAGTCCACTAGTGGGACAAGAGCATCACCTTCACCTATGTTACCTTTGTCATTCCACTCACGTGGTGTAGGTGAGGTGGGTAAGACCGAATGGTGGTCAAGAACATCATTGTGATGGAACCATGTGGGGGTGCACCATATTCCACCATGGCCATCGTCTTGTCCAAAGGTAGGACGAAGTCGTCGAGAATCGGCGCGTCATCATATAAGGGACCTAGCACCAAATGAGAAGACACAATAGAGGTAGAGGTAAAGTCATTAGTGTTAAAAGTGGCCTCACATGACCTATCAACTATCTCACTCTCTCTATGTGGTGGTTCACTCACTCCCTCAAAATTGGTGCACTCAAACTCACATATGGTGGAGTCACTCATCTCACTCAAATGATGGGGGTTGTGGCTCTCCTCACATGGGAATTGTGGCAACACATATATGGTGCTAGTGGTGAAGTCACTCTCACTCTCAATATGGTGGCACAAGTCACTCAAGTCATCATATGTCGCCGTGGTCAAAGGGAAAATCCCATGCTCAACCATCTCGTTGTTGTCGCCATGGATGAAAGCCGAAGATGGAACATCATCACTCTCGCCTCCTAAGATGGAAGCATCATCCTTGCTTGCCACCTTGTCGCTCGCCTCCAAAGCTTGGTCCTTGAGGGTCTCCGTAGTCGTACTCATCGTCGCACCGTCTTGAAAAAGTGTCATGGAGGACTCAGCATCATTAATGCCACAAAGAGGGATGGCGGTGAAGTCGAACTTGGGAGCATCGTCTTGGAGCTCGTCGGCCTTGGACATCTTGGTGGTACTAGCCTCATGCTTGTTCTCATGGAGCATGGTCGTCGCGAAGTGAGCTTGGGGTGGAGAAGCTTTGTCCTTCATGAGTTCTTGTTCCGCCTTGAGAGCACCAATGTAGTTGTCGTCGAGGGACTTGTAGTTCTCGAGGAAGATTGTCTTGGAGATGTCGTTGTGTAATCCCATCATGAAGTGGAACTTCATCGAAATGGGGTCGTCCACGCCGGCTCATCGCAAGGCTTTCTTCATCTCCTTGAAGTACTCGTCGATGGACTTGGATCGTTGGATGGTGTTCTCCAATTGGCGTTGAAGTTGTTCTGTGTAGGTTGGGGGCACAAACTCTCGCCGCAAAGCTCTCTTCGTCTTGGGCCAACTCATGCCGTAGGTGTCCGAAGATGCGTGAAGCCACCATGTGGATGGGTAGTCGTGGAAGTTCCTTGTGGCGCACTTCACTTGATCTTCGGGAGGAACTTGATGTAGCTTGAGGTAGTCGTCCATCAAACGCTCCCACTCGAGATACTCCTCGGGTTCTAGAGTCCCATAGAAAGGAATCTCATGGTCGATGTCGAGGTCGTAGTAGCTCGTGGAAGTCGTGGACTTGAGCTTGGGGAGCTTCTCTTGAGGTGCTTGTGGGCGAAGATGCCTTGAAGTCGCTTGGCGAAGATGCCAAGGGGGATGGTGAAGTCGTTGAGCAGTTGTTGGTGTTGAGCTCTTGACCTTCACGTCCTTGTTGGTGATGGTGTCGATGCCGATGTGATCTTGCCGGAGATGGTAGCTCGGAGGCATGTGCTCTTGAGCGTCTTCTCGAAGATGAGGAAGACCGCTTGTAGGAGTTGATGAGGGCCTTGATCTCCTCCATTTGAGCTTGCATCTTGGCGTTGGTGGAGTTGTTCGCGGCATCGAACTCGTCGTTGTTGTTGTAGACCGAAGATGAAATGCCTTGCCTATCCATCACTCCAAGAGAAAAATGTGAGTGGTAGAAAGAGAAGAACGAATACCAAATGTACCTTGACTGAAGTTGAAAGTGGATCAATGATCACTCCAATGTGGACAAGGAAATAGCACAATTGGTACCAATTCTTGTCGGTTTCTCACACCTACACAAGTAAGGCTTATGGTGGAGCTCGGTGAGGATAGTGGCACAAAAATTTGATGTAAAATGTTAGCAAGAGTCAATAATGTTGAAAGAGATTCACAAATTCGCAAGTGTAACAAGTAGACCAATAGCAATGTGTGGCACACGGAAACACACACACGGATAGATAAATGGGGTCGTGCAACCAAGGATGAGCACAAAATGTGGAATCCACGGAAAACGCTCGTGTTGCACAACTCAAGAGAGACGCTAGCACGATTGCTCTATAGGCAGATATGACACTTGTGCACAACCTATAAGATGCAGAATAGATAAACTTTCTATCCCAAGTATGCTATGTATGTATGGTTCCCGGTGTTTGATCCAAGATGATCGGATATGACAAGCTTATGCAATGTGGTAGGATGCTAAGGCTATTGCTTACAAGCTTCTTTGCACTTTCTCTTTTGGTTAAAAGCTTATTCTTTTTTTTATATATCCACTTTTGCGAAATGCACAAACCAAGATAGTAATTGTTTATACGCGGGAACAAACTTGAGGCACACGAGATGATATGATACCAATATGATATGGTATGTATGCAATGTATGGTGTAGATCACTAATGTGCACAAGTAACGCTGCCGGTAATACTCAAATGGCTAGTCTCAATAGGCAAGTAATGCAAAATGGGCTAGGGGTTAACAATGCAATTTCAAGGGGAATGTACAATGGAGGGGTACCACGATACCAAGATGATATGGAGGTTTACCGTCCTTGGCGATGATGAGTAGCGGTGTTCTTGATGTAGATACCAAGATGATGGGGACTTGTCCCTAAGTAGCCGAAACACCTTAGGAAACGGAAAAACCGCGAACTCAAAATCTCAAACATCAAATGTCAAAATGGTGGTAGCGGGATGCGGTGGTGGTTGCGGAAGCTCAAAGGGATTGTGGAAATGCAATGATGGGTTGTGGAGTACGCAATGCGGAAGTGGAGGGTAAGGTGGTGTACTATACACGGTGTCGGAGTTGGAAGCACGGTCCCTAAGTAGCCGAAACACCTTAGGAGACACAACTCACAACACAAACAAAATTGGGTTAATTTGGGGTGGCGGAAGTGTATAGTGGTCAAGCCTATGCGGAAGTGGTGGTGGTGGTTGATGAAGAAGCAACCATCCCTAAGTAACCTAGACACCTTAGGAGACTCAAATCACTCCTCAAGCAACCACATATGCGCTGGGGATCAATATTGGTTAGGTTGTAGAAGTCGGTGTTGGTGTAGCGGATGATGCGGTGGAAGCCCTAGGAAAAGATGCCAAAATTGTCAAAATTTGATGGATTCAAATGGTGATGGTAGTATTTTTGTGGGAAGGGGGATGTCAAGAGCTTTCCAACGAGCTAAAGAACGCAAAAATCAGAGTTCGGATGAATTAGTTATGGCCGAAACAAAAATCTGCCGAAGGTGATATCTATAGCTAGCGGACGTCCGGAAAAAACGGTCGTCCGGTCGCCGGACGTCCGGTCGGGTCGGAAATCCGCTGATTCTGCTCGGGTTGGGGGGTTCCGGTCGTCCGGTAAGGTCGGACGTCCGGTGGTTCCTGCGGCTCCGGACGTCCGGTAAGGTGACGGTCGTCCGGTGTATCGGGGTCAACTCCAGATCCGAGATTCAGGACGCAATTTTGGGCGGAATTTGGGGATTTTGGGGTCAAAATTGATGAGATTTCATGGATGAAAGATGGGGAAACTTGGGGAGATGCTAGATCCACTTGAAACCAAGCAAATCCATGGATCAAAATCAACAAAACATCATCAAACCAACAAATCACAAAAAAAATTGGGGCTATTTTTGGTGGGGATTTTCGAATTTAGGATGAAATCAAGCAAAAGAAGGCTAGAAAACGGTTGGGGAGGCTCCGAAATCGTGATCAACGTGGCTCATGATACCAAGATGATGTAGGGTAGGACCCTAATCGCCCGATCTTTCACGAAAGGAGCGGATCCCACGAAGAACATGGGGAACACGAGGGGAAAACGAGGGAAATCACGAGGGGAAACACGAGAGAATCACTCAACCAACAAGAAATAGTCACACATGTGCTAGATCCTCGAATACATAAGAGAAGATACACGATCCACGGACAACTAAGGACGATACAAGGGTAGCCGGTCTTCTCCGTGAGGAGGTCTTGAATACATGGGGGGATATTCCCTTAGAAAGGGGGCTTGAATCCAAAGGGATCTTCTCCGAAGAGGCCGCGGTCTCTCGCAAGGAGGAGATCCGATATGGATGAGCGTATCTCTATCTCTCAAATGAGCTAAACCAACGCTGACCCTAGAAAGGAGGAGGGAGAGGTCTATTTATAGTCTTAGTGCAAATGGGGGGAGTGAAGGGGTACATGGGCCTCAGCCCGCAACTGGACACACCCAGGGGTCGGACGTCCGGTGGGCGTCGGACATCCAGAGACTCACGGGCGGCCGGATGTCCGGTAGACATCGGACGTGCGCTCGATTTGGCTCGGACACAGGAGTGCCGGATTTCTGGAGGGGGCCGGTCGTCCGGTCATCGGTCGTCTGCTGGCGTCGGACGTCCGCTCATTTGGCTCGGGTGCGGGATCGCCGGTTGTCCGGTCCGGGCCGATCGTCCGGTGGATCTTCAAGCGCCGGACGTCCGGACCCGACCGGTCGTCCGGTGGCTGGAGCTTCTTCGACAGCTCTTCTTCTTGCGTCTTCGTTTCCACGCTTCCCTCGCGGAGGGTGTAGTTGTTCCTTGGCGCTTGCACTCCTCCTAATCGTCCGTAGTGTTCCGACAACACCTATGCATGCACACGAGTGGAGTGTCAAGTAGTATACCATCCTCAAAGGGGTCAAGTGAGCACGTGTAAAGGAGATGATTCACCTTTATGTATGTGAAGTAGATGTCGCACGTGTCACTTTCCAAACGGACTCTTGACATGGTGATGTCCATAGGATGCTCTGCATCATGTAGTTTTGCAAAAAAAATATAGTAGTGGCGCACTATGTGGCAGGTGCGCCATTACTAGTTAAACTAGTAATGGTGCACTGTGCCCTGGTGCGCCATTAGTATTTTTGAAAAAAAACTTGTTACTAGTGGCGCACTGTGGGTTTGGTGCGCCATTAGTGTCTACCACACCAATCGCGGACCAACTCATGGTGTGCCATTACAATATAGTAGTGGCGCACCACATGTCTGGTGTGCCATTAGTGGCCATATCATCTATAGCCCTTTTCCTAGTAGTGGTATGTCAGGCGCTTGACAGAATGTGTTGCCGTGCTATGCAGATTCATTTCTGAGTCTGCCGAGCGTGCCTTACCGTTTTTCAAAATTTTAAAGAAGGCAGGGCTAATGAAGTGGACCCTGGAAGCAGATACAGCCATGCAAGAGTTGAAGACTTACCTGTTATTTGTGCCCACCTTGGTTGCACCCAAACCTCAAGAGCCATTACTACTTTACCTGGCAGCAACAAACCAAGTGGCCAGTGCAGCCTTGGTAGCACAGTGAGAAGTGGATGAAGCAGAGAGCGGCAAGACTGTGACAGAATCAGAAGAGGATCGGAACAACAGTAAGCATGAGAACGAGTGCAACCCCAAGGACGCGGCAAGGAAGAAAGTGTTGTAGCGCCCAGTATATTTCGTCAGCTCATTGTTGCAAGGGGCTAGATCGAGGTACTCTGGTGTGCAAAAGTTGATCTTTGGCCTCATCATGGCCTCAAGGAAACCGCGCCACTACTTCCAAGCACATGAGATCATGGTTGTTACTCGTTTTCCGTTTCAGAGGATACACCGAAACCCTGAGGCCATTGGCAGAATAGTGGAGTGGGCTTTGGAGTTATCCAGCTTCAGTTTGAAGTTTGAGAGTGATGACCCACAAGTATAGGGGATCTATTGTAGTCCTTTCGATAAGTAAGAGTGTCGAACCCAACGAGGAGCAGAATGAAATGATAAGTGGTTTCTAGCAAGGTATTCTCTGCAAGTACTGAAATAAGTGGTAACAGATAGTTTTGTGATAGGATAATTTGTAACGAGCAACAAGTAACAAAAGTAAATAAAGTTCAGCAAGGTGGCCCAATCCTTTTTGTATCAAAGGACAAACCTGGACAAACTCTTATATAGAGAAAAGTGCTCCCGAGGACACATGGGAATATCGTCAAGCTAGTTTTCATCACGCTCATATGATTCGCGTTCGGTACTTTGATAGTTTGGTATGTGGGTGGACCGGTTCTTGGGTACTGTCCTTACTTGGACAAGCATCTCACTTATGATTAACCTCTATTGCAAGCATCCGCAACTACGAAAAAAGTATTAAGGTAAACCTAACCATAGCATGAAACATATGGATCCAAATCAGCCCTTTACGAAGCAATGCATAAACTAGGGTTTAAGCTTCTGTCACTCTAGCAACCCATCATCTACTTATTAGTTCCCAATGCCTTCCTCTAGGCCCAAATAATGGTGAAGTGTTATGTAGTCGACGTTCACATAACACCACTAGAGGAGAGACACCATACATCTCATCAAAATATTGAACGAATACCAAATTCACATGACTACTAATAGCAAGACTTCTCCCATGTCCTTAGGAACAAACGTAACTACTCACAAAGCATATTCTGTTCATAGTCAGAGGGGTATTAATATGCATATAGGATCTGAACATATGATCTTCCACCAAATAAACCAACTAGCATCAACTACAAGGAGTAATTAACACTACTAGCAACCTACTAGTACCAATCCCGAACATGAAGACAAGATTTGGATACAAGAGATGAACTAGGGTTTTGAGAGGAGATGGTGCTGGTGAAGATGTTGATGGAGATTGCCCTCTCCCGATGAGAGGAGCGTTGGTGATGACGATGGCGACGATTTCCCCCTCCCGGAGGGAAGTTTCCCCGGCAGAATAGCACCGCTAGAGCCCTAGATTGGTTCCACCAAGGTTCCGCCTCGTGGCGGCGGAGTTTCCTCTGAGAAGATGGCTTATGGTTTTTTCTCATCGAAAGACTTCATATAGTAGAAGATGGCCACCGGAGGGCCACCAGGGGGCCCACGAGGTAGGGGGCGCGCCCAGGGAGGTAGGGCGCACCCCCACCCTCGTGGGCAGGGTGTGGCCCCCCTCGTGAACTTCTTGCGCTCAATATTTATTATATATTCTGAAAGTGTCTTCCGTGAAGTTTCAGGACTTTTGGAGTTGTGTAGAATAGGTCTCTAATATTTGCTCCTTTTCCAGCCCAGAATCCCAGCTGCCGGCATTCTCCCTCTTTATGTAAGCCTTGTAAAATAAGAGAGAATAGGCATAAGTATTGTGACATAATGTGTAATAACAGACCATAATGCAATAAATATCGATATAAAAGCATGATGCAAAATAGACGTATCAACTCCCCCAAGCTTAGACCTTGCTTGTCCTCAAGCGAAAGCCGAAATGGAAAATATGTCCACATGTTTGGAGATAGAGGTGTCGATAAAAATAAAATACGGACATGAGGGCATCATGATCATTCTTAGAACAACAACTTACATAATTCTTGTCATATGATTTCTTATGCTAGAGTAATAATTCAATCACAATTTTAAGTATGAATCGTAAACTTCATTGAAAACTAACAAACTATAATCTCAGTCATTGGAGCAATTGCAATTTATCACAACATAGGAAAGATTCAATATATAAGAGCTTTTTAGTAAGTCCACATACTCAACTATCGTATAGTCTTTCACAATTGCTGACACTCACGCAATACTTATGGGTATGGAGTTTTAATCGGACACAGAGAAAGACAGGGGCTTATAGTTTTTTGCCTCCCAATGTTTTACCTCAAGGGTAATGTCAACAATAATAGTTCATGAAAACTCACATCTGATTAGCCATATATACCAGGATCTTTCCAACATATTGTGCTTGCCAAAGGATAAAATGTGAAAAGGAAGGGTGAAGATCACCATGACTCTTATGCAAGGTAGGAGATAAAAGTAAAAGATAGGCCCTTCGCAGAGGGAAGCAGAGATTGTCATGCACTTTTATGGTTGGATGCACAAAATCTTAATGTGAAAGAACGTCACTTTATATTGCCACTTGTGATATGGACCTTTATTATGCAGTTTGTCGCTTTTATTTCTTCCATATCACACGATCGTATAAAGCTTATTTTCTCCCACACTAATAAGTCATACATATTTAGAGAGCAAATTTTTTTATTGCTTGCACCGATGACAACTTACTTGGAGGATCTTACTCAATCCATAGGTAGGTATGGTGGACTCTTATGGCAAAACTGGTTTAAGGGTATTTGGAAACACAAGTAGTATCTCTACTTGGTGCGATGAATTTGGCTAGCATGAGGGGGAAAGGCAAGCTCAACCATGTTGGATGATCCATGATAATATAATTTATCTCAGATGTAAGAAAACATAACCCATTATGTTGTCTTCCTTGTCCAACGTCAACTCTTTAGTATGTCATATTTTAATGAGTGCTCACAATCATAAAAGATGTCCAAGATGGTATATTTATATGTGAGGACCTCTCTTTCTTTATTACTTCCTATTAATGCAAAGATGACCAAAACTATGTTTGTCAACTCTCAACAACTTTTATTCATCATACTTTTCTATGTGAGCTCATTACTCTCCATAAGATCCATATGATCTCTTTGTTTCATTTTTTATTTATTTCTCTTTTCTTTTATTCACTTAGGATCATGGAAAAATAATCAAGCCCTTGACTCAACACTAATCTTTATTATATATAGCTCATGGACTCGATTACATAGAGGGATCATAAAGCAAAACTCAAAACTAGATCATGCCATAAACTTTATTCTACTAGATCAAGATATTGCCAAAAGGATTGAACTAATAAAAAACGGTAAAGACAAAAGTGATGGTGATACGATACCGGGGCACTCCCCCAAGCATGGCAGTTGCCAAGGGGAGTTCCCATACCAGATGCTCAATTCTTCTTTGTTGGTGGAGAAGGTGGAGTTTTTGATGCTGGATAGTCGCACATCGAGCGTAGGAGGTCTTCTAACTTGCGGATAATGCCTTTGAGTGCGATGATATGCTCCTTCAACAAAAAAAATCATGTGTGAGATCCTTATTTTCTATATGAGCGAGATCAATCATCTTGAAAGCTTCGATCTCAGTTGGTGTAAGAAGATTGTGATCAAGTTGAAGGATGTCTTCTGTTGCCGAAGCTTGGTCCTCCGTGGCTTTCTTGATCCCTTCATCCTTGTTGATCTCCATGGGTTCTTCCCTCTTCAGCTTTATCTTCATTAGCCAAGCATCGTTGCCCTCATAGTTGGAGGAGGAGGGAGATGACATAGTGCCTGGCCTTGACAACCCTGACAGAAAACAGCTCGAAACAAAGACAAGAGATATTTGCATAATACAGGAGTCAAAACCCCCGGGAGATTATATAATGAATTTTTACCAACCAAAATATGTATCGTGTATGAAAACGGAGTCCGGAAAGTGCACGAGGTGCCCACGAGGTAGGGGGCGCGCCCAGGGGGTAGGGCGCGCCCTCCACCCTCGTGGAGCCCTCATGTCCTTCCCGGACTGCTTCTTATTTTTCTATTTTTCTAAATATTCCAAAATAGAGAAATATTGCCTTTAGAACTGTTTTGGAGTCGGTTTACTTACCATACCACATACCTATTCCTTTTTGGAGTCTGAAACGTTCCGAAATGTGTCCCTTATGTATTCCTCCAGGGTTACGGTTTCAATAACGTTGGTTTCAACATTTATGGGATTACCTGAGATATAATGTTTGATTCTTTGACCGTTCACCACCTTTGGATTTGTGCCTTTGAAGTTGTTGATTTTTATGGCACCGGAACGATAGACCTCCTCGATAACGTAAGGACCTTCCCATTTAGAGAGAAGTTTTCCTGCAAAAATTCTAAAACGAGAGTTGTATAACAATACATAATCACCTACATTAAACTCCCGCTTTTGTATCCTTTTATCATGCCATCTTTTAACTTTTTCTTTAAACAACTTGGCATTTTCGTAGGCTTGGGTTCTCCATTCATCGAGTGAGCTAATATCAAATAACCTCTTCTCACTGGCATGTTTAAAATCATAATTGAGCTCTTTAATAGCCTAATATGCCTTGTGTTCTAGTTCGAGAGGTAAGTGGCATGCTTTTCCATAGACCATTTTATACGGATACATACCCATAGGATTTTTATATGCAGTTCTATAGGCCCATAATGCATCATCAAGTTTCTTGGACCAATTCTTTCTAGACCTATTGACAGTCTTTTGCAAAATTAATTTGAGTTCTATATTGCTCAACTCTACTTTACCACTAAACTGTGGGTGATAAGGGGATGCAATTCTATGATTAACATCATACTTAGCAAGCATTTTACGGAAAGCACCATGAATAAAATGTGAACCACCATCAGTCATTAAATATCTAGGGACTCCAAATCTTGGAAAAATAACTTCTTTAAGCATTTTAATAGAGGTGTTATGATCAGCACTACTAGTTGGAATAGCTTCTACCCACTTAGTAACGCAATCAACGGCAACTAAAATATGTGTATAACCATTAGAGAAAGGAAAAGGCCCCATATAGTCAAAGCCCCAAACATCAAATGGTTCGATAACGAGTGAATAGTTCATAGGCATTTCTTGACGTCTACTAATATTACCACTTATTTGACATTCATCACAAGATAAGACAAACTTACGGGCATCCTTGAAGAGAGTAGGCCAATAAAAACCAAATTGCAATACCTTATGTGCAGTTCTATCTCCAGCATGGTGTCCTCCATAAGCTTTGGAGTGACACTTGCATAGGATCTGTTCCTGTTCATGCTCAGGTACACAATGTCTAATAACACCATCTACTCCTTCTTTATAAAGATGTGGGTCATCCCAAAAGTAATGCCTCAAATCATAGGAGAACTTTTTCTTTTGCTGGTATGTGAAACTAGGTGGTATGAATTTGGCAACAATGTAATTAGCATAATTAGCATACCATGGAGTAGTATGAGAAGCATTTATGATATTTAATTGCTCATCAGGAAAGCTATCATCAATAGGTAGTGGGTCATCAAGCACATTTTCTAACCTAGACAAGTTGTCTGCAACGTGGTTCTCAGCTCCCTTTCTATCAACAATATGTAAGTCAAATTCTTGTAGCAAGAGAACCCATCTAATAAGTCTAGGTTTAGCATCTTTCTTTTCCATAAGATATTTAATAGCAGCATGATCAATGTGAATAGTTACTTTAGAATCAACAATATAAGGTCTGAACTTATCACAAGCAAATACAACTGCTAAGAATTCTTTTTCAGTAGTAGCATAATTTCTTTTAGCGTTGTCTAGGGTTTTACTAGCATATTGAATAACGTTTAATTTCTTATCAACTCTTTGCCCTAGAATAGCACCTACAACATAATCACTAGCATCACACATAATTTCAAAGGGTAAATTCCAATTAGGTGGCTGAACAATAGGTGCAGAGATCAATGCTTTCTTAAGTATTTCAAATGCTTCTACACAATCACCACCAAATACAAATGGTATATCTTTTTGTAATAAATTAGTCAGAGGCCGAGAATTTTTTGAGAAGTCCTTAATGAACCTCCTATAAAATCCGGCGTGACCAAGGAAACTTCTTATACCTTTGATGTCCTTGGGACATGGCATCTTCTCAATAGCATCAACCTTGGATTTATCAACCTCAATACCTCTTTCAGAAACTTTGTGCCCCAAGACAATACCTTCATTAACCATAAAGTGGAACTATTCCCAATTCAAGACAAGATTAGTTTCTTCACATCTCTGCAAAACTCGATCAAGGTTACTCAAGCAATCATCAAAAGAAGATCCATAGACGGAGAAATCGTCCATGAAAACCTCACAAATCTTTTCACAAAAGTCAAAGAATATAGCCATCATGCATCTTTGAAAGGTAGCAGGTGCATTACATAAACCAAAAGGCATACGTCTATAAGAAAAAGTACCAAAAGGGCAAGTCAAAGTAGTCTTTGATTGATCTTTGGCTGAGATAGGTATTTGAGAGAAACTAGAATCACCATCTAGAAAGCAAAAATGTGTATGTTTGGATAATCTTTCTAGCATTTGATCGATAAAAGGTAAAGGGTAATGATCCTTTTTAGTGGCCTTATTTAATTTGCGGAAATCAATTACCATCCTATAACCTGTAATAATTCTTTGAGGAATCAATTCATCTTTATCATTAGGAATGACAGTAATACATCCCTTCTTAGGGACACAATGGACAGGACTTACCCACTGACTATCAGCAACGGGATAGATTATACCTGCCTCAAGGAGCTTTAGTATTTCCTTTCTTACCACTTCTTTCATTTTAGGATTCAGCCGTCGTTGATGATCACGAACTGGTTTAGCATCTTCCTCCAAATTTATTTTATGTTGACATAGAGTGGGACTAATGCCCTTAAGATCATCAAGCGTATATCCAATAGCAGCACGGTGCTTCTTCAGAGTTTTCAATAATCTCTCTTCTTCATGCTCTGAAAGGTTAGCAATAATAATAACAGGATATATCTTTTTCTCATCAAGATAAGCATATTTAAGAGTATCAGGCAACGGTTTAAGCTCAAACATGAGATCACCCTTGGGTGGAGGAGGATCCCCTAGGATTTCAACATGCAAATTGTGTTTCAGAATAGGTTCCTGTTTAAAGAATACTTCATCTATTTCCCTTCTTTCATTCATAAACATATCATTTTCATGGTCTAGCAAATATTGTTCTAAAGGATCACTAGGAGGTACGACAATAGAAGCAAGACCAATAATTTCACTCTTACTAGGTAATTCTTCTTCATGGTGTTGTCTACTAAATTTAGAGAAATTAAATTCATGAGACATATCATCTAAACCGATAGTAACAACATCCTTTTTACAATCTATCTTAGCATTAACAGTGCTTAAGAAGGGTCTACCAAATATAATGGGACAAAAGCTATCTTGTGGGGAACCAAGAACAAGAAAATCAGCAGGATATTTAGTTTTCCCACACAAGACTTCAACATCTCTAACAATTCCCATAGGTGAAATAGTATCTCTATTGGCAAGTTTAATTGTGACATCAATATCTTCTATCTCCGCAGGTGCAATATCATGCATAATTTCTTTGTATAAGGCGTAAGGTATTGCACTAGCACTAGCACCCATATCACATAAGTCATGATAACAATGATCTCCTATTTTAACAGAAATAACAGGCATGCCTACCACAGGTATGTTTTTATCTTTAGCACAAGGTTTAGCAATTCTAGCAGTCTCATATCAAGGAAATGAATAACATGCCCATCAATATTATCAGACAAGAGATCTTTAACAATAACAATATCAGGTTCAACTTTGATTTGTTCAGAAGGTGTATAAGTTTTAGTATTGCTTTTACGAACCAAAGTTGAAGCTTTAGCATGATCTTTTATCCTAACAAGGAAAGGTGGTTTCTCAACATAAGAAGTAGGAACGATAGGATCATTATAAGTGATAGTCTTTTCTTCAACTTTAATAGGTGCAGCTACTTTTACTTCTATGGGAGGGTGATATTTAAACCACTTCTCCTTGGGGAGATCAACATAAGTAGCAAAAGATTCACAGAAAGAAGCTACTATTTCAGAGTCAAGTCCATATTTAGTGCTAAATTTACGGAAAACATCAGTATCCATAAAATATTTAACACAATCAAACTTAGGTGTCATACCTGACTCCTTACCTTGGTCGAGGTCCCAATCTTCAGAGTTGAGTTTAATTATTTCCAAAAAATCCCATTTGAACTCAATAGTCTTCTTCATAAAAGAGCCAGCACAAGAAGTATCGAGCATTGTGCGATTGTTATCACAAAGCCGAGCATATAAATTTTGAATAATCATCTCTCTTGAGAGCTCATGATTGGGGCATGAATATAACATTGAGTTAAGCCTCCCCCAAGCTTGATCGATACTTTCTCCGTCGCGAGGCCAAAAATTATATATATAATTGCGATCACGATGAGCAAGATGCATAGGATAAAACTTCTGATGAAATTCCAATTTCAATCGTTTGTAGTTCCATGGCCCCATATCATCACATAGCCTATACCATGTCGATGCATCTCCCTTCAAATATAAAGGGAAGACCTTCTTCTTAACAACATCTCCGGGTACACCTGCAAGCTGAAATAATCCACAAACTTCATCCACATATATTAGGTGTTCATTAGGATGCATTGTTCTGTCTCCTGCAAAAGGATTATCTAGCAGTTTTTCTATCATACCCGAAGGAATTTCAAAGCAGAAATTTTCATTTTCATTTTTAGTAGGTTGAGGAGAAACTCTTTGCTCTACTGGTCGGGGTGAAGATCCCCAAACAAGCCCCTCAGAGGATTACTTTCCATAGTAACAAGTGATAGTAAATTTCAGCACACTATATAAATTTTTCCCTAGCAAATTCCACCTAACAAAGGCGCTTCACTCCCTGACAACGGCACCAGAAAAGAGTCTTGATGACCCACAAGTATAGGGGGTCTATCATAGTCCTTTTTATAAGTAAGAGTGTCAAACCCAACGAGGAGCAGAAGGAAATGATAAGCGGTTTCCAGCAAGGTATTCTCTGCAAGTACTGAAATAAGTGGTAACAGATAGTTTTGTGATAGGATAATTTGTAATGAGCAACAAGTAACAAAAGTAAATAAAGTGCAGCAAGGTGGACTAATCCTTTTTGTAGCAAAGTACAAGCCTGGACAAACTCTTTATAGAGAAAAGCGCTCTCGAGGACACATGGGAATATCGTCAAGCTAGTTTTCATCACGCTCATATGATTCGTGTTCGGTACTTTGATAATTTGGTATGTGGGTGGACCGATGCTTGGGTACTATCCTTACTTGGACAAGCATCCCACTTATGTTTAACCTCTATTGCAAGCATCCGCAACTACAACAAAAGTATTAAGGTAAACCTAACCATAGCATGAAACATATGGATCCAAATCAACCCTTTATGAAGCAACACATAAACTAGGGTTTAAGCTTCTGTCACTCTAGCAACCCATCATCTACTTATTACATCCCAATGCCTTCCTCTAGGCCCAAATAATGGTGAAGTGTTATGTAGTCGATGTTCACATAACACCACTAGAGGAGAGACAACATACATCTCATCAAAATATCGAACGAATACCAAATTCACATGACTACTAATAGCAAGACTTCTCCCATGTCCTCAGGAACAAATGTAACTACTCACAAAGCATATTCATGTTCATAATCAGAGGGGTATTAATATGCATATAGGATCTGAACATATGATCTTCCACCAAATAAACCAATTAGCATCAGCTACAAGGAGTAATTAACACTACTAGCAACCTACTAGTACCAATCCCGGAGTTGAAGACAAGAATTGGATACAAGAGATGAACTAGGGTTTTGAGAGGTGATGGTGCTAGTGAAGATGTTGATGGAGATTGCCCTCTCCCGATGAGAGGAGCGTTGGTGATGACGATGGTGATGATTTCCCCCTCCCAGAGGGAAGTTTCCCCGGCAAAACAGCTCCGCCAGAGCCCTAGATTGGTTCCGCCAAGGTTCCGCCTTGTGGCGGCGGAGTTTCATCCAAGAAGATGGCTTATGGGCTTTTTCTCATCGAAAGACTTCATATAGCAGAAGATGGCCATCGGAGGGCCACCAGGGGGCCCACAAGGTAGGGGGGCGCGCCCAGGGGGGTAGGGCGCGCCCCCCACCCTCGTGGGCAGGGCGTGGCCCCCTTGGTGAACTTCTTGCGCTCAATATTTATTATATATTCTGAAAACGTGTTCCGTGAAGTTTCAGGACTTTTGGAGTTGTGCAAAATAGGTCTCTAATATTTGCTCCTTTTCCAGCCCAGAATCCTAGCTACCGGCATTCTCCCTCTTTATGTAAACCTTGTAAAATAAGAGAGAATAGGCATAAGTATTGTGAAATAATGGTAGTTTGAAAGGCGAATGGGAAATGGATTGAATTGATTTCACAGATCTCAATAAGGCTTGCCCGAAGGACCCATTCCCCTTGCCGCGCATTATTCAGATTGTGGATTCTACTTCAGGATGTGATCTGCTCTTCTTTTTGGATGCATACTCCAGATATCACCAGATATTTATGTCCAAATAAGATGAGGAGAAAACATCATTCTTCACACCATGTGGTACATATTGTTTTGTCCGCATGCCTTTCGGATTGAAAAGTGCCGGGTCTACTTTTGCAAGAACAGTCCAGATTGGTTTTGAGCCACAACTACACAGAAACATAGAAGCCTATATGGATGACATTGTGGTCAAGACCAAGGATAAGGCCACCCTTATCCAGGATTTGGAGACATTTGCTAATTTGCACAAGATCAACTTGAAGCTTAACCCGGAGAAGTGTGTGTTTGGTGTTCCCTCTGGAAACTACTTGGATTCTTCATGTCCCATCTGGGAATTGAAGCCAACCCCCACAAGATCAAGGCCATTGAGTAGATCCAAGCTCCAAGGACAGTTAAGGATGTGAGGCCCTTGACGGGATGCGTTGTCGCGCTAAGAAGATTCATTTCCAGGTCTACCGAGAGTGCCTTACCATTCTTCAAAATTTTGAAGAAGGCAGGGCCTATGAAGTGGACCCCGAAAGCAGATACAACCTTGCAAGAGTTGAAGACTTACCTGTCATCTGTGCCCACCTTGGTTGCACCCAAACCTCAAGAGCCGTTACTACTTTACCTGGAAGCAACCAACCAAGTGTTCAGTGCAGCCTTGGTAGCACAGTAAGAAGTGGATGAAGCAGAGAGCCGCCAGACCATGGCAGAATCAAAAGCGGATCAGAATAGCAGTACACATGACAATGAGTACAACCCCAAGGACCCAGCAAGGAAGAAAGTGGTACAACACCCAGTATACTTCATCAGCTCGTTGTTGCAAGGGGCTAGATCGAGGTACTCTGGTGTGCAAAAGTTGATCTTTGGCCTCATCATGGCCTCAAGGAAACCGTGCCACTATTTCCAAGCTCATGAGATCACGGTTGTTACTCGTTTTCTGTTTGAGAGGATACACCGAAACCCTGAGGCTACTGGCAAAATAGTGGACTTGGATTTGAAGTTTGACAGCAATTCAACCATTCAAAGCAGGGCACTAGCCGAGTTTATTGTAGAATGGACGCCAACCCCTGATGAGGAAGCAATGGAAACATCTCTCTCCGGCAAGGAATCACCCCAAGGATGGATTATGTATTTTGATGGTGCTTTTTCCCTACAAGGTGCAGGAGCTAGTGTGCTACTTGTTGCACCATCTAGGGAGCACTTGAAGTACGTCATCCAAATGAACTTTGCCCAGGAAAAAGTGTGACGCCCCAATACCGGTGCTCAAGATACCTTCCATGGATTCCGAGATTCATCGTGCGATTTGTTTGGTTCGTTGCATTCATCTTTGCATCCTGTGGGTGAATATCAATGTGTTTCCCTAGCAACCATCTGATATCCCGGTGTTCCCAGGGAGGTAATCGAGCACCACCTTGCTATCCTCCCACATGCCCGACCCGTCAAGAAGAAAGTTAGCAAGCAAGCCTTCAAGCGGTAGCAGTTCATTGCCGAGGACATCAAGAAGTTAAAGGCAGCTGGATTGGTTAGAGGAGTACTGCACCCTACATGGTTATCAAACCCAGTGGTAGTTCGGAAGGTGAATGGGAAATGGATTGCATTGATTTCACAGATCTCAATAAGGCTTTCCTGAAGGACCCATTCCCCTTGCCGCGCATTGATCAGATTGTGAATTCTACTACAGGATGTGATCTGCTCTCCTTTATGGATGCATACTCCGGATATCACCAGATATTTATGTCCAAAGAAGATGAGGAGAAAACATCATTCATCACTCCATGTGGTACATATTGTTTTGTCCGCATGCCTTTCGGATTGAAGAGTGTCGGGTCTACTTTTGCAAGAGCAGTCCAGATTGGTTTTGAGCCATAGCTATACAGAAACATAGAAGCCTATATGGATGACATTTTTTCAAGACCAAGGATAAGGCCACCCTTATCCAGGATTTGGAGATATTTGCTAATTTGCGCAATATCAACTTGAAGCTTAACCCAGAGAAGTGTGTTTTTGGTGTTCCCTCCGGCAACTACTTGGATTCTTTGTATCCCATCGGGGCATTGAAGCCAACCCCGACAAGATCAAGGCCATTCAGTAGATCCAAGTGCCAAGGACAGTTAAGGATGTGAGGCACTTGATGGGATGTGTTGCCGCACTAAGCAGATTCATTTCCAAGTCTGACGAGCGTGCCTTACCGTTCTTCGAAGTTTTGAAGAAGGTAGGGCCTATGAAGTGGACCCCGGAAGCAGAGATAGCCTTGCAAGAGTTGAAGACTTACCTGTCATCTGTGCCCACCTTGGTTTCACCCAAAACTCAAGAGCCGTTGCTACTTTACTTGGAATCAACCAACCAAGTGGTCAGTGAAGCCTTGGTAGCACAGCGAGAAGTGCATGAAGCAGAGAGCGGCCAGACCGTGGCAGAATCAAAAGAGGATTAGAACAATAGTAAGCACAGCGACGAGTGCAACCCCAAGGACGCGGCAAGGAAGAAAGTGGTGCAGCACCCAGTATACTTCGTCAGATCGTTGTTGCAAGGATCTAGATCGAGGTACTCTAGTGTGCAAAAGTTGATCTTTGGCCTCATCATGGCCTTAAGGAAACCACGCCACTACTTCCAAGCCCATGAGGTCACGGTTGTTACTCTTATTCTGTTTAAGAGGATACACCGAAACCCTGAGGCTACTAGCAGAATAGTGGAGTGGGCTTTGGAGTTATCCAGCTTTGGTTTGAAGTTTGAGAGCACTTCAACCATTCAAAGCAGGGCGCTGGCAGAGTTTATTGTAGAATGGACGCCGACCCTTGATGACGAAGCAATGGAAACAACTCTCCCCAGCAAGGAATCACCCCAAGGACTGATTATGTATTTTGATGTTGCTTTTTCCCTACAAGGTGCAGGAGTTGGCATGCTACTTGTTACCCCCTCTAGGGAGCACTTGAAGTACGTCATCCAAATGAACTTTGCCCGGGAAGAAGTGTGACGCCCCAAGACCGGTGCTCCAGATGCCTTCCATGGATTCTGAGATTCGCCATGTGATTTGTTTGGTTCGTTGCATTCATCTTTGCATCCTATGGGCGAATATCGATGTGTTTGCCTAGAAACCATCTCATATCCCCGGTGTTCCCAGGGAGGTAATCGAGCACCACCTTGTTGTCTACCCACATGCCCGGCCCGTTAAGCAGAAAGTTAGAAAGCAAGCCTTGGAGCGGCATCAGTTCATTGTTAAGGAAATCAAGATGTTAGAGGCAACTGGATTGGTCAGAGGAGTATTGCACCCTACGTGGTTAGCAAACCTAGTGGTAGTTCGGAAGGCGAATGGGAAATGGATTGCATTAATTTCACATATCTCAATAAGGCTTTCCCGAAGGACCCATTCCCCTTGTCGTGCAATGATCAGATTCTGGATTCTACTTCAGGAGGTGATCTGCTCTCCTTTTTGGATGCATACTACGGATATCACCTGATATTTATGTCCAAAGAAGATGAGGAGAAAACATCATTCATCACTCCATGTGGTACATATTGTTTTGTCCGCATGCATTTCGGATTGAAGACTGTTAGGTCTACTTTTGCAAGAGCAGTCGAGATTGGTTTTGAGCCACAACTACACAGAAACATAGAAGCCTATATGGATGACATTGTGGTCAAGACCAAGGATAAGGCCACCCTTATCCAGGATTTGGATACATTTGCTAATTTGCGCAAGATCAACTTGAAGCTTAACCCGGAGAAGTGTGTGTTTGGTGTTCCCTCCGGCAAGCTACTTGGATTCTTCGTGTCCCATCAGGGGATTGAAGCTAACCCCGACAAGATCAAGGCCATTGAGTAGATCCAAGCGCCAAGGACAGTTAAGGATGTGAGGTGCTTGACGGGATGTGTTGCCCCACTAAGCAGATTCATTTCCAAGTCTGTCGAGCATGCCATACCGTTCTTCAAAATTTTGAAGAAGGCAGGGCCTATGAAGTGGACCCCGGAAGCAGATACAGCTGTGCAAGAGTTGAAGACTTACCTGTCATCTGTGCCCACCTTGGTTGCATCCAAACCTCAAGAGACATTACTACTTTACTTGGCAGCAACCAACCAAGTGGTCAGTGCAGCCTTGGTAGCACCGAGAATTGGATGAAGCAGAGAGCGGCCAAACCGCAGCAGAATCATAAGAGGATCAGAACAGCAGTAAGCACGGTAACGAGTGTAACCCCAAGGACGTGACATGGAAGAAAGTGGTGCAGTGCCCAGTATACTTCGTCAGCTCATTGTTGCAAGGGGCTAGATCGAGGTACTCTGGTGTGCAAAAGTTGATCTTTGGCCTCATCATGGCCTCAAGGAAACCGCGCCACTACTTCCAAGCCCATGAGATCACGGTTGTTACTCATTTTCCGTTTAAGAGGATACAGCGAAACCCTGAGGCTACTGGCAGAATAGTGGAGTGGGCCTTGGAGTTATCCAGCTTTGGTTTCAAGTTTGAGAGCACTTCAACCATTCAAAGTAGGGCGCTGGCAGAGTTTATTGCAGAATGGACGCCAACCCCTGATGACGAAGCAATGGAAACAGCTCTCCCCGGCAAGGAATCACCCCAAGGATGGATTATGTATTTTGATGGTGCTTTTTCCCTACAGGGTGCAGGAGTTGGCATGCTACTTGTTGCCCCCTCTAGGGAGCACTTGAAGTACGTCATCCAAATGAACTTTGCCTGGGAAGAAGTGTGACGCCCCCAGACCGGCGCTCCAGATGCCTTCCATGGATTCTGAGATTCGTCGTGTGATTTGTTTGGTTCCTTGCATTCATCTTTACATCCTTTGGGTGAATATTGATGTGGTTGCCTAGCAACCATATGATGTCCCTGGTGTTCTCAGGGAGGTAATCGAGCACCACCTTGTTGTCCGCTCATATGCCCAACCCATCAAGCAGAAAGTTAGTAAGCAAGCCTTGGAGCAGCAACAGTTCATTGTCGAGGAAATCAAGAAGTTAGAGGCAGCTGGATTGGTCAGAGGAGTACTGCACCCTACGTGGTTAGCAAACCCAGTGGTAGTTCAGAGGTGAATGGTAAATGGATTGCATTGATTTCACATATCTCAATAAGGATTTCCCGAAGGACTCATTCCCCTTGTCGCGCATTGACCAGATTGTGGATTCTACTTCAGGATGTGATCTGCTCTCGTTTTTGGATGCATACTCTGGATATCACCAGATATTTATGTCCAAAGAAGATGAGGAGAAAACATCATTCATCACTCCATGTGGTACATATTGTTTTGTCCGCATGCCTTTCGGATTGAAGAGTGTCGGGTCTACTTTTGCAAGAGCAATCCAGATTGTTTTTGAGACACAGCTACACAGAAACATAGAATCCTATATGGATGTCATTGTGGTCAAGACCAAGGATAAGGCCACCCTTATCCAGGATTTGGAGACATTTGCTAATTTGCGCAAGATCTTCTTGAAGCTTAACCTGGAGATGTGTGTGTTTGTTGTTCCCTCCGGCAAGCTACTTGGATTCTTCGTGTCCCATCGGGGGATTGAAGCCAACCCTGACAAGATCAAGGCCATTGAGTAGATCCAAGTGCCAAGGATAGTTAAGGATGTGAGGCGCTTGACGGGATGCGTTCCCGCGTTAAGCAGATTCATTTCCAAGTCCGCCGAGCGTGCCATACCGTTCTTCAAAATTTTGAAGAAGGCAGGGCACATGAAGTGGACCCCGGAAGCAGATACACCCTTGCAAGAGTTGAAGACTTACCTATCATCTGTGCCCACCTTGGTTTCACCCAAACCTCAAGAGCCATTACTACTTTACTTGGCAGCAACCAACCAAGTGATCAGTGCAGCCTTGGTAGCACAGCGAGAAGTGGATGAAGCAGAGAGCGGCCAGACCGCGGTACAATCAGAAGAGGATCAGAACAGCAGTAAGCATGACAACGAGTGCACCCCAAGGACATGACAAGGAAGAAAGTGGTGCAGCGCCTAGTATACTTCGTCAGCTCATTGTTGCAAGGGGCTAGATCGAGGTACTCTCATGTGCAAAAGTTGATCTTTGGCTTCAAGGAAACCACTCCACTACTTCCAAGCCCATGAGATCACGGTTGTTACTCATTTTCCGTTGTAGAGGATACACCGAAACCCTGAGGCTACTTGCAGAATAGTGGAGTGGGCTTTGGAGTTATCCAGTTTTGGTTTGAAGTTTGAGAGCACTTCAACCATTCAAAGCAGGGCGCTGGCAGAGTTTATTGTAGAATGGACGCCAACCCCTGACGAGG
Organism: Triticum dicoccoides; assembly: GCF_002162155.2. Taxonomy (NCBI): domain Eukaryota; kingdom Viridiplantae; phylum Streptophyta; class Magnoliopsida; order Poales; family Poaceae; genus Triticum; species Triticum dicoccoides. The sequence goes on along the minus strand of NC_041382.1, from coordinate 262,900,602 downwards.
AAGCAATGCAAACAGCTATCCCCGGCAAGGAATCACCCCAAGGATGGATTATGTATTTTGATGGTGCTTTTTCCATACAAGGTGCAGGAGTTGGCGTGCTACTTGTTGCCCCCTCCAGGGAGCACTTGAAGTACGTCATCCGAATGCACTTTTCCCGGGAAGAAGTCTGATGCCCCAAGATTGGCGCTCCAGATGCCTTCCATGGATTCTGAGATTCGTCATGTGATTTGTTTGGTTCGTTGCATTCATCTTTGCATCATGTGCATTACATCATGTCATCTTGCACCCCTTTTTAAAAATCAACTAAATAAATCGTATGGATCTTCGATCCATTTAAATCGAGGGAATTCACATGGTGAAATTCTCTTTAAAACATGCCAAAGTCTCCCAGTAATTTTAGGGAGCTATAACAAAATATTCCATTTACTTCGAAGCCATTGTAACAAACTTGCATTTTAATTCCCTCTTGTTTCTAAAATATTTTTGCAACCATGATCTTTTCTCCGTATGGCCCATTTCAAGTTGTGGCACTTTGGCAATATGCCAAGTGGCTACTTGTTAATTTTCGTCTCAATTAGAAAATATTTGAGCCCTCAAATATTTTCTCTTCCTCTCCATCATTTTCTTTTCTGAACTATGGGAGATCAAAGAGAGAAGAGATCCCAACCCTGCTGCACCTCCCAGCAGCCCAATTTGGCCCAAGGCCCAATTAGACCTCCTAACCCTAGCCCGATCTGCTCTCGATCCCTCTCCCTCTCCTCTCGATCCCCTCCACCTAGCGCCGCCTCCCACACGCTCACAAGCAGAGGGTGCCTGATCCCCCTCCTCTCGACCCCCACGCTTGATCCCATATCTACCTCCTCGCGTCGTCACACACAATGCATGCATACCCACACACAGAGGAGCAGCGCCTCCTTGCCCAGCGCTGACCAGCGTGCCGCCTAGCGAGACCTTCGCCTGTGCCTCCCACGATCAGTGATGACCCTCTGTCGCAAACCCCGACTTCGGTCTTCGGCCATGGCGCCTGTGCCGGCGACCACCTGCAGGCCGCTGCACCGAGCCACCTCCTTAGTGCCGAGCGTCGCCCTCCGCGACCCTCCGTCATCCTTCTCTGCCGGCGACCTCCACCGCCTTGCCGCCTCTTCTTCTGCTCACCAGCAACCTCCCAGCTCTTGCTCATCGGTTGCCGTCGGCAGCAGCAACAACAACGCTTCCACCTCTCTGCAGCAGGCTCCCATGGTGCCTCTGTCGCCTACCTCCCCTGCAACCTCACCACCATGACTCCCAGTAGTTCGTGTCCTGTCGCATCTCGTGCACCTTCTTTGGTTTTAGCAGTAGGCGCCATGACCAAGCCATGAGACCCACACCATGGCCAGTATCACACTAGTTGCTACCTCTATGCACCTGTGGTGCTCGTTGGACCGAACGCCTCCGGCCCCAATCCGTCAAGTACCCCGGAGCCTACTTGGATGCCAAGTACCTCGACCGCTGCTGGCCTCGATGACCCGCCAAGCTGGCTACAACCCATGTACTACTACTATCGCCAAGTACCATGATATTGACGACCATTCAAGATCGACTACGGTTGTCGTGTGCTACTCCCGTCACCCCGAAGATGCTAGATTCATCAAGTTCCTCTATGAAACTTGTACCACTACTTCCACTACGACTGTTTCGAGAATGTCTACTTCCTCTACATCGCACCGAGTCGATCTGCTCCATAAATGCACGCTTCAAAGGTATAACCGCCGGTACGATCACCCGTGGATGAATGCATGTGTTGTATGAGATGCTCGTGTTTGCATCATGTTCGAGTTGTCGTTGCACTTTCCTCCTCGTTTGCCATGCCGTCGACTCGTGGGAACCCGCTAACCGGGTTCACCCCACCGTCCTTGCATGACTCGCTCCGCACACTTGTTCTTTTGCACCAGTATCTCAATGAGTTGTCGGATCAACGGATATGCTGCCGTGGCACCATTTTCGTTGTCGTTGTTGTGGTACCCCTTTCGTTCTGCCACGGTGACAAATGCTTCATAACATGCTCATGTCAACATTTTCTTAAAATTGCATATAACTTGCATATGTCATCTGCATCATGATAACAATATTAAAATGTTTAAAATTGTTGTTTGTGTTAAAAATTGCTAAATAACATATGAGGATTTTCTGGAATTATTGTTTGTTGTTTTCGACCTCATTTAAACTTGCCTAGATAGGTAGTTTAATTATGCTTCACCTCTTGCCATGTTCAACAACATTTAATATTATTGAGTAGTTTAAACGAGAGAGAACTATATAATTGTTGTGAAGTTTCATCAATATGCAACTCGTTGCATATTGAGCTCGAGTTAATTTGTAGTATTGTTTGTTGCACTTTGCCATGCCATGACTCATTAAATCGGACATGCATCATACTTGGTTGTGCATCATGCCATGTTTATGTGATGGTTGTTTACAATGTTGTTGGCTTCTTTCCGGTTGTGTTCCTCTCGATAGTACCTATGATGTTGCGATTGTGAGGATTCATTCGACTGCATTGGTCGTCTACTTCATGGATTCGGTCTTCTTCCTAGCGGGATTTCAGGCAAGATGACCGTTACCCCGGATACCACTAGAATCTTTGCTATGCTAGTTGTCTCGATGCTATCGCTATGTCGCGCTACCTACCACTTGTTTATCAAGCGTCCCAAATTGCCATGATAGCCTCTAACCTTTTACCCTTCCTAGAAAATCGTTGTTTGGTTATGTTACCGCTTTGCTCAGCCCCTCTTATAGCGTTGCTAGTTGCCGGTGCAGTTGTAGTTTGTTCCATGTTGGGACATGGATATCATGGGATATCACAATATCTCTCATTTAATTAATGCACATATATAGTTGGTAAAGGGTGAAAGGCTCCAGCTTATGCCTAGTGTTTTGTTCCACTCTTGCCGCCCTAGTTTTCGTCATACCAATGATATGTTACTTGATTTTGCGTCCTTGACACGGTGAGGGTTTATGGGCCCCTCTTGAGTGTTCGCTTTGAATAAAACTCTTCGAGCAAGGCCCAAGATTGGTTTTAACAATTGCCATAATAATACTTGAACTAAATAATTAATTGGCATAGGGCGTCATGAACCCGAGGATTCTTTCTACATAGCAGGGGGCAGTGCTGATGGTGTTGGTCCCAAATGGGCAGACTGCGGGGCCGCCTCGGGGAAACCTGAGGTATTTGGTATATACCTGTAGGCTGGCCCATCTGGGCGTGGCCTTAGACGAGATACGCGCGGATACTATCAGGGTGTCGGCACGCCGGGAGGTCTTGCTAGATTAGTTTTACCATTGTCGAAATGTCTTGTGCACCGGTGACGGTGTCCTGGACTAGGGGGTACTCAACAAGTCATCTCCCGATCTGATAGATTGGGCCGAGGACCCCCGTGGCCATATACTCATGGGCCAGTTCGGACAATGCTACATACAAGGAAGATTCCACAAGACTTGGCGATCAAGACAAGGACTTCTCCCCACCGGCGTATTCGGCTAGGACTCTTGTTAACCTGGGCCTCTGGTGCATTATATAAACCAGGGCCAGGCTAGTCGATAGATCATATATACATACAATCATACCATAGGCTAGCTTCTAGGGTTTAGCCTCTACGATCTCATGGTAGATCAACTCTTTTACTACCCATATCATCAATATTAGTCAAGCAGGACGTAGGGTTTTACCTCCATCAAGAGGGCCCGAACCTGGGTAAAACTTCGTGTCCCCTGCCTCCTATTACCATCGATCCTAGACGCACAGTTCGGGACCCCCTACCCGAGATCCGCCGGTTTTGACACCGACATTGGTGCTTTCATTGAGAGTTCCGCTATGTGATCGACAAAAGGATCGATGGTTCGCCTGCAGATCAACTACGACTTCGGCATCCTCGTCACTAGCTCGACTGGTCACCTTGGTTCGACCAAGAACTGCGCCCCGTGTTCGGATCACCATGTTCGGACAAGGGCCTTCATCAACACCAACTCCGATCTCTATCAAGATCATGGAGGAATCGTCCATGGAGCTCGGGGGCTCAACGTCAACATTGCCCTCGGGCGACTGTGCTGTTTTTCCGGACAGCGAACGCGTATCCGCCGCCACCGCCTCCTCGAGCGTCGCTTTAATGATTGCTTTGGTGGAATTGTGCGGAATCGAGTCTACAACAACCCTGGAAAATTTCGTCGAGTTCCGATGGAGGAATCTCTGGCAATCTATGATATACCGGAGCCCTGTCAAATCTGGACGGGAATCTGGACGAGTTTAGGGCGTGGTGTCCAGCTTCTAGCTCGGACGTCCTTTGAAAGATCCAACCGTTGATCGGCTGTGGAATTCCTATATTTAGCACCTCTCAAAATTTCAGCTCGATCCGACCGTCCAAACTCCGGGAACCTTCCGATTAGTGCATCACTTTTCGGATCTATTTTCTGCGCGAAAACGAATCCGACCCGAGTTCGTCTTTTTTATGAACAGGATTTCGGACATCCCTTTTGAAGGAAGTTTTGTATGGGGTATTGTGTTTTGTTCCCGAACACATCCCACTAACTTTAAGATCTTTTGAACATGATCTTCAACATCATGCTGGTGTCAAACCAGTCCGGCAATATTGCTCCACGGCTGCCGACCTGCGCTAGACACGTCGTCACTTTGTTGAGCCGAGCTCAACTTCTTCGGATCATCATCTCGGCAAGCCGAACAAGAGTCCGGCATCGCGAAGGATAAATCATCACCAACATCGCCGCCCCACGGATTACACGAAGCGGGCATACCAGCATCACCGCACGGTCGCTTCATCAAGCCGGCATCGACCACGTCACGACCTGCATTGGCAGGGCCGCACTATTGCTTCTTCAAGCTGGTGTCCATCACGCCGACCTACTTCGACTCATCGGCTGGCATCGAGGCTTCGCCATCTCTTCATCAACCTACTCCGGTAATGGGTGTGCGGATCGCGTCCCAATTTTGGGAATCACCTTCCTTCGGATTGCTACAACAAATAAACCAAGTGCTATTAATCCTAGTATTTTTTGCTTGTTTGGGTTCAATTTTTCCCAAGGAATTATTACTCTGGTTTGTCCATCATATGTACACAGGTCTATCAAATGGTGGCCGCATTAACGACGGTCGCATGGTGGTCCGGTCAGTCTCCATACATAGTCCGGCGAATGCCGCATCCGGAACTCGGACCGACCTGTGAATTCAGGCTTTGCCACGCCTTTACCGCATCACGCCGACGCCCTGCATCAACATTGACTTCGGCGCCGGGCCATATTTCTTTTATTACTCACTTTGCATAAATTATTTATTATGCAACATTTTTTTTAATTATCATTATTACTATTATCTCTGGTTTGCACTATTTTTTGTGCACAGGAAAACGATCTGGGGACTTCGGCGTCACTCTGCCGGTCTGCATTGACCGTGCTATGTCACCACTTCGTCGTGTCGAACTCTACGCTCCGCCACCTCGGGACCGGCTTGGGGGATGGAACCTTGCCCCGCATCAAGCTCGGACCGCGTCATCAATGCCGAACACATTAACCAGCTAAGTCGCTTTCATGCTCAAAGCTTTAATTTCTAACTTGTGTTCGGTTCGACCAAGCATTATATTTTTTTGGAAAAAGTTGCTTGTAAAATTTTTTCGTTGTCCAAACTTTGTTTGTGACACACAAATTCAAGGACCCAATTCACTTGGGAGTTTCCTTTATGAAGCTTTTCCTCTTGCATGTGATTATACTTGTACAGCTTCGTTCCTTGTTCGTGTATTATGCCACAATATGCACCATATTGACTTAAGCAATTTGCAAGCTGGGTTGCCTCGCTCCTGTGTTTACCCCTACGTTCCCGATTGTTCGGCTAGGGAGTAAAGGGAGCACCTCTGCGATTGTCACGATCGGGTCGCCCGAGCCGGACCTCAGACTGGGTGAAGCCGAAAGCTAGCGCTCTTATAGTTTTCAATGATGGTCGGCACACAACGGAACTCATGAGTACAAAAAATCTATTGCACAAGTATCATAATAACAATGAGCACCGAAGAAAGGTATCGGTGGGGATACTATTTTCTTCGAAGATGCTTCTTACACTTCACGGTAATATAGCATAAGTTCCCTGAGCGCGCTTTGTCTGTTACAGCCTTATGGCCTGATTGCCTGGTTATTGGAAACACCATCGATATTCTCGACCGATGGAGTACATAACACTTTTCAGTCCTTGACCGAAGAGGGAGAAGCTGACGGTCGGTTAAGACGCGTTTAAAGTTCGGTTGAACATAGATATGATATAAGTACTTCGGTACATGCAATCATTCTTCTACCCAAGTCACTTGGGGGCTCGTAAGTTTACTTGAGCCGTTTTATAATAAGTGTTCTTCTTCTTAGTCGTTGCAAAGTTTTATTATCATTATTTATCACTCCTTTTTTCGACATGAGTGTGCGGTCACTAGCCAGGGAGCCTAATTTCTCTCTCAAAGCCGCTAGAGTTTAGTTTGCTAAACTGGCCTGATGAGAAGTACTCCGCCCTCGGGATAGGAGGTTGAAGCCGTAGGCTGACCCGCTCGAAGTCTTCAGATAGGATGTATCATGTTAAAGCACGACAAAAGCACTTCTTTTTTCTAAGACCAACTTTCGGATTGGCACCGAACACTTGATATTGTTCGGACGTCATGTTTTTACTAATGTTTCTTGGTTTTCCAAGCTTTTTGGCACTTTTAAACTATTTGTGCTTTTCCAGCATTAGTCTCGCAGTGCAACGCCGGACACCCTTAGGGATTCGGCAAAAACATTCTCAAATATTGCTATATATGCATCGGTTTCGAATTGTGTCTTCGGTCAATAGTTGGGTTGCCCGGCTCCTGCACTTGCTTCCTACGTTCCGTTTTGTTCGGCTAGGCGTGCAAAGGGAGAACCATTGCGATTGTGCTTCCAGCTCACATGGTTAAGCACCTCAGTGGAGAAAGCCGAAAACTGACTTTCACAATAAGCGTAAACTGGTCAGCGATCCGATGACTATGTTAAATGATGGGCCATTCATAAAATTGTCCGAAGTGTTTACGGGTTGACCCCGACTGTCGCCGAACATTACCGGGGGCTATTAACTGGCCTCCCAAACTAAATCCTCAATATTTTACTCTTCCATTAGAGCTGAGGTTTAATGATCATGCTTAGCATGACAACCCAAAGAAAGGAACCGATAGCGGGACTATTTTCTTTGGAAGACATTTCTTCTGTTAAACAGTAATATAACTCTCTGCGTACCTTTGTTTATAAAACTGTATGGCCAGATTGCCTTATTTGTTGTAAATCTTTGCCCTCATAAAGGCTTTATAAAGTAGGACAAACACTCCTTGGCTACTAGCCGAGGAGGTGGAAGCCGATGGTCGGTCAACAAAGTTTTGTACAATGCGGATCCGAGCATTAATGATGTAAAGTACTTGGATACATAAGAGTCATTACACATAATTTGTGATTTTACTATGGATATTGATCCTTAATTCGGCCACCCATGCCCGCATTAAGGCTCGGGGGCTACTGGGCTTCGGGCTTATTATTTACAAATATTAAAGGGGCACATTGATCCCCTGATCTGGTGTTACCACCCGACCAGTGTCTCGGGGCTACTGCATTGCTTGTCCAATGCAGAAAATTTTATGTGCAATATAGTTTCCGAGGAGATTTTGATCCTCAGGTTGGTCAGCCGCACCCAACCTGAGTCTCGAGGACTAAGCACGCCGCTTTTAGTATCCCGAAGTATTCTGTCGTGCTTGGACTTGATCCTCAGGCCAATTTTGCAAATCAACTTGAGTCTCAGCGGCTACTGGGATCAGCGGTCTTACGTCATCCTTCAGGTGCATCTCGTGTTTTAGACCGATACACACCTTGAGGGCTACTGGCTATATATCTCGGCAGAGAATAAATTGCACCAATAAAAAATATTAACAAAAATCGGCCCACATTCGGGGTGGTGCACCACCTCGGAAGCAGTCCGGCATAAAGCTCGGGCATTAGTGGCTGGCTCCATAGAGGGCATTTCCGGCATTAAGCTCGGCTAAACTCCTTCAAACTTCTTTGAACCAAGGTGATTTACGACACCTCGGATATAGTCCGGCGTTGGAGCTCGGATACATAGTCCGGCGTTGGAGCTCGGATACAGTCCGGCGTTGGAGCTCGGATACATAGTCCGGTGTTGGAGCTCGGATACATTCCGGCGTTAGAGCTGGGAAGCGGTCCGGTGTTGGTGCTCGGCTGCAAAAGATACCTCGAATGCAGTCCGGCGTTGGAGCTCGGACGCAAGAGGACGCTGCCGCCCAGGAACAATTTCAAACCCGAGGTGTGGCATAAAAATAACAAGGCATTAATAAAGGCCGGAAACTTAAAGGGGATCCTCGGATACCCGATGTATAAACTTGTCGAATTCATTTCGGCGATCCTCAAGATCGAAGATGAGAAGATTTGTTGAACCAGTTTTCAAGACTGACGACCGAAGATGAAGAACAGTTCAGAAGAATCGAGGAGCGTCCCTAACTTGAAGACCGGTTCAGGGGGCTACTGACGGTGTCCTGGACTAGGGGGTACTCAACACGTCATCTCCCGATCTAATAGATTGGGCCGAGGACCCCCGTGGTCGTATACTCATGGGCCAGTTCGGACAACTGCCGCATACAAGGAACATTCCACAAGACTTGGCGATCAAGACAAGTACTTCTCCCCACCGGCGTATTCGGCTAGGACTCTTGTTAACCTGGGCCTCTGGTGCATTATATAAACCAGGGCCAGGCTAGTCGATAGATCATATATACATACAATCCTACCATAGGCTAGCTTCTAGGGTTTATCCTCTACGATCTCATGGTAGATCAACTCTTGTACTACCCATATCATCAATATTAATCAAGCAGGACATAGGGTTTTACCTCCATCAAGAGGGCCCGAACCTGGGTAAAACTTCGTGTCCCCTGCCTCCTATTACCATCGATCCTAGACGCACAGTTCGGGACCCCCTACCCGAGATCTGCCGGTTTTGACACCGACAACCGGGATTCCGAGTCTAATCGGAGGTTGCGCGATGAGGATTGTCTCCGTGGATCGTGAGCTTGTCATGGGCTAAGTGGGGACATCCCTGCAAGGTTTAAACTTTCGACAGCCACGCCCGCGGTTATGTGGGAGATGGGAAATTGTTAATATCCGATTGTAGAGGACTTAACACCTAACTTAATTAAAATGAATCAACCGAGTGTGTAGCCGTGATGGTCTCTTTCCGGCGGAGTCCGGGATGTGAACACGGTTTTGGAGTTATGTTTGTGCGCAAGTAGTTTCAGGATCACTTCTTGATCACTTCTAGCTTCTCGACTATTGCGTTGCTTCTCTTCTCGCTCTTAATTGTGTATGTTAGCCACCATATATGCTTAGTGCTGCAGCTCCACCTCATCACCCTTTCCTACCCTTAAGCTTAAATAGTCTTGATCTCGCTGGTGTGAGATTGCTGAGTCCTCGTGACTCACAGATACTTCCAAACAGTTGCGGGTGCCGATGATACCAGTGCAGGTTATGCAACCTAGCTCAAGTGGGAGCTCGATGAAGATCTTGATCATTAATTTGTTTCGTTTCTTGTTGATCAGTAGTGGAGCCCAGTTGGGGCGATCGGGGATCTAGCATTTGGGGTTGTCTTTCTTTATTTTGGTACCGTAGTCGGACCTTGATTGTATTCTGGATGATGTATGTTATATTTATGTATTGTGTGAAGTGGCGATTGTAAGCCAACTCTTTATCCCTTTCTTATTCAGTACATGGGATGTGTAAAGATTACCCCTCTTGCGACATTCCTACCATGCGGTTATGCCTCTAAGTCGTGCCCCAACACGTGGGAGATATAGCCGCATCGTGGGTGTTATAGCAGTCCACCCTTGCTGTGCTCGGCAAACCTGCTAGGTAGGTCTGGAGGCTTGTCTTTGGGGGGGATCCTAATCCTCGCCAGGCTCGCATGTCCAGCAAGGGAGGTTTTCCCCTTAGTGATATCTTGTTTCTCTGACTTGTCTTTGTCTTCTCGATCCGCACTTTGATTCTTCAAAGGACTGATCTTTAGTGCTTGGTCTGATATTGGGTGCTGCAATCTTGTCCTTAGGCCTATGCACATTCTGGGCAATGCAACCAGTGTTTGTTGCACTCACATCCCTCGTAGGATTATTTTCCATAGTGACAAGTGACAGTAAATTTCAGCACACTATATAAATGTTTCCTTACCAAATTCCACTCACCAAAGGGGCTTCACTACCCGGTAACGGCGCCAGAAAAGAGTCTTGATGACCCACAAGTATATGGGATCGATCATAGTCCTTTCGATAAGTAAGAGTGTCAAACCCAATGAGCAGCAGATGGAAATGACAAGCAGTTTTCAGAAAGGTATTCTCTGCAAGCACTCTAACCGATAGTTTTGTGATAAGATAGTTCGTAAAGGATAACACGTAACAAGAGTAACTAAGGTGCAGCAAGGTGGCCCAGTCCTTTTTGTAGCAAAGGACAAGCCTGGATGACCTCTTATATAAAGCAAAGCGCTCCCGAGGACACATGGTAATTGTTGTCAAGTTAGTTTTCATCATGATCATATGATTCACATTCGTTACTTTGATAATTTGATATGTGGGTGGACCGGTGCTTGGGTGCTGTCCTTACCTGGAAAATCCTCCCACTTACGATCAACCCATCTCACAAGCATCCACAACTAAGAAAGAAAAATTAAGATAAATCTAACCATAGCATGGAACATATGGATCCAAATCAGCCCCTTACGAAGCAACACATAAACTAGGGTTTAAGCTTCTGTCACTCTAGCAACCCATCATCTGTTTATTAGTTCACAATGCCTTCCCCTAGGACCATATCATGGTGAAGTGTCATGTAGTCAACATTCACATAACATCACTACAGGAGAGACAACATACATCTCATCAAAATATCGAACAAATACCAAATTCACATGATTACTTATAACAAGACTTGTCCCATTTCCTCGGGAAAAACATAACTACTCACAAAGCATATTCATGTTCATAATTAGAGGAGTATTGATTATCATTAAGGATTTGAACATATGATCTTCCATCGAATTAACCAACTAGCATCAAATACAAGGAATAATCAACACTACTAGCAACCCACAGGTACCAATTTGAAGATTTGAGACAAAGCAGATAAAAGAGATGAACTAGGGTTTGAGAGGAGATGGTGTTGTTGAAGATGTTGATGGAGATTGACCCCCCCCCTCCCCCTGTCAATGAGGGGATCATTGGTGGTGATGATGGTGATGATTTCCCCCTTCGGGAGGGAAGTTTCCCCGACAGAACAGCTCCGCCAGAGCTCTAGATTGGTACTACCCTAGTTCCTCCTCAAGATGGCGGCGCTTCATCACGAAAGCTTCTCCTTGATTTTTTTTCCAGTTAAAAACCCTTGATATAGCAGAAGATGGGGACCGGGGGCCTATCAGGTGGCCCACAAGGCAGGGGCGCGCCCAGGGGGTAGGGCGAGCCCCCTCCCCACCGTTGTAGATGCCTAGTGGGTCCCCTCTAGTGCTTTCTTCACCCAATATTTTTTTATATATTCCAAAATAATTTTCCATAAATTTTTAGGACTTTTGGCGGAATAGGTCTCTCAGATTTGCTCCTTTCCTAGTCTAGAATTCCACCTGCCGGCATTCTCCCTCTTCATGTAAGCCTTGTAAAATAAGAGAGAAAAGGCATAAGTATTGTGCTATAATGTGTAATAACAGCCCATAATGCAATAAATATCAATATAAAAACATGATGCAAAATGGACGTATCACTGCTCTACTCTTCCCCTCGCTTGTGCTGCTGCTGCTCTGCTCTTGCTCTTGCTCGCGTTGCTGATGGTGGTACATGGGCTACTGCAGGTAGACGAGTTGCTGCTTTGTCCCTAGTTCATGCTGCTCCTCCAGGCGCTCCTGCTCCGGCTGCTATCTGCTACTGTGTTCCCTATCGACCGCCTCCTGATTTAGATCACTGTTTCTCTACTACTAGTGCTCGAGCGGCCAAAACTACATGTGAAGTGCCTCTCTGCTACCAGTGCGTTCAGTTTCGACAGTAACATTCAGATTCCACAGTAAATTTCAGTTTCGACAGTTAAGTTTAGAGTCAATAGTTTTTACCCCATCTGTTGTAGTCAGGTGTTTTTTAGTGATGTAAATTTTACATCTATCATTTTTTGGTAATGTATTTACATCATCTATTGGAGATGCCATTAGAATCCCATTTGATATTAATGATGTTTTTCAAGTTAGTGGCATAATAACTTTCTAACTTGACACACATTCATATGGTTTCACTTTAATTTGGCCATGTTTCTTTGCATTCCTCTGCTCTTCCAATTCCTGTGAACCAAACACCCAAGTTGACAGAAATCCCGTGTTTACAAATGCTTTTGTTTCCCACATGCATTCCTATCCTATTCCGGTGTTTTTCCTATCCCTGCGTTTTTAGAATCCTACAAGCCAAAGGAGCCCATATAGAATTACTTCAGTTACAGATAGGTTTTGAAGAAAACTTTGTGTAGTTTGTCCTCGTCCTGCCGCGACATCATCCACCTCACCCGAGGTGCTCCATCGACAAAAGCATCCACCATACCAGACATCATGACTCCTGACCGTCTTTCGCCGCCTCAAATCTCCTTCCCTGCCACTAATGCCCACCGCAACTACATCAACATCACCGACTCAGCAGATGAACCTGAGTAGTACACGGGTCCACAAGAGTGGTCGCACTCTTTTGTTTCTACTTATGTTATGCATTGCTTAATATTACCTGCTACTTTATCGTCCTGTTCGCCTCTTAGACTCCAAGACAAGTCCAAATTAATGTTCAAACTTGAGTTTTAAAATTACTTGTGGGTCACATATCGAGGCAGCAATGAATAGTATCTCTGTCTTTTATCTGGTTCACTTAGGGTATGCCTATGTTTTTCATCTTGGGTGGCAAACAAAAAGTAAAGCAATCATCATCTGTCATTTTATCAAATTAAAGCTATCATCATCCTTCTATCATTATTTTTTGGATCCATCCACTGGTTGTTACCTTCACTCTAGATTTTTGCCTGCTCTCCTTACATAATCTCACTATATTTTTTTGTATGCATGTCAGATATTGCACACATTCATGCTGAACATGTAGAGAAAAAGAGAAGAGTTTTGCGTGGCAATACAATGTCATGCAGACATCGCTCCATGGTTGGTTATGGCAAACCCTCCGCCCCTCCAGATTGTAGTCCAAAGGAAGATATATGTTCTGAGGCAGATTCAGACGCAGCTGACCACTCCTATTTACCCCCCGAGGTGTTTGCTCTAACTTGGCATGATGATGTTGGTCATATCATGCATATGTTGCCTTGCAGTGCCTACTTTCGACATCATTTATGTCATCTTCTTAGTTTAGACATGTTTTGTAATGCCACATGTTTAGTTTCTATATCATATATGTGAATTATGCAATCTCATCTCATTTAGCTAGCCATAATATATGTGAAATATGCAATGCCATCCTGTTTAACCAGGCATCATATATTTGAATGATATCTTGCCAATCCTTTTCTTCATTACATTTCCATTTGTCGACAATGTTTGTACATTCAACTACTCTTCCTGTGAATCAGCCATTTGAGTGGGTGATGGAAAAAAATTGTGTGAAAACAAGGTCTTCAGAGAATATAGTGCTACCGGTCAAAGAAGATCTCTTGCAGGGTCCTGATAGCTCCTTAGAGATGGATTCAGAGATAGATTACTAGTCCTATTCCTCCACCGAGGTGTATGCTCTAACTTGGCATGGTTATACTACTCATATCATGCATATGGTGTCTTGCATTGCATAGTTTAGACATCATATACACAATATTCAACACCATGTTATTAGTTCAGACATCGTATATGTGAATTAAATCATGCGGTCCTGATTATTTAGATAACATGTATGTGAAATATGTCATGCGAACCTGTTTACTAAAGATATCATATAATTATCCCATGCCATCCTATTTAGTTAGTCATCATATCTTTGAATTATGTCTGGTTATGTTATCCATGTTAAATAGACATCCTATATGTGAAATTATGTCATGCTATCCTTTTTAGTTAAAGAATATACATGTGAACTATTTCATGCCCTCTATTTTCCACACTATCTATTGCATTTGTCTCTCATACAAGGTCTATACATTCAACTACGTTTCTTCTTTATCAGCCATTTGAATTGCAGCGGGTGATGGCAGTATCTAGCGGAGTAAAAACACGGTCTTCAAATAAAACAGTGCTACCTATTCGTGGACATAGCACCCCATTTGTACATGCACGAGAACTAGCCCTACCACACATAAACTAGACTCTCGCAGATTGTACCCCTACTGCGATGGACAGAGAACCAGCTTCACCCAATCTAACCCCAACCCTAGCAGATAGTAACCCAGTTCCAGTTGACACAACACCAGCTCCACCACAGAGCTCCCAAACAAGAGCAGTTAGTAAGGTAGCTCCAGTGCCCAAAGTGTCAGTACTACCACAGCAAACCCCAACTCCTCCAGTTAGTACACCTATTCCTGTGGACGAAGCACAACCAGCCATTCATAGTTCAGCATCTATCACATTTGATGTTGTTAAATCCTATGTGTGTATCTTCCCATCATGGAAGTATTATACTAAAGATGAAGGAAAATGCCAGTTGCAGGTGTTCGTTTAGGAGTTATGTGTAAGTAATGTTTTCATGGCAATTACTTTGCTTTGTCCCATACATTCTACCTCCGTGCTGGTTATAATAAAGGAAATGTTCCCATTTTCTCTAAGGAGAAGGACCAATTGGGAAACTCGGGATGAGGTAACCTGTGCTAATGCCTCTACTATCTTCAAGAATTCTTGGTGGTAGTATTGGAATTACCTGAAGAAAATGTACTTCACTGGCAAAGAAACCCATCAGATTCCCTTACATTCTCTTGAGACACATTTACGGGATGATGACTGGGAACGCCTTGTTCTGTACTGGTCCCGAACCAAGAATGTGGTAAGGTCAATGAGCTCATTTTTTATTTTTAAGTACTATGTGTCTGTGTCTTACAGTATTCTATTCGTGTAAAACAAGTGCTTAAACCTGAAGAACAACTGATCTCATTTAAGATTCCATTGATATCATGCATACTGCTTTGCTCTTGTATCACTGTATTTACTCATACGAATTTATTATTAAATTTATGGATCCAATCGAAACTCCAATGGCACAACAGGTATGTTTAAGCATATTCCTTCAACATGTTTGCTCTTCTAAATAGCTCTGTTGATTTCAATTTCAATTGTGTATACAGTTGAATTCTCATATCATGCACATTACTAGCATCAGAACAGCGCCAATAGTGTTGTTCTACATGTAGACCCGTGGTACCCATATGAAATCTTGTTGTGCCATGTAGTTTCCCATGCTTTGTATTCTTTCAATGCTACTTTGTCTTGAACTGATATGATTTGAACCGTGTCTCTATTTTGATTTGGCAAGACAATGTAGTGACCATAGAACATAGATATATGTTTGTTTGATGCTTTTATTATGTACTACTTGGCAATAGAATACTTGGTAGTTTAGTCCTGTCCATCTTACTACTGAACTGGTTCACCAAAATGAGTTTCATATACTACATGCTAAATCTGTTATCTGTCTGCTTGTTTCTTCTTTCAGAATGCTGACGGAATATTGGGGAAGAGTACCTTATTAAGCAATGGTAAAGGATGTAATGTAGATAAGGTTCAGAATAGTGAGACATGCTTGTTGGTCTCCAACAAAGATGATAGAACAACTAAGGAAAACTATCTTGAAGACAGTGAGACAACCCCAAAGTCCTGTCTTGGTGTAGTGTACGAGTTACTGGCCACTACCGCTGGCACAAGTTATTCGAACTCACTGTCGGAATCAGTTTGGTTTCTTATGTCTCAACTACAAGCTGCAAGGCATCGATCAGTTGTGTTGCGACAAGAAGCCAAAGGACTGCATAAGTCTATGGAGAATTCAAATGCATACTTTCTGGTGCAATAGCAGACATTAGAGGATTTTAGCGCCAAATAGGAGAAAACTAATAACCTTTCTAAGCTTATTGCCAGCATGGTGGATACCTAGGATAACATTTCTTGAGCTCTTATGAAGTTGTTTCAGTTATGGACTTGTTTTGCTGCCGCATTTATTTGCAATGGTGGCCAATTTAGATGGCCAGTGTATGTAATATGCTTCTCTGTTCCCTATATTTGCACTGGTTGCAAACTTTGATGCCGAGTGGATGTAATATGTGTAATAGCCTAGCGTTAGTCGCTTGCTTATTTATTTCCTTACTGTCTAGTTGTTTGCTTGTAGTCACTGCAGTTCTTTTTTCGCATTTTTCTAGTGGCCACAACAACCTATTTTTGTAACTAGGCTACAATATCCATGGGCAATAATATATGGGCCGTAGGATCCATGGGCCTTCTACGGGCCATATGATCGATTGGCCAAACATGGGTCGTTCTATCCATGGACCAATAACGATTCACAAAATGGGCCATAAACGGGCTAGAGTGGAGATCGTCTATTTATGCCTCGACCATAACGGGCCATTAATAGGACAAAATTTATAACCGGCTTAATTCTATCGGCAGGCATCATAGGTCGTTAATTGGGCATATTTGATGACGCTATGAAAATAGCCCAACGGGTTAATGGGACACAAACGGGCCGATTGTAACCACGGGCTGAATTTGGCACACAAGCGGAACAGGCCAGTAACGGACCGTAAGTAACCGAATGCTGGAAATAAGCCAAAATATAAAGGGATTTTTATTTATGTGCCCCTGGTTTGTTAGTTCTACTCAATCATCCCCACACTGTTAACTTTTGCTTACTTTTTCCCACTCCCTTGCCCGAAACCCTCAGAACTGGTCACAGCAGACGTTGTCGTCGGGTCAATGGCTTGACCGTTAACTCTAACGAGTGGGGCCGCGCAGGGCTGAGTCCACATTTTGACCGTTACATGCTAACGAGTGGGGCCACAAAACTTACACTCATTGTAACCTGAATCAGATCGAGTCGCTTCCGCGCCGCCCCCTCCGCCGCAGTCGTGCCGCCTCCACCGCATCTACCCTCTCTCCATATCTAGGATTAGGAAGCGATGTTCGGGGAGCACCCCATCCGCCCCGTCGACCGTGGAGATGATTGGGTCGAATCAGAGGTGGACAATTCATGGATTCCACCTGGGTAAGCATCATTTTCGTCTCAAATTGATTAGGAGATCCGTAAATTAGGATGTATTTGACCACCCTTGGCGTGAATCAGTGGAATTTTTTTGAAAATTTTAGGCCTAACTACACCCTTTATTTCGATCGAATAGGGTAGATCCTCCACTTGCTTTTCGGCTGGCGGTTAAAATGGAAACTAGCAAGCTACGTGGAACTAAATCTTATCTGATTTTTGGATTTTTCTATCCCAAAGAGGTAGAAACCAGCGTTTTGTTCATAGATTTCCATGAGGCACTCTATTGTGAGTATACGTGGAGCCCTGGCGATGTTGTTGAACTGACATATTTTGACAGTACCGAGCAGAGATTTGTCCCATTAACTTGTGATGAGCATCTGGGATTGCTATTTAGTTTGAATGCTGATGGCTGT
This sequence comes from Triticum dicoccoides, assembly GCF_002162155.2. Taxonomy (NCBI): domain Eukaryota; kingdom Viridiplantae; phylum Streptophyta; class Magnoliopsida; order Poales; family Poaceae; genus Triticum; species Triticum dicoccoides. The sequence goes on along the minus strand of NC_041382.1, from coordinate 262,882,925 downwards.
TTCAGTAAAATCCATATCGGTGTGCTTCAGGAACGCAAACAATGTATCCCAAAGGGGAGGGTGTTCAGACATCAATTGTCTCTGCTAATAGCGAGCGTCCTCACACTACTTGTAGGTCAAGACCAAGTAAACCTAGTGGTTTTGAAAGCAACAACATGTCGGCTGCTACTAAGTCTGCCACTTCTCCTCTCCCTTCTGGACCTGGTGTAGAAGTAGATGGAGAGCCTGACGAGGAAGTGCCTTGACATGATGATCAGGATGAGACTCCATTCACTGAATTGGTAGATAGAGTCAGTCAACACGCAATGGAAGATGAATATCCAGAGGAGCCTAGCAGCCATGCTAGATTTGATGACACTGACAATGAAGAGAGGAAGGAGAACATCGACTCCTTAGTTTTACAATAATATGATGGTGAGGGCATGCCAACAATTGAGTGGAACAGGGAGAATCCTCAGCTTACTGCGGGAATCGTATTCAAATCAATGGTGGATTGTCGTAATGCAGTGACTACATATTGCATTCTCACTGAAAACTCCTATGAGGTCGATAGGAGTGAGCCAAGAAGATTCACTGTTCATTGCCCTTATGATAGTTGTAGGTGTAGGTTGCATGCATCCACTATGCTAAAGAGAAAATTGATTCAAGTATTACAACTGAATCTTTTTTCAGATTATTTATCCATTCTATATTCATATCATATGTACCATTTCTTAATTGTATTTGACATCATTCACTGGTACACGTCGGTGCTATACGAATGGTTTTTAACCCCTTTCTGCGACGGCATTTGGGACTGTCGCCAAGTGTGTGTGGGCGATAGGGTGTCCTTCCCACACGACCCAGAAACCGTCGGGGATATGGAGAAATGATCTAGAGGCCTTCCAAAATGTTATCATGTGCCATGTAGCACACACTAAATTATTTCGCACGTGTGGGATCGGTGATTAAATGTTTCTAATGATGTAGTGAAACCATACGGTGTGTCGTAATGAACCGTTTGGGAAACAGTATGTAAGGCACACGGGACAACATATGAACTGTGTGTGATTTGTGCCACATCGCACATGAGTTTCCTACGTAACCCGTCTGCCATTGAAGACTCCATCGCACATGTTTCCCAATAGTTACCGTCTGTGATAATGTTCTATCATGTAGTGACCCGACCTCAGACAGTCAAGTCTCTGTCCTTCAGTGTCATCCCTGGATCAGTAATGCTGACACGCATAGTACTTGAAGGATTTATAACAGAGTAGCAATCACACACTTATTACATCGAGTGTCTCAAAAGAGAACTTATTACAAATAATATGACTTAAGGCCATCTAATAACGATAATAGTGGAAGGCTTGGAAGATAAGTTAGTCCATCAACTCCAACGGCATCACTGAGTATAGAACCACGACCTAAGGCTCCTTACTCGTCGTATGAAAAGTCTGCAACACGAACGTTGCAGCCCGAAAATGGGTCAGCACAAGGAATATGTTGGCAATGTAACACATAGAGAGTAGTGAACAGAAATAAGCTATACTACATGCATAAGTGGCTGGTGGAAAGCTCTATGGTTACAGTTTTGCGTAAAGCCAATTTTTCCCTACTGCAAAGGAATAAATTTCATTTAACTATCATGGTGGTTGTTAAACATTGAGAGCGTAGACACCCTCTCAAACCCAATTAAACATCATCATTAAAACCCAACAAAATTAATTAAAGTCACATGATGAGATTCACATGATAATCCAAGTACTAGATACTCAAGAAGTCCATAACCGGGGACACGACTAATCATGATTAGTTTATACACTCTGCAGAGGTTTGCGCACTTTTCCCCACAAGACTCGATCTCCTCCGTTGGGATTCTCGCACTACATGGTGTTTGAGAAACGGATGACCGAGACATAGTATTTCAGAAGCGCTAGCACCTTACGATCAGGTAGACCATTACACCTACTTTCCCCTACATCTGCTAGTCTACCACTGTAAGAGTTCGCACGACTTAATCAACTATGCTAGAGCCCATAGTAGCTTGTGGTTGCACACGGTAGTTTCTAGTATGAATAATCTCATGATCCCTTTGAGCCTAGGTGGCGGTCCATAAAGAAAAACAGGCAATCGCTGGAATACCCAGGTGCCTCAATCCACCCAGATGTGTACTAAAGTTGCCACCTTAAGTTGAACCATTTATTAACATTCTCACATCTGTCATAGATACACTCAAACCCAATCCACATCTACAAGCATAGCATGGCATAAGCAAACATAGAACTCCCAGGGTTTGATAATAAAACAGGTAATAGGTACTACCTCATCTACTTCCCAAAACCCACATATTAATCAGATCCTATTCATGCAATGGTTTGAGGATTGATCTAATGCAATAAAATTGGGTAGTAAAGAGGTATGATCAAAGTGTTACTTGCCTTGCTGATGATCCGTGAAACCTAGAGATTCGAATTAGCAAGCGACGCACTCCGGGTACTCTAACACAAACAAACAAACAAGCATACAAACAAGCATACAATAAGTACTCATCTAATGCACAGGCAAAACTCAAATAAGAGATCTAACCAGAAAGTAACTTAAGAACTCCGGTTTGCAAAAAGAAACAAATCGAATGAAACAAGGAAAGACAAACGGCAAAAGAAAACAAGCTTCGATTACTAATCTGGACCTAAGTCAAATTTTACAGAAGCCAAAACTTGTTTGAGTTGGTTATACGAAAAAAGGGTTTCGAGACAAAACTCTAGGCGCTTGAGAAAATCGAGCAAAAAGTTATACTAAAACGAAAATCGGATCAGAAATCGCGATCAGAAATAATCGCGGAAAATCCGAGAAAAAAATAAAACTGACGAACAGATTAACAAACGAACGTTCGTTATCTGAAACTAAACGGTGAACTTGTCCATTAAAACAAACGAACGACCAAACGCTCGCTAAATAAAAGAACTGATAAAACCGATCTAACAAAAATAAAAATAAAATAAAAAACCTAGGGTTTTCAAAAAAATCGGATCGGTTTTCTTTGGAAAACCGGCGGTGAACGACGCGGCTATCTCGTCGGACTCCGGCAGCTCGGGGTTCCGGCGGGTGGGGCGGCGTCGGTGGCGGGCGGCGGCACACGGCGGCAAGCGGCGGCGAGCGGCGGTAGCGGGGAGGCGGGGCGGGGCGAGGTAGCGGGGTGAGGCTGCGGCGGCAGGGTATTTATGAGAGGGGGGTGGCGCGGCTTGGGGAAGGGGGCGCCGGGTCGGGGTCGGGCTCGGGAGGCGTGCCTCGGCCGGATTTGGCTGCGGTGGCGATGCAGGCTCCCGCGGGGAAGGCGGCGGCGGGCGCGGGCCTGGCCTGGCTCGGCTGGGCCTTCGGCCCAGTCGGGCGCGCGGTACTTTTTTTTAACAAATTCCGCCGAAACTAAGAAAAATTCTAGAAAATAAAATAAAATTCTAAAAATGCCAAAATAAATTTTCACCGCCTAAATAAAATATTTAGAATGAGATGAACATTTTTTTGGCCCTAAAATGCAGTTTTGAGAAACGTGCAATTTTTCCTAAATTCAAATAAACTTGCCAAAAACTCCAAAAAAAATCTTAATTTAGTTTTTTATTAAATCTTCAATATTTCTTTATTTTGGGAAAGTCATTTTATTCCCTCTCTCATATTTGTATAATAGAAATAACTGAAGATAAAATAAATAAAATCAAATGATCCTATTTTCAAAATTTGAGAAAACCCAAATATGAAAATAACGAAATCCCCAACTCTCTCCGTGGGTCCTTGAGTTGCGTAGAATTTCTGGATCAAGACAAAAGCAAATAAAAATATGATATGTAGTGATGATCTAATGTATGACATTCCAAATTGAAAATTTGGGATGTTACATATCACAAACGGTTCAGGAGCCCCTCCACACACATACATGTGCTGCAGACCGTTTGTGATTTGTTGGGTATCACCGACGGTTGCCGCAAGAGTGGTGTGTGCTTTTCGTTTTGGATCCTACACGTTTCATGAAAAAATTACGACTGGGATTGTATTTTACATTGGGCGTGGTTTATTCCAAGTTCTTGTGTGCTATAACGCGAAATGACAAATGGTTCCGAAGACCCTACACACACGTAGTAGCACTGCAAATTGTTTGCGATCTGCTGTGTATCACCGACGGTTCCGCTACGATTGACGTACGCTTTCCGACGTGGATCGCACACACTCATTTAATTGAACCGTGTGCGAAGCAATTGCTCGGTTAAAACAAAAATATCCCATTTTGAATCGGCATGCAAAAAGAAAATTTTCCACAAAAAAAATATCACATTTGGAATTGGCATGCAAAAAGAAAATTCGCCACAATACTCAATTGAACAAATAAACAGAAATATCCCATTTTGAATCGGCACGCCAAAAGCAAATTCGCCACAATATTCAATTGATCAAATAGTGTCCACAGGAAGAACATTCATCAGATTTCGCAACAATTGCAATTGAACATATGGTAGCTAAATTCCAATTATTTGTCCACACATATATGCATTAGATAATTAATCATAGTGTATGAAATACAAAGATCTCATCAGATGGAAAACAATGGATCCATGCGTATATGTTTAGCGGCTAACTCTTACTCAATATTCCAGGAGAAGGCATGCTGAAATCTTCATTATCACGAGTGGGATTGATGTAGTGATCCAAAAAGAAGTCATAGATAAATCTCCGGACCATCAACAATTCACCAGCCGGGAGCAGTTCAGGGGTCCTCGGTTTTAAGATGAGCTACAATATTTTTAAGGTCAAAATGTGTCATATGAGTGGAGTAGAAGATATTTATTAAGATAGACTTACTGGTACTAATTCGCGAGGATCGTCACAACTATCAGCAGATTTGTAGATGGACATCATGTGTCTGCAAACATAGTATCCACAAAGGACGTTGGTCCTTGCTTCTTGCTGAGGACACTGAATTTTTTTTGTACAGAATTAATCATGTATTTGTCCTGTTAGGAACAACCTAACCGGTGTTAGATGTATTATTTTTTCTTTTGACAAAATAGAAAGAGGTTTATTTAGAAGCTTGAACATTTGATTAGCGTAAGAAAAGGTATTTGCAGACTATTGGATAAATTTTCTGAAAATAAGGGATTTCGGTGTGTTACCGGAGAAATGATCTCGTGCTGCAGAGGTAGTTCCCTCTTCAACAGGTTCCTTGGTTTAGTTTTCCACAATGCAAGCACACTGCAAAAGATGATGAATTTTGACAACATCAATTATTGAACCAGATATGAATGCAAATTAATTTCAATATCATAGTATTCAATACCTATCCATGTATTGCTGAAGATGCGTTAGATCCTAAGCATTTGTTGACTCTCTGAGAGAACCGATGTAGTAAACTATGTTCTTGTTTGGAACAATGAATACCAATATCCAGTGATCGCTACATATTAAGAAAGCCATGAACTTACGAATTATGTCAAAATCTGAAAGACAATCAGTGTATGCATGGTTGTTTACTTGACTTACTGTTCATGATATGGCCAGAGAAATGATTCTACATGGGATGTGTTTTCGAAGAGACGGACGACTGTGTTAACGGCCCAGCCCCTTAGGTCCTTATTATGTATTGTTGTGCCATTTCCTAATTCAGGATCTATGAAATACACGCTCTCCCTTTTTCTTCTCTGCGCATTCAATCCCCCGAGAGGAATAAAATGTAGTTAGTTGTTTATCATTTACAGCCTTGTATGGAGAAGTTGATCAGAGTTTGTTAAGTACTTACAAAATCAGTCATCTAACAAGAGTGGCATCGAGCTCGTTGAAGTTGAAGAAAAGATGTAAGTCCTCGAAACTCACATTGATGGAACCAGCATCGTGTCGGAAATGGTCTCTGTTGTAGTGGACTAGCAAACCATGAAGACCTGTTGACATTTGATCCATGCAATATTCATGTAACCCGAGGCAACTGGAGCTGCACTCATCAAATATTCGCCAACAAGAAATTGCTGGCCATGGACGTATTTGCATGCTTCAAGTACATCTGCTTTACTTTTAGCAAGCAACAAACGTACTTCTTCATCATCCATGCCGCCAGAAATAATATTACTCCCCGATTCAAATAACCTGCTGTTAATTTGGATCTGGGCGATGAGTGCTTTATGTAAGAGGCAATCATTCTATTTCCTCTTCACTTTCCCGCTGCGCTTCCTCGTGGGTGTAGCCTTTTTGGCCACTTCCTTCTTGCTACTTGTAACATTTCTAGCAGAACATCTGGTTGCCTGCAAGGTAGACTGCCGAGCAGACGATAAAGCTTGGATGGACTGCTTAGCAGACGGTTTATCTATGCCGGACCGCTGAGCTGGCGGTGCTGTTGTGACGAACTGATGGGTTATAGGAGCAGAGGCATCAGATTCCTGACCATGCGTCGAAGCTATGTCGGGTTTCTGCGCAGGTGGTGCCAACTTGCCGGTGTGCTGAGGAGGTCATGCCAATGCATTGGTTTGCTGAGCAGGAAGATCTGACGCATTAGTATGCTGATCACGCGACCGATGGACTAATGAGCAGTCGGTTCTAGACCTACAAACTGCTTAGCAGGCGGCTCCGAAGAATCAGACTGCTTAGCAGTATGTTCCACCAGGTTGGTCTGCTGAGCATGTGGTGCAGCTGGGTCTCCCCCCGCTGCTTCAGCGGCCGACATTTGAACTGGTGGTGCATCTTGATACGTCTCCAACGTATCTATAATTTTTTATTGTTCCATGCTATTATATTATCTTCTTTGGATGCTTAATGGGCTTTAATATGCACTTTTACATTATTTTTGGGACTAACCTATTAACCAAAGGCCTAGTGCAAATTGCTGTTTTTCGCCTCTTCGCAAAAAAGGAATATCAAACGGAATCCAAATGGAACGAAACCTTCACGAGGATCTTTCTTGGAACAAATGTCATCCAGGAGACTTGGAGTGGAAGTCAGAGACGGAATGAGGCGGCCACGAGGTAGGAGGGTGCGCCCAGTGGGGGTAGGCGCATCCCCCACCCTCGTGGGCTCCTCATAGCTCCACCGACCTACTTCTTTCGCCTATATATTCTCTTATACCCTGAAAACATCTAGGGGAGCCACGAAACCACTTTTCCACCGCTGCAACCTGATGTACCCGTCAGATCCCATCTGGGGCCTTTTTCGGCGATCTGCCGGAGGGGGACTCGATCACGGAGGGCTTCTACATCAACACCATAGCCACTCCGATGATGCGTGAGTAGTTTACCATAGACCTTCGGGTCCATAGTTATTAGCTAGATGGCTTCTTCTCTCTCTTTGGTTCTCAATACAAAGTTCTCCTTGATGATCTTGGAGATCTATTCGATGTAATACTTTTTGCGGTGTGTTTGCCGAGATACGATGAATTGTGGGTTTATGATCAAGATTATCTATGAAAAATATTTGATTCTTCTCTGAATTCTTATATGCATGATTTGCTATCTTTGCAAGTCTCTTCGAATTACCGGTTTAGTTTGGCCTACTAGATTGATCTTTCTTGCAACGGGAGAAGTGCTTAGCGTTGGGTTCAATCTTGCGGTGTCCTTTCCCAGTGACAGCAGGGGCAGCAAGGCACGTATTGTATTGCTGCCATCGAGTATAAAAAGATGGGGTTTATATCATATTGCTTGAGTTTATCCCTCTACATCATGTCATCTTGCCTAATGTGTTACTCTGTTCTTATGAACTTAATAATATAGATGCATGGTGGATAGCGGTCGATGTGTGGAGCAATATTAGTAGATGCAGAATCGTTTCGGTCTACTTGACACGGATGTGATGCCTATGTTCATGATCATGCCTAGATATTCTCATAACTATGTGCTTTTCTATCAATTTCTCGGTAGTAATTTGTTCACCCACCGTAATATATGCTATCTTGAGAGAAGCCACTAGTGAAACCTATGGCCCCCGGGGTCTATTTTACATCATATTAATTTCCCGTCAACTTGGCACCTTTTATTTTGCAATCTTTACTTTCCAATCTATACAACAAAAATACCGAAAATATTATCAGATCTCACTTTTGCAAGTGGCCGTGAAGGGATTGACAACCCCTTTATCGTGTTGGTTGCAAGGTTCTTGATTGTTTGTGCAGGTACTATGCGATTTACGTGTAGTCTCCTACTGGATTGATACCTTGGTTCTCAAAAACTGAGGGGAAATACTTATGCTACTTTGCTGCATCACCCTTTCCTCTTCAAGGGAAAACCAACACATGCTCAAGACGTAGCACGTCTTCAGCAGTTGTAAGCCTCGCAACTAGCTTATTTGGGGCGGAGGATGACATGGCCGGTACGCCACAGAGTTGGGCCGGCTTGTGACGCCCCATGACCGACGCTCCAGAAGCCTTCCATGTTTTTCGTTGTTTGTCATGTCATTTGTTTTGCTTGTTGCATTCATCATTGCATATTTTGCATGGCATCATGTCATCATGCTATCTTTTTCTTAAAGCTAACTAAAACTCACTTAAATAAATAGCATAGATTTCTTATCCATTTAAATCGAGGGAATTCACATGGTGATTTCTCTTTATAACATGTCGTCCTAATATTTATGGAGCTATTATAAATATTCCATTTGTTTGGAATTAACCAGAACACACTTGCAAAATACTTCCCATGCCTATTCCAATTCGAGTTTGACCTGCAAATCTTGTCCACAATTCTTATCACTTTTATCGAGGTTTTTTCCAAAAATCCTCATCATTTTTGGGCTCTTCTCAATTTTGTCCTAGTTCAAACCATTCGAATTTAAATTCAAATGGATTTGAATTTAAATCTTTCAATCAGGCAACTTGTATTTTTCCTGGATCAAGACCTTTTCTTGTGAGTCCAACAAATTTAACTTCTTCCTCAAAGTCTTTCCCTAAGCCACTCTTTCTATTTCCTTCTCTCTATCTTTTTTTCTTTCTTCTAAGGAGAATAAGAGAGGGAGAGAGAGAGAGAGAGAGAGAGAGAAGAGCCCTGCTGGGCCTCCCGGCAATCAGAACCCACTACCTAAGCCCTTCCCAGCTGGCCCATTTGACCCAAGGCCTAGTCGCGCCTATCTAACCCTAACCCTCTCCCCGTTCGATCCTCTCACCCGCTCCCTCTCGTCCTCCCGCTACCGCCGCCATCCACACGCTTCGCTATGAATAGGAGATCCCCTCGCTCGTCCTCCTCCAAACCCCGTCGCCCTGCTACCTCCACCGCCCATACCATGCCTCCTCCCGCCTGCACCTCCTTCCTCTCGCTCGCCTCCCTCCTCCTCGATCCAGCCCGCTACCACCGTCGTCCTCACCCTGTGGACATCGTCGGAGACCTCCTGCGCCACACTCGCTGATCGCTGCCCCTACATCGCGCCAAGTCCCACAGCATTGAGCCGCCCCGAGCTTTGTTCGTGCCACCGTTTCCTCGGTCCCGCCGTTCATCTGCCGTCTAGCACCGCCCCCGTCTGGATCCGTCAAGCCCCGTTGCCTCTTGCTTGTTTCCTTCCTCGTAAGAGCCGCATCATGCCATGTCGCTCCTCTGCTTCCTCGTCCTTGCCGTCTCTTCCCTGCAACTCCAGGCGCCGCCCTCGTAGCTCTCTCCATCGAGCAGAATCATGAGCGCCAAGAGGACGCCTGCCTCGACCGCGCCTGGGGCTGCCTTCTCGCCATCGCTGCTTGCTCGCAGGCCATGCGGCATGATGCCGGCCTCGCCAAGGCCCAGCACCTCCAGCTCCTCCGGCCCATCTCCCGCTGACCTCATTAAGATCACGACCTAGGACCCGAGACCCGTGGCCTCCGCTGCTATTTTCCATGGACGCCAAGTACCACTACTACGACCCTGGAAGGCTGTAACGCCCCGAGACTGATGCGCTAGGTGTCCTCCGTTTATTCGCTGTTGTTGTGTTGTCATTGCTTGCGTGTCATGCATTGCATATCATGTCATCATGTGCATTGCATCATCATGTTTTCAAAACTTGCATCCATCCCGGTCTCCTTGTTCCTTCCGTTGTCCGTTCTGAGCCCAGACACACTTGCACGCGCTCGCGGCATGTCTGAAATATTATTTTATAAGTGGCCGGAAAATATTCTCGGAATAGGTTGAAAGTTGGCATGCGGTGTTGTTTTGTTGTAGGTAGGCTTCCTGCCAAGCTTCATCGCATTCAGAGTTCGTTTGATGCCCCAACGATTAACTATAGTGACAATCTAGTTGGTCAAACGTCGGACGTTTTCGGTCTCCGGAAACAGCCGCCGGGCCTCTCTTTTCTCTTCTCTCAGCTCGAGACCGTCTACACAATCCACTACCTACCGTCAGGTCCAACCTAACCTCTCTCGTCAGCCCGCAGCCCCCTCGCGCGCGTCCGAAAGTTGTCCCGAACCCGACCCGGACTGTCGCCACCGTTGTGTCCGGATCATCCCCAAACATCTACAAAACATCTCCTTTTTCCTATTTGTTCTTCCTATCTTTTATTTCTCGACCGTCCGATAAAAATCGGAGGGACCAAATACCCCTAACCAAAATCCTCGTTGCTATATAAATAGATGGAACCCTAGCATTGTCCCATCCATCCACCGAATCCCCCAGCCGCCGCCCGACAACCTTCCTCTTTTTCCTCGCGCAGCCAGTCAACTCCCTGCTTTCTTCCTTGGGATCCTCCCAGATCCAAAAATCCCTTCCTCGTTTTCAGATCCACCCAATCCCTCCATCGATCCAACCATAGCCCTCCGCTGCTCTGCTTCCTCTCGATCCACCCGAGCTCCTCCTCTTGCGCCTCTGTGCTCGATCCCCCTCGTCCTCGCCACTCCTTCGCATGCGGCAAGCCGCCGCAGCACCAGAGCTCCCTCCGCCGTCGAGCACCACTAGCAGATTAGCCTCGCGCCGCCCTTCCTCCCTTTCCCTCGCTCTTATCTCTCCCTCACATCTGGCTCCCTCTCTTTTTCCCTCGCAGAAGCCCGCCATGGCGTACAGGAGGCTTCAGGCACCAGCAGCTCCGTTTCCGCGTCGGCTCCACCATGGGAATGGACGGATACGTCGTCTTTGACCCGAGGACCTCCTCATACGTGCCTCTCCATCATCATCTCCGCCACCAGAACGCACGGTAGCAACCTCCTGCCATCGTCCGTCCTCACCGGTTTGAGCAGCCGGCGCATCCGCCATCGCTCGCTCGCTCTGCCGCCTACCGGAGCTCGCCTCCACCGACAGCAGCACCTCCCTTCGCCAAGCGCCGCCGTGACCCCGTCGTTTTCCATCCCTGCCGAACCTGCTATCCTCCCTGCCGCCAAGCTCTTTGCTTGCAGGGACGCACGGCGCGCCCGTTGACTGCTTGCTGGTCGGCACCCTCCTTCGCGCGTAGCACCGCGCCAGACGCCGATCGCCTCTGCCCGGTTCCCCGCCACCAAGTCCAGCTCAGCGCCGCCGCGAGCCACCTTCTTCCTTGGATCCTCGCCGCCCCATCGCCCTGTTCGCCTCCTCTGCTTCGTTCGAGCAGGGAGGACGACGCATGCTCCCTTCGTTGACCGCTTCCACTCCAGGAGCTGGGCCACCTCCCCTCGGCTCGTTGACCGACTGCCCAGATCCGCGCCTGGGCCGCTTCTTGCAGCGAGGCCAAGATCGACCGCGGCCCAGCCAGCGCCCTGCCGGCCCAGCCTCCCCTCCAGCCGCGGTGCTTCTGGCCTATTGGGCCCAATGTGAGCAGCACAACAGTTTCAGCTCACTCCTGTTTTTTTCCTCCAGCATTTTTGCTAATAACCAGTGTATTACCGGTTTTTACAGAAAAACCCCTAGTCTTCATGCATATAATAACTTATGAATAATGCTTCATATGTAATAACCTTATATTTGAAACTTGACTAGAATTTCATCTAGTTTCATAATATGTCATTTCCATCCATGTTTAAAATGCTTAAAATGTTGTTTGTTAAATTTTCTCAAATAACTTGTTAAAATATTTTAATTCATAACTAAATAACCGTAGCACGGTTTCTAATAAATTTTATATGTAAATGGGGTGGAAAAATGCCTAGTTTATCATGGTGTACTTGTTTTGCATGTTTAACAACCCTAAAATTGTGTTTAGAACAGATCAGTACCAAATCTATAATATGCTCATGAGGAGTTTCCGGACTTGTTGTTCGTTGTTTCCGGCCTCATTTAAACTTGCCTAGATAGGTAGTTTTGTTGTGCTTCACCTCTTGCCATGCTAACAACATTTAATCTTGTTGGGTACCTAAACGAGAGAGAACTAAATAAGTCATGTGGTGTTTTCTTCAATATGCAACTCCGTTGCATATTGAGCTTGACTTAATTTGTAGGGTTGCTTGTGCACCTTGCCATGCCATGCTTCATTAAACCGGACATGCATCATACTTGATTGTGCATCATGCCATGTTTATGTGGTGGTTGTTTACCATGATTGTTTGCTTCTTTCTGGTGTTGCTTCTTCGGGTTGGTTCCGATAACGTCGCATTTGTGAGGACCCTTTCGACTACGTCCGTTTGTCTTCTTCATGGACTCATTCTTCTTCCTATCGGGATTTCAGGCAAGATGATCATACCCTCGAAATCACTTCTATCTTTGCTTGCTAGATGCTCGCTCTTTTGCTATGCCTATGCTGCGATACCTACCACTTTCTTATCATGCCTCCTATATTGTTGAACCAAGCCCCTAAACCACCTTGTCCTAGCAAACCGTTGATTGGCTATGTTACCGCTTTGCTCAGCCCCCCTTATAGCATTGTTAGTTGCAGGTGAAGATTGAAGTTTTGTTCCTTGTTGGAACATGGAGATGTTGTTCCTTGTTGGAACATGTTTTACTTGTTGGGATATCACAATATATCTTATTTAATTAATGCATCTATATACTTGGTAAAGGGTGGAAGGCTCGGCCTTATGCCTGGTGTTTTGTTCCACTCTTGCCGCCCTAGTTTCCGTCATATCACTGTTATGTTTCCGGATTTTGTGTTCCTTACGCGGTTGGGTAATAATGGGAACCCCTTGACAGTTTGCCCTGAATAAAACTCTTCCAGCAATGCCCAACATTGGTTTTACCATTCGCCACCTAGCCTTTTCTTTTCCCTTGGGGGTCACGCGCCCAAGGGTCATCATTATTTTAACCCCCCGGGCCAGTGCTCCTCTGAGTGTTGGTCCAAAACAGAGCCACTTGCAGCGCCACCTCGGGGCAACTCGAGGTTTGGTTTTAGTTGTACGTAGTGTTCATCCGGTGTGCCCCGAGAACGAGATATGTGCAGCTCCTATCGGGATTTGTCGGCACATTCGGGCGGTGTTGCTGAACTTGTTTTACCATTGTCGAAATGTCTTGTAACCGGGATTCCGAGTCTGATCGGGTCTTCCCGCTAGAAGGAATATCCTTCGTTGACCGTGAGAGCTTGTGATGGGCTAAGTTGGGACACCCCTGCAGGGTTTTGAACTTTCGAAAGCCGTGCCCGCGGTTATGGGCAGATGGGAATTTGTTAACGTCCGGTTGTAGAAAAACGGAAGTTGACCTTAATTAAAAATGCATCAACCGCGTGTGTAACCGTGATGGTCTCTTTCCGGCGGAGTCCGGGAAGTGAACACGGTGTTGGAGTAATGCTTGATGTAGGTTGTTCTAGGATCACTTCTTGATCATAGTTTCTCGATCGTGCTTTGCCTTCTCTTCTCGCTCTCTTTTGCGAATAGGTTAGCCACCATATATGCTAGTCGCTTACTGCAGCTCCACCTCATACCTTTACCTTACCTATAAGCTTAAATAATCTTGATCGCGAGGGTGCGAGATTGCTGAGTCCCCGTGGCTCACAGATTACTTCAAAAACCAGTTTGCAGGTGTCGATGAGTCCGTGCAGATGACACAACCAAGCTCAAGGAGGAGCTCGATGAAGATCTTGTCCTTTGTGTTGTTTCGTTCTAGTTGATCAGTAGTGGAGCCCAGTTGGGGTCGATTGGGGACCTTGTCGCATTTGGGGTTCTTCTTTTATGTTGGTTCCGTAGTCGGACCTTGATTGTATTTGATTGTTGTAATGCTTTATTCATGAAATTGTGTGAAGTGGCGTTTGTAAGCCAACTATGTATCTTTTCCCTTATTGTATTACATGGGTTGTTTGCGAAGATTACCTCACTTGCAGCATTGCTTTCAATGCGGTTATGCCTCTAAGTCGTGCTTCAACACGTGGGAGATATAGCCGCATCGAGGGTGTTACAAGTTGCTATCAGAGCCTTCCCCGACCTTAGGAGCCCCATTGCTTGATCATTATTAGCAGCCGTTGTTGAGTCTAGAAATTTTTTTTGAGTCATTTAGGAATTATATATCAGAGAGTTTAGGAACTCTTTTTACTCCCCGGTCCGTTCATCGCTCTGGTAAGGCATCCCGACGTAGAGTTTTGTCTCTTCTCTTCTCAAATTTCACTATTTTTTTAGGATCACGCGGGTATCTTAGAATCGTTCTGATTGATTTGTGGCGAGAACATTGTTCTTGGTGCCTCCTATCATTTAGGTGTTGTGGCAGTGTCCCAGGGAGTTGAGCTCCGAGGTGTTGTCGTCACAATTTTATCGTTGTAGTTCTGGAATACCTGAGTTTAGTTTCCGACATCGAAAATCTCTTTTATGCAATTGTTGGTGAGATAACCTCGACGCCACCCAGTACTGGGGCGGGAGTTCGGGAGTATTGCCATAACTCGTATAACGGATGCTTTTCGAAGGTTGAGGTAGATGATTTCCGAAGGTTTTTTGGTTATGTGTTGAAGGATGGATATAGCTGGATGTAGGAATTGCTAGTTTTGGGTGAGATATTATGCTTCCCCTGTATCCCCAACACCTGATTGCATAACTGGGAAAGTTTCGGGAGTTTATAAGTGGGAATTCAAGTAGCTCTTAGGATATCTTTCCGATAGATGTATGATATGAAATTGGGGTTCGACGTCTAGTGGTCCGCCTATTCACGGTCGGTTTTACAGTGGTCTCGTTGTGTCTTAAAGAGTCCTTGGCTATGCCGACTCGGGGACGCTTCGTATGTCATGTGCACTGCCTTGTACATGATGGTGCTGTACAATCGAGCCCGTGTAGGTCCCACCATGAAAACTTCAGACGAAATCTCTATCATATGTTTGTTCCGGCTTATTTTGCAAGCCAATCCTTTGTTTTTGTTTTGAGTTGTGGTATTCGAGTTGCTTCGAAGTCAAATGTTGATTCCATACCTTCTCTAAACGGTGTGCTCATATTCCTATGTGAATACTAATCATTCTTGATCATCGAGATTGTCTTGCCAATCCTTTTCAACCGTGTTTTTCTCTTCAAGCGGATCCATTCATTTTCAACATCCGCAAGATTCAATCTCAGCTTTCTCAACGTTGTTCATTTCATCCATCCCAAGTCGTCTTTGTTTTCCCACCCACCCACCCTTTTTCTTCAAGGACTTAGATTTCTTAATCGAGTATCCATCTTATGGATGTGAAGCCTCTCCATTCTTTTCCGTCAATATTCTTATCCGGTGATTCTCATGAAGATTCTAACGGAGCTTCTAGTTCGTCATTCCTCTTTTTTTCTCCGGTGGAACCAATTCAAGCTTTGTTGATCATATTCTTTCCTCGTTTCAAATACCACCTCATGCCGGTGCAGCTCATTATCATCCACTTCTCGCTATTCAATTGTTCCGGAGTGCCCAAGATATCTCGGAGATTCGTGTTTCCACTCTGCTTTCGTTCCAGCTTTTGCGAGGATGTTACCTCATTCAAGTCATTTATTTCAACCGGCGCAATCTCTCACTTTAAATCTTTTTAACGGTGTTCTTTTGAGTGGGCCCTAACCCACAGGTCTTTTCCCAGGATCTTACCTGACTCTTCTTATTTTCCCGGAGCTATCCTCAAATTCTTTTAAAGTTTGACGTAAGAATGATTCATCATCTGTCATATGTTTTTCTCCAAGATCTTTCAAATTCTTTTCATCGTTGGCTCAATCTCTTCGCTTTTGATTCTTCCGGAGCGTCTAAATAATTCATGATGGTGTTTCTCGTCGTCTTTCTCAACATTTGAAGACCAAAGAAGAGTTTCCCTCCATATCTTGCTTCATTCTCTTCAAGATTCGTGATTCTAGCTTGTTGCCTTCCTCTCATAATTGTTTTGATTGTGAGAATCCTTTTCACCCATCCCGAGCAATTCAGGAGTCTTTTCAGTTGGATTTCATGGAGCCCATCATCAAAGAAGATTTATTCATTCTCAGCTCTTGCTCTCCAAATCTTACCAGTGCATCATTCAAGTGATCTCTAATCAGTTCGTGATCCCTTCATTCCCATGGATCTAAACCCTCTCAAGCATCTTCATTCATTTGCTAATTCTTCCCGGTGTTCCTTTATCTTTCCTTCGGTCATTGTAATTCTTACGGTGGTTCGTGCAAGAGTTCTCGTCATTCGTTATCGTATATATTCATTCATTCTTCTCAATCCTACCAGTGACTTGTTGAAGACTTTCTCAAGTTATGCTATATCTATCTTAATCCTTTCTACGAGAATAAGTAGTGTGCCAAATCCGTTGCTTGTCATCAATCTAAATTGGTGAAGGATAAGCATAATGTAATTCTTATTCTTGTTTCATCCAAGTGATTAAATCCTTATTTCGGAGGCTCATCAAATTCCTGATTTCAATTGTTTCATCTTCTCTTTTTCCTGGAGTTCCAACCTTTTTCAATTATGTCACCACGGAGATTCATCTAAATTGGTACAAGGATTCACCTTGTGTTTTCAACTTCTCTTTCTTTTCATTCCTTTGTTTACCGGAGTTCTTCATGGAGGTTCTACATGATGGTTCATCAAGGATTTATTTCCTTCTCGAAGTGTTCATTGAGATTCTTTTCAAAGGAGTTCAAGCTTTCTTCATCTTGCTATCCGGAGTGCAATTCCTTCTACCGTATCATTTGAGGTGGTGTTATGTCATTCTTGATAATTTGAGTTCATGTCTCATGATTCACATGTTGTTAAGAATGAGTTATTTAAAATCCATCAATCTCTTCATTGGAGTTATCTTGGGTTATATTTCACCTAAAACTTTCCCTAAGGATTGTTGCTAATTATGGTGCTTATAAAGGACCCAAGTTCTTCTTTATCCTCCCGGTGAAATACTTTCTCATCTCCTTGTTCATATCAATCCAATTTATCGTTTCCGTCAGTGGCTGGTTGTCACCTCATAATCTTGAGATGTTTTGCCCATAAGCCCACAACTACCTTACTCTTTGCGTGGTTGGATTTCCGACAACTCCGTTCGACCCTTCTCCTAAGGATGCATCGTCAAGATCTTTTGTGGCAGAAGTTGGCATTTTCTTCTCAATTCTCCTATGGCAATTATCTATCTTTTATTCTTTTGTTCCGGAGGCATTGCGATGTTGCTTTCTTCAACCATCATCTCGTTTCATCAAAGATCATGTTCTTTTCATGCCTATTCCATTTAACCAGGGTGTTGTGCCCCTTTGCTCAAATCCTTTTTCATCCTATCAAGCCTTGTATCTCTTTTCAACCGGAGTGCTATAAGAAATTGTTCTTCCTTGTTCCTCTTTCCTAACGGAGGTTTTTTTCAACTTTGTTCATTCTCCGTTGCTTTCTTTATTTCATTTTGCTCAACCTTGCAAGGTTCTTTGGTCTCACTTGTTTGTCAAAGAAGCAACTTAGCCTTACCTCTTCTCTTTCTCTTCCGTTGTCCCTCCGATGCCGTTCTAGATCTCGAGACGAGATCCTCTCATAGTGGTGGAGTGTTGTAACTCCCCGAGACCGATGTGCCAGGTGTCCTCCGTTTATTCGCTGTTGTTGTGTTGTCATTGCTTGCGTGTCATGCATTGCATATCATATCATCATGTGCATTGCATCATCATGTTTTCAAAACTTGCATCCGTCCCGGTCTCCTCGTTCCTTCCGTTGTCTGTTCTGAGCCCAGACACACTTGCACGCGCCCGTGGCATGTCTGAAATATTATTTTATAAGTGGCCAGAAAATGTTCTCGGAATGGGTTGAAAGTTGGTATGCAGTGTTGTTTTGTTGTAGGTAGGCTGCCTGCCAAGCTTCATCGCATTCGGAGTTCGTTTGATGCCCCAACTATTAACTATAGCGACAATATAGTCGGTCAAACGTCGGACGTCGGACGTTTTCGGTCTCCAAAAACAGTCGCCGGGCCTCTCTTTTCTCTTCTCTCAGCTCGAGACCGTCTACACAATCCACTACCTACCGTCAGGTCCAACCTAACCTCTCTCGTCAGCCCGCAGCCCCCCTCGCGCGCGTCCGAAAATTGTCCCGAACCCGACCCGGACTGTCGCCACCGTTGTGTCCGGATCATCCCCAAACATCTACAAAACATCTCCTTTTTCCTATTTGGTCTTCCTATCTTTTATTTCTCAACCGTCCGATAAAAATCCGAGGGACCAAATACCCCTAACCAAAATCCTCGTTGCTATATAAATAGATGGAACCCTAGCCTTGTCCCATCCATCCACCGAATCCCTCAGCCGCCGCCGCCGGACAACCTCCCTCTTTTTCCTCGCGTAGCCAGTCAACTCCCTGCTTTCTTCCTTGGGATCATCCCCGATCATAAAATCCCTTCCTCGTTTTCAGATCCACCCAATCCCTCCATCGATCCAACCATAGCCCTCCGCTGCTCTGCTTCCCCTCGATCCACCTGAGCTCCTCCTCTTGTGCCTCTGTGCTCGATCCCCCTCGTCCTCGCCACTCCTTCGCGTGCGGCAAGCCGCCGTAGCACCGGAGCTCCCTCCGCCGTCGAGCACCACCAGCAGATGAGCCTCACGCCGCCCTTCCTCCCTTTCCCTCGCTCTTATCTCTCCCTCACATCTGGCTCCCTCTCTTTTTCCCTCGCAGAAGACCGCCATGGCATCCAGGAGGCTTCAGGCACCAGCAGCTCCGGTTCCGCGTCGGCTCCACCATGGGAATGGACGGATACGTCGTCCTTGACCCCAGGACCTCCTCCTACGTGGCTCTCCATCATCATCTCCGCCGCCAGAACGCACGGTAGCAACCTCCTGCCATGGATCCGATGCCCCTTCGCCCGTCCTCGCCGGTTTGAGCAGCCGGCGAATCCGCCATCGCCCGCTCGCTCTGCCGCCTACCGCAGCTCGCCTCCACCGACAGCAGCACCTCCCTTCGCCAAGCGCCGCCGTGACCCCGTCGTTTTCCATCCCTGTCGAACCTGCTGTCGTCCCTGCCGCCAAGCTCTTCGCCTGCAGGGACGCACAGCGCGCCCGTTGACTGCTCGCTGGTCGGCACCCTCCTTCGCACGCAGCACCGCGCCAGACGCCGATCGCCTCTGCCCGGTTCCCCGCCACCAAGTCCAGCTCAGCACCGCCGCGAGCCGCCTCCTTCCTTGGATCCTCGCCGCCCCGTCGCCCTGTTCGCCTCCTCTGCTTCGTTCGATCAGGCAGGACGACGCATGCTCCCTTCGTTGACCGCTTCCACTCCAGGAGCTGGGCCACCTCCCCTCGGCTCGTTGACCGACTGCCCAGATCCACGCCTGGGCCGCTTCTTGCAGCGAGGCCAAGATCGACCGCGGCCCAGCCAGCGCCCTGCCGGCCCAGCCTCCCCTCCAGCTGCGGTGCTTCTGGCCTGTTGGGCCCAATGTGAGCAGCACAACAGTTTCAGCTCACTCCTGTTTTTTTCCTCCAGCATTTTTGCTAATAACCAGTGTATTACCGGTTTTTACAGAAAAACCCCTAGTCTTCATGCATATAATAACTTATGAATAATGCTTCATATGTAATAACCTTATATTTGAAACTTGACTAGAATTTCATCTAGTTTCATAATATGTCATTTCCATCCATGTTTAAAATGCTTAAAATGTTGTTTGTTAAATTTGCTCAAATAACTTGTTAAAATGTTTTAATTCATAACTAAATAACCGTAGCACGGTTTCTAATAAATTTTATATGTAAATGGGGTGGAAAAATGCCTAGTTTATCATGGTGTACTTGTTTTGCATGTTTAACAACCCTAAAATTGTGTTTAGAACAGAGCAGTACCAAATCTATAATATGCTCATGAGGAGTTTCCGGACTTGTTGTTCGTTGTTTCCGGCCTCATTTAAACTTGCCTAGATAGGTAGTTTTGTTGTGCTTCACCTCTTGCCATGCTAACAACATTTAATCTTGTTGGGTACCTAAACGAGAGAGAACTAAATAAGTCATGTGGTGTTTTCTTCAATATGCAACTCCGTTGCATATTGAGCTCCACTTAATTTGTAGGGTTGCTTGTGCACCTTACCATGCCATGCTTCATTAAACCGGACATGCATCATACTTGATTGTGCATCATGCCATGTTTATGTGGTGGTTGTTTACCACGATTGTTTGCTTCTTTCCGGTGTCGCTTCTTCGGGTTGGTTCCGATAACGTCGCGTTTGTGAGGACCCGTTCGACTATGCCTGTTTGTCTTCTTCATGGACTCGTTCTTCTTCCTATCGGGATTCCAGGCAAGATGATCATACCCTCGAAATCACTTCTATCTTTGCTTGCTAAATGCTCGCTCGTTTGCTATGCCTATGCTGCGATACCTACCACTTTCTTATCATGCCTCCTATATTGTTGAACCAAGCCCCTAAACCACCTTGTCCTAGCAAACCGTTGATTGGCTATTTACCGCTTTGCTCAGCCCCCCTTATAGCATTGTTAGTTGCAGGTGAAGATTGAAGTTTTGTTCCTTGTTGGAACATGGAGATGTTGTTCCTTGTTGGAACATGTTTTACTTGTTGGGATATCACAATATATCTTATTTAATTAATGCATCTATATACTTGGTAAAGGGTGGAAGGCTCAGCCTTATGCCTGGTGTTTTGTTCCACTCTTCCCGCCCTAGTTTCCATCATATCGCTGTTATGTTCCCGGATTTTGCGTTCCTTACGCGGTTGGGTAATAATGGGAACCCCTTGACAGTTCGCCCTGAATAAAACTCTTTCAGCAATGCCCAACATTGGTTTTACCATTCGCCACCTAGCCTTTTCTTTTCCCTTGGGGGTCGCGCGCCCACGGGTCATCATTATTTTAACCCCCCGGGCCAGTGCTCCTCTGAGTGTTGGTCCAAAACAGAGCCACTTGCAGCGCCACCTCGGGGCAACTCGAGGTTTGATTTTAGTTGTACGTAGTGTTCATCCGGTGTGCCCCGAGAACGAGATATGTGTAGCTCCTATCATGGGTGTTGCTGGACTTGTTTTACCATTGTCGAAATGTCTTGTAACCGGGATTCCGAGTCTGATCGGGTCTTCCTGCTAGGAGGAATATCCTTCATTGACCGTGAGAGCTTGTGATAGGCTAAGTTGGGACACCCCTGTAGGGTTTTGAACTTTCAAAAACCGTGCCCGCGGTTATGGGCAGATGGGAATTTGTTAACGTCCGGTTGTAGAAAACCTGAAGTTGACCTTAATTAAAAAATGCATCAACCACGTGTGTAACCGTGATGGTCTCTTTCCGGTGGAGTCCGGGAAGTGAACACGGTGTTGGAGTAATGCTTGACGTAGGTTGTTCTAGGATCACTTCTTGATCGTAGTTTCTTGATCGTGCTTTTCCTTCTCTTCTCGCTCTCTTTTGCGAATAGGTTAGCCACCATATATGATAGTCGCTTGCTGCAGCTCTACCTCATACCTTTACCTTACCTATAAGCTTAAATAGTCTTGATCGTGAGGGTGCGAGATTGCTGAGTCCCTGTGGCTCACAGATTACTTCAAAAACCAGTTTGCAGGTGCCGATGAGTCCGTGAAGATGACACAACCAAGCTCAAGGAGGAGCTCGATGAAGATCTTGTCCTTTGTGTTGTTTCGTTCTAGTTGATAAGTAGTGGAGCCCAGTTGGAGTCGATCGGGGACCTTGTCGCATTTGGGGTTCTTCTTTTATTTTGGTTCCGTAGTCGGACCTTGATTGTATTTGATTGTTGTAATGCTTTACTCATGAAATTGTGTGAAGTGGCGATTGTAAGCCAACTATGTATCTTTTCCCTTATTGTATTACATGGGTTGTTTGCGAAGATTACCTCACTTGCGACATTGCTTTTAATGCGGTTATGCCTCTAAGTCGTGCTTCGACACGTGGGAGATATAGCCGCATCGAGGGCGTTATAAAGGCTGAGAGTCATGTACCTCTACAGCCAGTGTTTTTTTTTGTCAAGTCCGACTGCGACATAAACGACTATGCAATGACCCCGAAGGACATGGAAACGTCGAGCTCCTCTCAAAATAAACGGGAACAACTACCGTCGCCAAAGACTCGTGTAATAGAACCGTCAAGTTCGACCACCTTGGTGTGTACCTCTACTTCCTGGGACGACCGTCTACAACTACCATCATGTGCATGTCGCCAAGCACCGCGACGCCCGGAGCCCTCAGACCCGTCAAATTCCACTACAAGATGTACCACTACCGTCGCCGTGGATCTGACAAAACTAAGTGTACAACTACCGGCGCCCTGAAGACATTGGTTTCGTCAAGTATCTCTTCGAAACGAACGTGTACCACTACCGTCTCCAAGATCGCGAGTACCTGTACCCTCGCCGTGGATCCGACAAGACCGTCGCGAGAACGACTACTTCCACTACGACCCGTGTACCACTAATTCCACTACTGCCGCCATGTGAACGACTACTTCCACTATGACCCGCGAGTACCACTACTTCCCTGGAAGAACTCGAACCGCTTCGAAAATGCACGCTTCAAAGGTATAACACCGAGATGATGCCCGTGGACGAATGCTTGCGACGTATGAGTTGAACCGTGTGTTGCTCCGTGTCCGAGTTGTTCGTTGCGCGAAGCCCCACTTTTGCCTTGCCACCATCATGTGGGACAGCTGGTAATCAGGGGCACCCCACCATCCTTGCATGACACGCTCCCATCACATTTCCTTTTGCACCAGTATCTCCATGAGCTACTGGAACCGATACATTGCCGTGGCATCATTTTCGGATTTGTTGCCGTGGCACCCCTTTCATTTCCGCCACAATGACAAATGCTTCATAAAATGCTCGTATCAACATTTTCATAAATATTGCATAAAACTTGCAAATGTCATCCGCATCATGATAACAACATAAAGAATGTTTAAATTGTTGTTTGCTTCCAATGCTAGATATGCACATGGGGATTTTCCTGAATGGTTGTTATTATTTCCGGCCTCATTTAAACTAGCATAAATGTTTAGTTTACTTATGTTTCATGTCTTGCCTTGTTTAACAAAATTTAATATTCTTGGGTACATAAACAGGAGTGAAGTAAATAATCGAATGTGGTGTTCCGTCAATATGCAACTTGTTGCATATTGAGCTCCACTTAACTTGTAGTGTTGGTTGTGCACTTTGCCATGCCATGCCTCTTTAAACCAGACATGCATGATACTTGATTTTGCATCATGCCATGCTTAGGTGATGGTTGTTTACCATGTTGTTTGCTTCTTTCCGGTTGCGCTTCTCCTTGATAGTTCCGGTTACGTTGCGTTGTGAGGATCCGTTCGAATATGTCCGTTTGTCTTCTTCATGGACCCGTTCTTCTTCCTTGCAAGATCTCAGGCAAGATGACCATACCCTCGATATCACATCTATCTTTGCTTGCTAGTTGTTCGCACTATCGTTATGCCGCGCTACCTATCACTTGTTTACCATGCCTCCCATATTGCCATGACAAGCCTCTAACCCACCTTCCTAGCAAACAGTTGTTTTGGCTATGTTAACGCTTTTGCTCAGCACCTCTTATAGCGTTGTTAGTTGCAGGTGAATTCAAAGTTTGTTCCATGTTGGAACATGGATATGTTGCGATATCACATTATTTCTTATTTAATTAATGCATCTATATACTTGTAAAGGGTGGAAGGCTCGGCCTTATGCCTGGTGTTTTGTTTCACTCTTGTCGCCCTAGTTTCCGTCATACCGGTGTTATGTTCCTTGATTTTGTGTTCCTTACGCGGTTGGGGTTATGGGACCCCCTTGCCAGTTCGCCTTGAATAAAACTCCTCCAGCAAAGCCCAACCTAGG
The DNA here is from genome assembly GCF_002162155.2 of Triticum dicoccoides. Taxonomy (NCBI): domain Eukaryota; kingdom Viridiplantae; phylum Streptophyta; class Magnoliopsida; order Poales; family Poaceae; genus Triticum; species Triticum dicoccoides. The sequence goes on along the minus strand of NC_041382.1, from coordinate 262,858,956 downwards.
TTTTAACATTTGTCACCTAAGCCTTTTTCCCTTGGGTTCTACAACCAGGGTCTATGCCAACCCGACGTCTGGCCCATCTGGTGTGCCCTGAGAACGAGATATGTGCGACTCCTATCGGGATTTGTTGGCACATCGGGCGGCTTTGCTGGTCTTGTTTTACCATTGTCGAAAAGTCTTGTAACCGGGATTCCGAGCCTGATCCGGTCTTCTCGGGAGAAGGAATATCCTTCGTTGACCGTGAGAGCTTGTGATGGGCTAAGTTGGGCACCCTTGTAGGGTATAAACTTTCGAAAGCTGTGCCTGCAGTTATGTGGCAGATGGGAATTTGTTAATATCCGGTTGTAGAGAACTTGACACTTGACTTAATTAAAATGAATCAACTGCGTGTGTGGCCGTGATGGTCTCTTTTCAGCGCAGTCCGGGAAGGGAACACGGTCTTGGGTTATGTTTGTATGCAAGTAGTCTCAGGATCACTTATAGCATTTCGACCATTGCGTAGCTTCTCATCTTACTCTTGCATATGTTACCCACTATTTTTTCTTAGCGCTTGCTACAGCTCCACCTCATGCCCCTATCCTACCCATAAGCTTAAATAGACTTGATCTCACGGGTGTGAGATTGCTGAGTCCTCGTGACTCACGGATACTTCCAAACAGTTGCAGGTGTCGACGATACCCATGCAGGTGATGCCACAAAACTCAAGTGGGAGTTTGACGAGGACCTTGGTTGCTACGATGTTTCATTTGTTGTTGATTAGTAGTGGAGCCCAGTTGGGACGATCGGGGATCTAGCATTTGGGGTTGTCTTCTTTTATTTTGGTTCTGTAGTCGGACCTTGATTGTACTCTGGATGATGTATGTTTAACTTATTATTTGTGTGAAGTGGCGATTGTAAGCCAACTCCTTATCCCTTTCTTATTCAGTACATGGGATTGTGTGAAGATTACCCATCTTGTGACTAAACCACCATGCGGTTATGCTTCTAACTCATGCCTCGACACGTGGGAGATATAGCCGCATCATGGGTGCCCAACTTCAGAGCTTCGGGTCCATAGTTATTAGCAAGATGGCTTGTTCTCTCTCTTGGAATCTCAATACAAAGTTCTCCTCGATCTTCTTGGAGATCTATTCGATGTAACTCTTTTTGCAGTGTGTTTGTCGAGATCCGATGAATTGTGGGTTTATGATCAAGTCTATCTATGAACAATATTTGATTCTTCTCTAAAATCTTTTATGCATGATTGGTTATCTTTGCAAGTCGCTTCGAATTATCAGTTTGGTTTGGCCTACTAGATTGATCTTTCTTGTAATGGGAGAAGTGCTTAGCTTTGGGTTCAATCTTGCGGTGCTCGGTCCCAGTGACAGAAAGGGAAACAACACGTATTGTATTGTTGCCATCGAGGATAAAAAGATGGGGTTTATATCATATTGCTTGAGTTTATCCCTCTACATCATGTCATCTTACCTAAGGTGTTTCTCTGTTCTTATGAACTTAATACTCTAGATGTGTGGAGTAATAGTAGTAGATGCAGGCAGGAGTCGGTCTACTTGTCACGGACGTGATGCCTATATAAATGATCATGCCTAGATATTCTCATAATTATTCTCTTTTGTATCAATTGCTCAACAGTAATTCGTTCACCCACCGTAATACTTATGCTATCTTGAGAGAAGCCACTAGTGAAACCTATGGTCCCCAGGTCTATTTTCCATCATATAAGTTTCCAATCTATTTTTACTTTGTAATCTTTACTTTATCAGATCTCACTCTCATTAGTGACTGTGAAGGGATTGATAACCCCTTTATCGCGTTGGTTGCGAGGTTCTTATTTGTTTGTGTAGGTACGAGGGTCTTGCGTGTGGCCTTTGTTGGATTTCGGGTTCCAGTAGACCCTTGAGGTTCAAACACTAGAATGCGCGCGGAGATCTCTCCCCTACCGATCTACGTCCAATCTCCTCGCATGATCTAAGCTGGAAACAACGAACAACACAAGGGATGCGAGGTTTATACTGGTTCGGGCCACCGTTGTGGTGTAATACTGTGACGCCTCGAGGCCGACGCGCCAGGTGTCTTCCAGTTATTCGTTGTTGTTGCCTTGTCTTTCGCTTGCGTGTTGCATCTTGCCATGTCATCACCCACATTGCATCATCATGTTTTCAAAACTTGCATCCGTCCCGGTCTCCTCATTCTGTCCATGTCTGTTCCGAGCCTAGACACACTTGCACGCGCCCGCGGCATGTCCGAAATAGTATTTTATAAGTGGACGGAAAATTTTCTCGGATTAGGTTGAAAGTTGGCGTGCGGTCTTATTATAGTGCAGATAGACTGCCTGTCAAGTTTCATCGCATTCAGAGTTTGTTTGATAGCCCAACCGTTAAACTATAGCGGCATTATAGCTGGTCTATCGTCAGACGTTTTCGGTCTCCAGAAAAAAATGCCGGGCCCTCCGTCTCTCTTCTCCCCCTCGCAGTCTCGCCACAACCCACCTAGTCCATCCTCCTTCCCCTCTTCGCTTCCGGAGTTGTCCGATGCGATCGCACGGTCCGAAACCCTCTCTGCTCAGTGCATCAAACCCCCCTAACGCGCGCGTCCGAAAAGTTGTCCCGGACCTGACCTGGACAGTCGTCACCGTTGGATCCGGATCATCCCCAAACGTCTACAAAACGTCACCATTTTCTTATTTGGACTCCCTAGCCTATTCTTTCTGAACCGTCCGATTTCGATCGGATGATCCAAACTCCCTCTTTCCCTTATATTTATAGCCCAATCTCACCTAATCTAGCCAAAACCCTAGATTTTCGGTAGTCTGTCCCATCACCGCCGCCACATTCCAAATCCTCCTCGGGTTCATCCCCAATCCAAAAATTCCCTCATCGAATTGCACACCCAGCCAACCAGAACCAGCCACTCCTCCTGATCCACCTCGTCCTCGCGCCCGAGACCCCCAGCTGAACCCAGCTCCTCCTCCAACCAGAACGAGCGCCACCGCCGCCGTTTGGAGCGCCGCCGTACCGGAGATGAGTGCCTCGTGCCCATATTTTCTCCTTCCTTCCATTCTTCTTCCCCCTCCCTCACATCTCTCTCCCTTTGTTTGCTCGTATAGGGAGCTCCGACGCCTCGAATCTGCAGCGCCGCCGTAGACTCGCCATGGCCGTCCTCTCCTTCCTCGCCTTGCCGGAGATGCCCCGTCTTCGCCATGTCCCGCTGCCGCCGGGCCTCTGCATTCACACATCGTTCCAGGGAGGAAGCCCTCGTGCCCGCTCCTTCCCGTCTGCTCGAGCGCCGCAGACCTCTCGCCCCTTGATCCAGACGCCATCGAGCTCTTGTGTCGACCCCTCACCATCCTGCCGTCCCACCGGAGTAGCGCCAAGTACCCCTGCATCGCCCGTGCGTTGAATGCACCTCTGCCTCGCCCGCCAGCCTCGTTTGCTTCATCTTCGAACCATCTCCTCTGACCGATCCCCGCGTTGACCCTGTCGAGTGCCGTGTGGACCTGCTGCGCCAAGTCAACCAGGCCGATCCGGTCTCTTGCCTTCCCCGCCGCCGAGTTTCCCCTACTTCATGCCTCTGCTCGTGTCGTTGCCAGATCGAGCAAGCGAGGAGAGCGCTCGCGTTGACCGAGCCCTAACTGCGCGACCTATCGGCCTCCCTCCTCCATCGAGTGGGCCGAAGCCCAGCTGCGCCCCCCTTCCGGCCTCACCTCACCACCGACCGGCCCAAGGCCCGTGGTGAGCAGCCCCCAAGCGCCCCCTCCTTTTTTTACTGCTGGGCCAGTTCAGTTTCGGCCCAGCGGATGTTTTTTTTGGTTCCACGAATTTAGCTATTATTCCTGAGACGGTTGTTTTGCAGAAAAACCCTCTAACTTCATGCATTTAATATCTCCACAACCGTCCATCGGATTAAAACAATTTATATATGAAACTTGCTTAAAATTGTGTCTAGTTTCACAATATGTCACTTTCACCCATGATTACAATGTTTAAAATGATGTTTGTTCATAATTTACCTAATGCCATGCTAAAATGATTTAATTCATAACTAATCAACTGTAGCTCGGTTTTAAATAAACTTTATATGTAAATGGGGTAGAAAAATGCCTAGTTTAACATGGTGGTTTTACTTTGCATGTTTAACAACTGTAAAATTGTGATTAGGGCAGAACAGTACCAAACCTAAAATATGAACATGAGGAGTTTCCGGACTTGTTGTTTATTGTTCCGGCCTCATTTAAACTTGCCTAGATAGGTAGTTTTCATTTGCTTCACCCCTTGCCATGTTAAGAAAATTTAATATTGTTGGGTACATAACGAGATCGAGCTAAATAATGGAATGTGGTGTTTTGTCAATATGCATCCCGATGCATATTGAGCTCCACTTAACTTGTAGTTTTGTTTGTGCATTTTGCCATGTCATGCCTCTTTAAACCGGACATGCATCATACTTGGTTGTGCATCATGCCATGCTTATGTGATGGTTGTTACCATGATTGTTTGCTTCTTTCCGGTGTTGCTGCTCGGGTTGGTTCCGATAATGTCGCGTTTGTGAGGTTTCGTTCGACTTCGTCCGTTTGTCTTCTTCATGGACTCGTTCTTCTTCCTTGCGGGATTTCAGGCAAGATGACCATACCCTCGAAATTACTTCTATCTTTGCTTGCTAGATGCTCGCTATTTTGCTATGCCTATGTTGCGATACCTACCACTTTCTTATCATGCCTCCCATATTGTTGAACCAAGCCTCTAACCCACCTTGTCCTAGCAAACCCTTGTTTGGCTATGTTACCGCTTTGCTCAGCCCCTCTTATAGTGTTGTTAGTTGCAGGTGAAGATTGGATCTTGTTCCATGTTTGGAACATGGATATTTTGTTGGGATATCATAATATCTCTTATTTAATTAATGCATTTATATACTTGGTAAAGGGTGGAAGGCTCGGCCTTATGCCTGGTGTTTTTTTCCATTCTTGCCGCCCTAGTTTCCGTCATATCGGTGTTATGTTCCCGGATTTTTGCGTTCCTTACGCGGTTGGGTTATAATGGGAACCCCTTGACAGTTTGCCTTGAATAAAACTCCTCCAGCAAGGCCCAACCTTGGGTTTACCATTCGCCACCCAGCCTTTTCTTTTCCCTTGGGAGTCGTGCTCCCGAGGGTCATCATTATTTTAACCCCCCCGGGCAAGTGCTCCTCTGAGTGTTGGTCCAACTTGTCAGCCGCCGGTGGCCACCAGGGGCAACTCTGGGCTGGCCTACCGGAAGTTTGGACAATCCGGTGTGCCCTAAGAACGAGATATGTGCAGCTCCTATCGAGATTTGTCGGCACATTCGGGAGGCTTTGCTGGTCTTGTTTTACCATTGTCGAAATGTCTTGTAACCGGGATTCCGAGCCTGATCGGGCTTCCCGCTAGAAGGAATATCCTTCGTTGACCGTGAGAGCTTGTGATGGGCTAAGTTGGGACACCCCTGCAGGGATTCAACTTTCGAAAGTCATGCCCGCGGTTATGGGCAGATGGGAATTTGTTAATGTCCGGTTGTAGAAAACCTGAAGTTGATCTTAATTAAAATACATCAACCACGTGTGTAGCCGTGATGGTCTCTTCTCGGCGGGGTCCGGGAGGTGAACACGGTGTTGGAGTTATGCTTGACGTAAGTTGTTCTAGGATCACTTCTTGATCATAGTTTCTTGTCCGTGCTTTGCCTTCTCTTCTCGCTCTCATATGCGTATGTTAGCCACCATATATGCTAGTCGCTTGCTGCAGCTCCACCTCATAGCTTTTACCTTTCCCATAAGCTTAAATATTCTTGATCGCGAGGGCGTGAGATTGCTGAGTCCCCGTGACTCACAGATACTTCAAAAACCAGCTTGCAGGTGTCGTTGACCTGCGCAGATGACGCAACCAAGCTCAAGGAGGAGCTCGTGGAAGATCTTGTCCTTTATGTTGTTTCATTCTAGTTGATCAGTAGTGGAGCCCAGTCGGGACGATCGGGGATCTGTGTAGCATTTGGGGTAGTCTTCTTTTATTTTGGTTCCGTAGTCGGACCTTGTTTGTATCTGGATGATGTAATGCTTTATTCATGTAATTGTGTGAAGTGGCGTTTGTAAGCCAACTATGTATCTCTTTCCCTTATGTATTACATGGGTTGTGTGAAGATTGCCTCACTTGCGACATTGCTTTCAATGCGGTTATGCCTCTAAGTCGTGCTTCGACACGTGGGAGATATAGCTGCATCGAGGGCATTACAAGTTGGTAATCCGAGCCTTCCCTGACCTTAGGAGCCCCCTGCCTGATCGAATAGCTGGCGTTGTTGAGTCTACAAAAATGTTTTGAGTCATTTAGGATTATATATATCGGAGAGTTAGGAATTCTTTTTACTCCCCAGTCCCTTCATCGCTCTGGTAAGGCATCCTGACGTAGAGTTTTGACTCTTCTCTTCTCAAATTTCACTAAAAAAAATTAGGATCACACGGGTATCTTGGAATCATTCTGATGGTTTTGTGATGAGAACATTGTTCTTGGTGCCTCCTGACATTTAGGGGTTGTGGCAGTGTCCCGGGGAGTTGAGCTCCGAGGTGTTGTCGCCACAATTTTATCGTTGCAATTCTGGAATACCTGAGTTTATTTCGCCAACATCGAAAATCTCTTTTATGCAGTTGTTGGTGAGATAACCTCGACGCCACCCAGTACTGGGGCAGGAGTTCGGGAGTATTGCCATAACTCGTATAACAGATGCTTTTCGAAGGTTGAGGTAAATGATTTCCGAAGGTTTCTCGGTTATGTGTTGAAGGATGGATACAGCTGGATGTAGGATTTGCTAGATTTGGGTGAGATATTATGCTTCCCATGTATCCCCAACACCTGATTGCATAACCGGAAAGTTTCGGGAGTTTATAAGTGGGAATTCAAGTAGCTCTTAGGATATCTTTCCGACAGATGTGTAATATGAAATTGGGGTTCGACGGCTAGTGGCCCGCCTATCCACGGTTGGTTTTACAGTGGTCTCGTTGTGTCTTAAAGTGTCCTTGGCTATGCCGACTCGGGGACGCTTCATATGTCATGTGCACTGCCTTGTACATGATGGTGCTGTACGATCGAGCCCGTGTAGGCCCCACCACAAAAATTTCAGACGAAATCTCTATCATATGTTTGTTCTGGCTTATTTTGCAAGCCAATCCTTTGTTTTGTTTTGAGTTGTGGGATTCGAGTCACTTCTAAGTCAAATGTTGATTCCATACCTTTTCCTAAGCGGTGTTCTCATGTGAATACTAATCCTTCATGATAATTGAGTTTGTCATGTCAATCCTTTTTAACCGGTGTGCTTCTCTTCAAGTGGATCCGATCATTTCAACTTCCTCAAGATCAATTATCACATCTTCTCAACGGTGTTTGTTTCATCCGTCCCAAATTGTCTTTGTTTTTCCCGCCCACCCACCCTTTGACTTCAAGGACTCGAATTTGTTAAATCAAGCATCCCTCTTATGGATATGAAGTCTTACCATTCTGTTCTGTCAATATTCTTACCCGTTGGTTCTCGTGAAGATGCTCTACACGCTCATCATTCTTCATTCTTTTCTTTTTCCGATGGATTCAATTCAAGTTTTGTCGATCATATCATTTCCTCGTTTCAAATGCTTTCTTATGCCGGTGCACCTCATAATCTTCCACTTCTCGCTATTCAATTGTTCCAGAGTGTTCAAGATATCTCGAGTCTGTTATCTCATTCAAATCTTTTAATTCAACCGGTGCTATCTCCTTTTTCAAGTAATCATATCAATGGTGTTTTCTTTTGAGTGGGCCCTAACCCATAGGTCTTTTTCCCAGGATCTTACCTGACTCTTCTTATTTTCCCGGAGTTATTCTCAAATTATTTTCGAAGTTTGACGTAAGAATGAATTGTCATCAGTCAAATGCCTTTCTCGAAGATTTTTCATTTTTTTTCATTGTTGGCTCAACCTTTCCATTATTCATTCTGGAGTGCCTGAACAATTTGGTGGTGTTTCTCGTCGTCATTCTCGGATTTGAAGACCGAAGAAGATTTTTCTCTCAATCTTATTCATTCTCTTCAAGATTCGTGGTTCTAGCTTGTTGCCATCCTCTCATAATTGCCTTCGATTGAGAGAATTCTTTTCATCCTTTCGAAGAAATTCAGGAGTCTTTTCAGTTTGATTCTTCGGAGCCCATCATCTCATAAGTATTCATTCCAGTTTTCAGCTATCATTCTCCAAATCTTACCGGTGCATCATTCAATATTCTCTAATCAGCTCATGATCTCTTCGTTTCAGTTGTATCTAAATCCCCTCAAGTATCTTCATTCGTTTTCTAATTCTTACTGGTGATTCATCCTTTTACTTCGTTCGTTTTTCAATTCTTACGGTGGTTCGTTCAAGATTTCTCTTCCTTGTTTATCACATCAATTCATTTGTTCTTTTCAAGTCCTACCGGTGGTTCATTGAAGACCTTCCTCAAGTTTGGCTATATCTTTTCAAGAAGAATAAGTAGTATGCCAAATCCGTTGCTTGTCATCAAGTTAAGTTGACGAAGGATAAACATACAGTAAATCTTATTCTTGTTTTCTTTGAGGTGATTCTATTCTTTTCCTCTGGAGTTCATTCGTGGTATCAATTCTCGATTCAAGTTGTCCATCTTTCTTTTCCGGAGCTCCAAGTTATTTCAATTATATCATTTCAAAGCTCCATCTAATCATTGCAAGGCTTCGATCTTATTCTCTTCATCCTTCACTTCTTTTGATCATTCTTTTATTACCAGAGTTCTTCATGGAGGCTACATGGTGATTCATCAAGGATTCTTTTCATTCTTCAATTGCTCTTCAAGATATCTCTCGAATGATATGATCTGCCAAGCTATACTCAAAATTAAACATGGTGTTCAACACATGTCTTGTTTTGAGGAGTTCAAGCATTCTTCATCTTGCATTCCGAAGTGAAATTCTTTCTATCTTATCTTTTGAGGTGGTGTTATGTCATTTTGACGACTCCCTTCATGTTTCATGATTAAAAAGTTGGCCTAAATGACATATTTTAAACCCATCATTTTCAATTCGTTCATGACATCCTTTGCAAACCATCAATTTCTTCGTTGGAGGTTATCTTGGTATAGATTTCACCTAAAGCCTTCCATTAGGAATGTTGCTCTTTGTGATGATTACCTATGATCCAAGTTTTTCTTATCACCTCGGTGGGAGAAGCTTTCTATCTTTTCTAGCTCTCAATCAAATCTTTTTCCCGTGATGGAAGGTGGTCACCTCATAATTTTGAGATGTCTTCCATTAGCCCACATCAAGCTTTTGCTTTCGTTGTTGATAATCCAACAACTCCGTTCTAGCATCTGTTGTAAGCGCGCTATCTCAAGATCTTGTTTCCCTCTGTTCATTCCATTCCACTCTTTCATTTCATTCCAGAGGCTTTGTATTGTTGCTATATTCACCCATCATCTCATTTTGTCAAATATCATGTTCTTTTCGTGCTTGTCCATTTAACCGGAGTATCGTGCCCTCTTTTCAAGTTCTCTCATCTTATCAAGTTTTGCCTCCCTTTTCAACCAGAGTGTTGTCTGAAATCTTTTTACCCATTGTGCCATTATTTCAATAGTTCCGGAGTTAGTGTGTTGTGGATTTCATCAAGTATCCTCTCATCTTGTCAAGTTCAGGTTCAATTCCTTCCATTTATAGTCGGAGTGCTGCCCAAATTATATCATTCTTTTTCCTTCTCTATCTCGTTTTAACCGGAGTGTTGTGGCTATCATTCCTCTTCTAACCGGACTCTCATCCAAGTGCTTTCATTTTGCCAAGCTCATATTCTTTACCTTCCTTTTCCGACCGGAGTGTTATCATAATTGATCTTTATCGTTCCTTGTACATCTCATTTCAACCGGAGTGCTTGCATGTACTTCTTGTCCTTTGTAACCCTTTTCTTATGTCTTTCAACCTACAAGATTCTAGTAATGTTCCTCGTTCCTCTTTTCTAACAGAGTGTTTTCAACTTCGTTCATCTTGTTGTATTCTTCTTTCAAATTGTTTAACCTCTCAAGGTTCATTGGTTTCACTCGTTTGTCAAAGAAGCAACTTAGTTTTACCCCTTCTCTTTTCTCTTCCGTTTGTCCCTCCGGTGCCATTCTAGATCTCAGGACGAGATCCTCTCATAGTGGTGGAGTGTTGTGACGCCCCGAGGTCGACGCGCCAGGTGTCTTCCAGTTATTCGTTGTTGTTGCCTTGTCTTTCGCTTGCGTGTTGCATCTTGCCATGTCATCATACGCATTGCATCATCATGTTTTCAAAACTTGCATCTGTCCCGGTCTCCTTGTTCCGTCCGTGTCCGTTCTGAGCCCAGACACACTTGCACGCGCCCGCGGCATGTCCGAAATAGTATTTTATAAGTGGCCAGAAAATGTTCTCGGATTGGGTTGAAAGTTGGCGTGCGGTCTTATTATAGTGCAGATAGACCGCCTGTCATGTTTCATCGCATTCAGAGTTTGTTTGATAGCCCAACCGTTAAACTATAGCGGCATTATAGCTGGTCTATTGTCGGACGTTTTCGGTCTCCGGAAACATATGTCGGGCCCTCTCTCTCTCTTCTCCCCCTCGCAGTCTCGCCACAACCCACCTAGTCCATCCTCCTTCCCCTCTTTGCTTCCGGAGTTGTCCGATGCGATCGCACGGTCCGAAACCCTCTCTGCTCAGTGCATCAAACCCCCCTCGCGCGCGTCCGAAAAGCTGTCCTGGACCCGACCCGGACAGTCGTCACCGTTGGATCCGGATCATCCCCAAACGTCTACAAAACGTCACCGTTTTCTTATTTGGACTCCCGCGCCTATTCTTTCTGAACCGTCCGATTTCGATCGGATGATCCAAACTCCCTCTTTCCCTTATATTTATAGCCCAATCTCACCTAATCTAGCCAAAACCCTAGATTTTCTGTAGTCTGTCCCATCGCCGCCGCCACATTCCAAATCCTCCTCGGGTTCATCCCCGATCCAAAAATTCCCTCATCGAATTGCACACCCAGCCAACCAGAACCAGCCACTCCTCCTGATCCACCTTGTCCTCGCGCCCGAGACCCCCAGCTGAACCCAGCTCCTCCTCCAACCAGAACGAGCACCACCGCCGCCGTTTGGAGCGTCGCCGTACCGGAGATGAGTGCCTCGCGCCCATCTTTTCTCCTTCCTTCCATTCTTCTTCCCCCTCCCTCACATCTCTATCCCTCTGTTTGCTCATACACGGAGCTCCGACGCCTCGAAGCTGCAGTGCCGCCATAGACTCGCCATGGCCGTCCTCTCCTTCCTCGCCTTGCCGGAGATGCCCCGTCTTTGCCATGTCCCGCTGCCACCGGGCCTCTGCATTCACACATCATTCCAGGGGGGAAGCCCTCGCGCCCGCTCCTTCCCGTCTGCTCGAGCGCCGCAGACCTCTCGCCCCTGGATCCAGACGCCATCGAGCTCCCGTGCCGACCCCTCACCATCCTGCTATCCCGCCGGAGCCCTCAGCTCGCCAGAGTAGCGCCAAGTACCCCTGCATCGCCCGTGCGTTGAAGGCACCTCTGCCTCGCCCGCCAGCCTCGTCTGCTTCATCTTCGAACCATCTCCTCTGACCGATCCCCGCGTTGAACCTGTCGAGTGCCGCGTGGACCTGCTGCGCTAAGTCAACCAGGCCGATCCGGTCTCTTACTGTCCCCGCCGCTGAGTTTCCCCTGCTTCGTGCCTCTGCTCGCGTCGCTGCCAGATCGAGCGAGCGAGGAGAGCGCTCGCGTTGACCGAGGCCCAGCTGCGCGACCTACCGGCCTCCCTCCTCCATCGAGTGGGCCGAGGCCCAGCTGCGCCCCCCTTCCGGCCTCACCTCACCACCGACCAGCCCAAGGCCCGCGGTGAGCAGCCCCCAAGCGCCCCCTCCTTTTTTTACTGCTGGGCCAGTTCAGTTTCGGCCCAGCGGATGTTTTTTTTGGTTCCACGAATTTAGCTAATATTCCTGAGACGGTTGTTTTGCAGAAAAACCCTCTAACTTCATGCATTTAATATCTCCACAACCGTGCATCGGATTAAAACAATTTATATATGAAACTTGCTTAAAATTGTGTCTAGTTTCACAATATGTCACTTTCACCCATGATTAAAATGTTTAAAATGATGTTTGTTCATAATTTACCTAATGCCATGCTAAAATGATTTAATTCATAACTAATCAACCGTAGCTCAGTTTTAAATAAACTTTATATGTAAATGGGGTAGAAAAATGCCTAGTTTAACATGGTGGTTTTACTTTGCATGTTTAACAACTATAAAATTGTGATTAGGGCAGAACAGTACCAAACCTAAAATATGCACATGAGGAGTTTCTGGACTTGTTGTTTGTTGTTCCGGCCTCATTTAAACTTGCCTAGATAGGTAGTTTTCATTTGCTTCACCCCTTGTCGTGTTAAGAACATTTAATATTGTTGGGTACATAACAAGATCGAACTAAATAATGGAATGTGGTGTTTTGTCAATATGCATCCCGATGCATATTGAGCTCCACTTAACTTGTAGTTTTGTTTGTGCATTTTGCCATGTCATGCCTCTTTAAATCGGACATGCATCATACTTGGTTGTGCATCATGCCATGCTTATGTGATGGTTGTTACCATGATTGTTTGCTTCTTTCCCGTGTTGCTGCTCGGGTTGGTTCCGATAACATCGCGTTTGTGAGGTTTCGTTCGACTTCGTCCGTTTGTCTTCTTCATGGACTCATTCTTCTTCCTTGCGGGATTTCAGGCAAGATGACCATACCCTTGAAATCACTTCTATCTTTGCTTGCTAGATGCTCGCTCTTTTGATGTGCCTATGCTGCAATACCTACCACTTGCTTATAATGCCTCCCATATTGTTGAACCAAGCCTATAACCCACCTTGTCCTAGAAAATCGTTGTTTGGCTATGTTACCGCTTTGCTCAGCCCCTCTTATAGCGTTGTTAGTTACAGGTGAAGATTAGAGCTTGTTCCATGTTTGGAACATGGATATTTTGTTGGGATATCACAATATCTCTTATTTAATTAATGCATTTATATACTTGGTAAAGGGTGGAAGGCTCGGCCTTATGCCTGGTGTTTTGTTCCACTCTTGCCGCCCTAGTTTCCGTCATATCGGTGTTATGTTCCCGGATTTTTGTGTTCCTTACGCGGTTGGGTTATAATGGGAACACCCTGACAGTTCGCCTTGAATAAAACTCCTCCGGCAAGGCCCAACCTTGGTTTTACCATTCGCCACCTAGCCTTTTCTTTTCCCTTGGGAGTCGTGCTCCCGAGGGTCATCACTATTTTAACCCCCCGGGACAGTGCTCCTCTGAGTGTTGGTCCAACTTGTCAGCCACCGGTGGCCACCAGGGGCAACTCTGGGCTGGCCTACCGAAAGTTTGGACAATCCGGTGTGCCTTGAGAACAAGATATGTGCAGCTCCTATCGGGATTTGTCGGCACATTCGGGTGGCTTTGCTGGTCTTGTTTTACCATTGTCTAAATGTCTTGTAACTCGGATTCCGAGCCTGATCGGGTCTTCCCGCTAGAAGGAATATCCTTCGTTGACCGTGAGAGCTTGTGATGGGCTAAGTTGGGACACCCCTGCAGGGATTCAACTTTCGAAAGCCGTGCCCGCGGTTATGGGCAGATGGGAATTTGTTAATGTTCGGTTGTAGAAAACCTGAAGTTGATCTTAATTAAAATACATCAACCGCGTGTGTAGCCGTGATGGTCTCTTCTCGGCGGGGTCCGGGAAGTGAACACGGTGTTGGAGTTATGCTTGACGTAAGTTGTTCTAGGATCACTTCTTGATCATAGTTTCTCGTCCGTGCTTTGCTTTCTCTTCTCGCTCTCATTTGCATATGTTAGCCACCATATATGCTAGTCGCTTGCTGCAGCTCCACCTCATACCTTTTACCTTTCCCATAAGCTTAAATAGTCTTGATCGCGAGGGCGTGAGATTGCTGACTCCCCGTGACTCACAGATACTTCAAAAACCAGCTTGCAGGTGTCGTTGAACCGTGCAGATGATGCAATCAAGCTCAAGGAGGAGCTCGTGGAAGATCTTGTCCTTTATGTTGTTTCGTTCTAGTTGATCAGTAGTGGAGCCCAGTCGGGACGATCGGGGATCTGTGTAGCATTTGGGGTAGTCTTCTTTTATTTTGGTTCCGTAGTCGGACCTTGTTTGTATCTGGATGATGTAATGCTTTATTCATGTAATTGTGTGAAGTGGCGTTTGTAAGCCAACTATGTATCTCTTTCCCTTATGTATTACATGGGTTGTGTGAAGATTACCTCACTTGCGACATTGCTTTCAATGCGGTTATGCCTCTAAGTCGTGCTTCGACACGTGGGAGATATAGCCGCATCGAGGGCATTACAAATACCCTACTCCAGTATGTGGTGTGGTGGATTGCCTCAGGGGCTGATGATGAACAATACAAGGGAAGAACAGCCTTGCGAGAGGTGTTCTTGAGCTGGTGCGATGAACTGGTTGGGTGAGTTCAGTCGCCTCTCTCCCTCTCTCTGCTAGGGCTCTACTAGATTTCTAGCTGTCCCCCTACTCTGTGGTGGCTAGCTCTATTTATAGAGGCCCTGGGCCTCTCCCCAAATAATGAGCGGGAAGGGTGCCAACAATTGTCCATTTTGAAGGGGAACATCTAGTACAAGTTATCCTGACCAAAGGTGGTCTTCGGCTGCCAAAAGTACTAGTGATGACGCCGTCTTGGGCTCCATGGTGACCTCCGTCCTGCCGCTCTGTTGGTCTTGGTCTTGTTGCACCGGAATGGTAACCTTTGCCCAGTGCCTTGGCCTGTGCTTGCCCCCTTTGCACCAAAGGGGAAACAAGGAAACTGCGCAGGTCGGCGCCCGCCTGGCGCCCGCCTGGTCTCGATCATCATGGCTTGCGTCATGGGCTCCTCGCAAGGTACCCCCGCCTTGATCACTCCGCCTCCTCGCAAGCCTGCCTGATGAGGCTGCCTCTGAGGAAGCTTCCGGTCGTCTGCCCTGCGAGGCTTGGTCCCTCACGAGGGTCTTGAGCTTGAGCTGATGAAGATGGGCCGCGCTGGGCCCCCACTTGAGCCACGCCATAGGCAGGCAAGTCTGGGGACCCCCGTTCCTAGAACACCGACAGTAGCCCCCGGGCCCAAGGCGCGCCCGGGCTTGGCCTAGCAGGGAAGCGAAGAGGCAAGCATGAAGCATTGCGGGCCCAAAAAGCCTGCGGCCTCGGGCGCCGCATGGCGATTGATTGGACGTGGGCATCTGCGCTTCCCCACGACGCCTTGTTACGCGCCCGGCTAAGTGGACCTGTAGTAGCACACAGTTGTTCCTCCTTTCTGCTGCTCACCCGCCTCCTACCTTTCCTACTTCTTTGAGCTCCAGTCTCCACCGCCAATCCGGCTCGAGTTCTTCCCTCTCTTCACCGCTATGGCGCCAACGAAGAAAGGCAGGGGAAAGAAGCCCGCGCCTTCGCCCCGCACACCTCCGGCGGCGACCCCTGCCGTTGCTCGGTCGATCATACTCAATCCAGAAGCTTTGAACAAGGTCCGCTCCGCCCTTGCCACGATCTTCAATGAGTGCGGCAGGACCACAGTCTGGCTGGCGTCCCATGCGTCCCTTGATAGGATCATCACGGAGGTCCGATTCTTCGCCGACGCCCTATGAGCGGGTCTGTTTCCCCCCTTTTCCGCCTTCTTCATTGCGGTGCTCTCCCATTATCAGATCCGCATGATGCACCTCAGGCCGGAGTCCATTGCCCTTCTGGCTGTCTTTGCTTTTGTTTGCGAGGCGATGATAGGCATTCCTCCTTCCGTTGCCCTGCTGCGCCACTTCTTTTCCTTGCGCCTGAGAGATCCTACTCAGTGCTCAGGGTGTGTGAGCTTCTTAGCCGTGCCAGAGACGGCCGCTTCAGGGATCGACTTCGGCCTTCCTCCTCCTGAGGCCAGGTTCAGAGAGCGGTGGTTGTACGTGGACGTTGGAGTGCCTAACCCTTTGCTCTCGCACCCGACCTCGCTTGTTGTTCCTCACGCGGGTTGGGACCATGAGGTGCTCGCGAGCCGCCGGCTCGCCTTCGTCTGGCGCCGCTTCCAGAGTTTGAGGGCACTCAATGTGACAGCACCCAAGGTGGTGAAGCAGTTCCTCCAATGTCACATTGCTCCTCTTCAAGGCCACTCTTGCCGGATGTGGGACTTTGCGGGGCATAGAGACCGCATGCGGCTTCAGGAGGAGGACTTGGCGCCTGAAGTGCTGCGGACGATGCTCAGGGTCTTGACTGGCGATCCTTCCCCAGGCAGCCTTCAGAGTAATGGTGTCCTCTTGTATCTTTGCTCCGGCAGGGCCGATTTTGTGAGGCAGATGCCCAGCTTCGACGAGTGGGGACTGCGCCCGGCTGGCTTCACGGGGCCCCGCGAGAACCCAGGCGCCGTGGTTGCTTCCCCTGCTACCCACGGCGGTCCTTCCTCAGGCGACAGGGCGGGGAGACGAGAACCGGCGAGAGTTGAGGTGCCCGATGTCGAGGTGCCGACGCCGCGAGAAGCCTCGAAGGCGGCGTCTCCCGAGGCCCGCCCTGGAGTGGCGGCAGGTGCGGAGTCGCAGCCTATGGTTCCTGAGGCCGGGGCTCCCGAGCCCCCAGCCGTTCCTCGCGAGGCGACGCCTGGCGGCGCCCCCCAGGCTGACTCCTCCAGCACTGATCATCTTGACGCTTCTTCCGCACCAGGGGCCGACCCCTGCGCCTGTCGCTTAGGTCGGTTCCGCGTAGACTTCGAGGCCCTCCGCAAGAGGAAGGAGGCCTTGGGTGGCAACGACTGCCCTTGCCGCTTGTTGAAGCGCAGGAAGCACTTTGCCATGGACGAGTAAGTCTTCTTCTTTGTCTGCTCAGTTACTTTGCTATCCCTGCGACTAATTGTGGCCTTTCAGGCCCTACCCTGAGAAACTCGCCGAGTCAGGCCGGGAGCCATCCCCCCAAGCTTTGCCTTCTCCGCTGGCCCTAGGCTTGCCGAGCTCGAGCGGCACCCCTACTGCCAGACTGGTTGGTGGAGTGGTCCGTTCCATAGGGCACCTCGAGCCTGCGCGCCTGCTGTCCTTTCTTCATGAGTCCTCCTGGGGCACATCCGGCTTGCCCCGCGTTCCTCCTCTGATCATAGATGGTGAATGGCTGAAGTCTGTCTTTGGCTCCTCCTCCGTGGGTGGACCGACGCCAGGCCGGATTCGTTCGGCGATGGCTAGGGCTCCAGCCCCCAGCCCCGCGCCGGGAGGGGGCCTGCCGCCTTGGGGCCCTCCGCATGCTCCGGTGGAAGAGGGTGATGCGGAAGACATGCTCAGGCGCGCTCGGGAGCGACGCGCCCTTCGCGAAGAGTTCCTCCAGAGGGCGGCGGATGCGGTGAGCCGGATCGGGCCAGAGCTTGCTGATGAGGATGCGCACCTCGAGGCCGAAGGTTTGCGCCTTGCTGAGGAGAGGCGCAAATTAAAGGTAGCCGTTGCCCTCGCGCGTCACCAACGTGATCTCGACAACGCGAAGGCCGAAGCATCATTGGCAGCTTCGCGGAAGGCCTGCTCCCAGGCCGTCGAGGAGGCTCGGGAAGTAGACCGACAACGCAAGGATGCGGAGGAGCGCGCGTGGGAGCTCCAAGCCTAGAGCAACTCCCAGGAGAAGCAAGTGGAACTGCGCCAGGCGGCCCTTGAGTTGATGGAGGGGGCCCTGTTGATCGGGCGGAGCTTCTGAAGCGCGAGGAGGCGCTGATGCTGGAGGCCGCCGAGCGCAACCTTGATCTTGAGCGGTTGGAGACGAGGGAGCACCTGGTTGCTCGGGCGGAGAAGGGCGTTGCCACGCGTGAAGCCCGGGCCCAGGAAGAAGTCGACCGCCACGTGGCGAAAGCTCGCTCGGCCTTCGAGCGTGAATATGAGACGAGGTTGGGGCTGATCAAGGCCGAGGCTGAGGGCAGGACCGCAACCCTCAGGGCCAAACTGGTCGAAGTGACGCAGCATGCGGACTCCTCTGCAGCCGCCCTCAGCGTAGCACAAGCTGAGTTGTCCTCCTCCCGGGCCGAGCAGCTTCTTCTCCAACAGAGGGTTGATGAAGCCGAGGCCATCGCGCAGCCGAATGATGACAAGATCCATCGGCGGCGGGTTCTGGAGCGTGAGCATGCCCCCATGCTTCAAACTCTCAGAGAAAGGGCCAACACAGCTTTGGGCAACATCTGCGAGGCTGCCGCTAAGGAGCCGCACGAGGTCAACTACACCGGCAACCTCCAGTTTTTCACCGATGTGGTGACGCTTCTAGAGAACCGCTTTGAAAGGTCCCGTTGGCTTGTCTAAGAGAGGAGCCGAGCCTTGCTCGGGCATGCCTTCTCCCGCGTCTTCAGCTATCTACTAGACAGGGACCCCCACTTTGACTTCGACGCTGCCATTGCGCCCGTGCCCATAGCCGTCCGGGGCGACCTGGCGCGATGGGTGGAGGACAACGTGGATGCCCTCGTCAGGGCCTTTGCGTCTGATGATGACGGTGTGGTCATGGCCGCCAATGAGGGCGGTGTTATGGACGAGCCTGGCGCTGACAGAGATTCTGGCGGCGGTGGCGGAAATGTCAATGATGCTAGTGATGCCTCCGAGGATGTCCAAGAAGACGTGGTGAGTGATATGTC
The DNA here is from genome assembly GCF_002162155.2 of Triticum dicoccoides. Classification (NCBI taxonomy): domain Eukaryota; kingdom Viridiplantae; phylum Streptophyta; class Magnoliopsida; order Poales; family Poaceae; genus Triticum; species Triticum dicoccoides. Next base: position 262,840,330 of record NC_041382.1, on the reverse strand, counting down.
CGACTGACCGCATGTCACTGCTGTTTTATCCTGCACGAAGAAGGTTTGGGCTTGGCCATGAAGAATGTAAGAGCATTTTGGGAGGGGAAGCCCCTCATGTAAAGGTTTGCAATTAGTACCCTGGTAAGTATAACATTGCGTGTGAACTTAGCTGCTGGCCGGGTGATGGGTCAGCGGACTTGTGTACCTTTCGACCCCGACGAGTCCCGAGCAGGCTTGCGGGGGCCGCCGCACTGCGGGTGTCTTCTGATTAACTTGTAGATTCCACGACGAAAACCTCCGGAAAGGGTGCGGTAACAGCGGTCCTGGTTGTAAATGCGCCTGGCCCGGCCCGGCTCCCGAGGGGCTCGTGAGGGGGGCAGTCGAGCTAACTTTGGACGCAAAGCCGAAACCAGAACGCGAGAGATTGCTCGAATGAGACTAAACACCCCTTCCCCCAAACACACGCAAGCATCAAGCTCAAATCCAACTTAAATCCAAATTGAAGAACTTTGTCAACAAGGAAAGGCAAAAGCAAAAGGCCTCATCCGGCACCTAGTCTAGTCTTCGACGTCTTCTTACCAGCGCAGAGCTAAGTGCTGCCACTGGGCGTGGGCGGAAGCCCCCGAGGCCCGAGGGCGGCTCTCCGGAGACTCCGTGGCGTGTACAGCCCCACTCATTATTACGTGAGAGTGTCACGGGCGGCGAGCTTCACAGGCACTGGGCCTTCTTCACAGGTATCAGCCTTGCTTCATATTGCCAGACGAGGGCCCCACCTTGCGCCTCACCCTGCCGCCATTGACGGCGACCAGAAACTAGGACGATGCCAATGAGGCAGAGCTGTCGCCAGTGGCTCCCCCGACGACCACGGGTCCCCTGCCGAGGCCAGGCCCTGGGGCACCTCCCCGGCAGGGGGCCTACCTCTTGAGAACGCCTTGCTCCGACCGCCGCGGGGACGAACCCGAATCTCGGCCCCTCTCCTCCAGCCCCCTGCGCCCTCCTCCTGAGGGGTATGAGGCTGCAGAATTGGGGCAGCCACCTGCTGCGGCGACTTGTATCTCCTGCGACCCATGGTTAGCATAAGCTTGCTCCTGAGGGATGAGTGGTACCCGATAGTTGCCGCCGCTGGTGCAGTTGTCGAGGTTCTCCTGGGGTTCCTAAAAGAGCTTAGCTCCTGGCGTCACCTCGCCCCAGCCTGGCCCGAGGAATGAGCCAGGATCTTCTTCCAGTGCGCACCCCTGATCCACCATGTGGGGCACATAAGCTTCTGGGGCCACCGCCCCGTGCGCCTCGCCGTAGCACCCTGTATGCCACGCAGCCTGGCTTGGAGCGCCGTCTTGGGGGTGATGGCGCGGCGTGCACCCCTTTGCTAGCCTGAGAAGAGGCCGGCGTGACTTGTCGCCCGGTGCCGGTGGAGGTGTTGACGCTGAACGGGCCCTGGAGTCCGCTGGAAGTTGCGTGCCTGCGCGCGATGCCGCCATACGGCCCGCCTTGGGTCTAGGGTGGCAGTTGGACGCAGAAAGGAGGTGTTCCTGAGGCGGCGGCGTCCAGGAGCTCGGCTACTCGCTCCAACAACACGTCGCGGCCGCCCTCCAGCAGTCGGCGCCGTAGCAACTCTCGGGCCACCGTGAGAGCGGCCCTGGAATTCGCTTGCTCCCATTGGGTGTACGGTGCTGTGACCATGGCATGGTTTGAGGCCCTTGCTGCGGCCCGCACCTGCCGTGGTGTGAGGGCAGGCGGCGTATGGCCGCGTCGTCCGCGCCCCGCAGCACCCTGCGGAGCGCGGGCTGCCTGAGGCGCAAGGTTGAGGTAGCCCTGGGCTGGTGCCACGGCGTGGGCGGGCCACGCTGCCCAGCGGTCGGCGTTGGCAGCCGGGTCGCTGGACATCTAAACGGCGAGGCGACGGAACGTGATGCGGAGGAAGAAGGATTCCGGCGCACCCCTACCTGGCGCGCCAAATGTAGGATTTCGGGTTCCGGCAGACCCTTGAGGTTCGAACACTGGGGTGCGCGCGGAGGTCTCTCCCCTACCGATCTACGTACAATCTCCTCATGTGATCTAAGCTGGAAACAACAAACAACACAAGGGACACGAGGTTTATTCTGGTTCGGGCCACCGTTGTGGTGTAATACCCTACTCCAGTTGGTGTGGTGGATTGCCTCAGGGGCTGATGATGAACAGTACAAGGGAATAACAGCCTCGCGAGAGGTGTTCTTGAGCTGGTGCGATGAACTGCTTGGGTGAGTTCAGTCGCCTCTCTCCCTCTCTCTGCTAGGGCTCTACTAGATTTCTAGCCGTCCCCCTACTCTGTGGTGGCTAGCTCTATTTATAGAGGCCCTGGGCCTCTCCCCAAATAATGAGCAGGAAGGGAGCCAACAATTGGCCATTTTGAAGGGGAACATCTAGTACAAGTTATCCTGACCAAAGGTGGCCTTCGGCTGCCAAAAGTACTGGTGATGACGCTGTCTTGGGCTCCACGGTGACCTCCGTCCTGCTGCTCTGTTGATCTTGGTCTTGTTGCACCGGAATGGTAACCTTTGCCCGGTGCCTTGGCCTGTCCTTGCCCCCTTTGCACCAAAGGGGAAACAAGGACACTGCGCAGGCCGACGCCCGCTTGGTCTCGATTGTCATGGCTTGCGTCACGGGCTCCTCGCAAGGTACCCCCGCCTTGATCTCTCCGCCTCCTCGCGAGCCTGCCTGATGAGGCTGCCTCTGAGGAAGCTTCCAGTCATCCGCCCCGCAAGGCTTGGCCCCTCGCGAGGGTCTTGAGCTTGAGCTGATGAAGATGGGCCGCGCTGGGCCCCCACTTGAGCCACGCCGCAGGCCGCAGGCAGGCAAGTCTGGGGACCCCCGTTCCCAGAACACCGACAGCCTCCTACTGGATTGATACCTTGGTTCTCAAAAACTGAGGGAAATACTTACGCTACTTTGCTGCATCACCCTTTCCTCTTCAAGGGAAAACCAACGCAATGCTCAAGAGGTAGCAAGAAGGATTTCTGGCGCCGGTGCCGGGGAGTCTACGCACAAGTCAAGACATACCAAGTACCATCACAAACTCTTATCCCTCTCATTACATTATTTGCCATTTGCCTCTCGTTTTCCTCTCCCCCACTTCACCCTTGCCGTTTTATTCGCCCTCTTCTTCTGTTCCCCTTCTTTTTTCTAGTTCGTCTCTTTTTGCTTGTTTCTTGTTTGCTTGTGTGTTGGATTGCTTGCTCGTCACGATGGCTCAATATAATACTAAATTGTGTGACTTTTCCAATACCTACAATAATGATTTTATTAGCACACTGATTGCTCCTCTTACCAATGCCGAATCTTGTAAAATTAATGCTGCCTTGATGAATCTTGTCATGAAAGACCCGTTTTCCGGCCTTCCTAGTGAAGATGCCGCTACCCATCTGAACAACTTTGTTGATTTGTGTGATATGCAAAAGAAGAAAGATGTGGATAATGATATTGTTAAACTAAAGCTATTCCCATTTTCCCTTAGAGATCATGCTAAAACTTTGTTTTTCGTCTTTGCCTAAAAATAGTATTGATTCATGGAATAAGTGCAAGGATGCTTTTATCTCTAAGTATTTTCCTCCCACTAAGATCATCACTCTTAGAAACGATATTGTGAATTTTAAGCAACTTGATCATGAACATGTTGCACAAGCTTGGGAGAGGATGAAATTAATGATACGCAATTGCCCTACACATGGTTTGAATCTATGGATGGTTATACAAAATTTTTATGCCGGATTGAACTTTGCTTCTAGAAATCTTTTAGACTCGGCCCAGGGATGCACTTTTATGGAAATCACTTTACGAGAAGCTACTATAGTCCTAGATAATATTATGGTTAATTATTCTCAATGGCATACTGAAAGATCTATTAATAAAAAGGTGCATGCTATAGAAGAAATCAATGTTTTGAGTGGAAAGCTGGATGAACTTATGAAATTGTTTGCTAATAAAAGTGTTTCTTCTGATCCTAATGATATGCATTTGTCTACTTTGATTGAGAATAATAATGAATCTATGGATGTGAATTTTGTTGGTAGGAACAATTTTGGTAATAACGCGTATAGAGGTAATTTTAATCCTAGACCGTTTCCTAGTAATTCCTCTAATAATTATGGTAATTCCTACAACAATTCTTGTGGAAATTTTAATAAGATGCCCTCTTACTTTGAATCTAATATTAAAGAATTTATTAGTTCGCAAAAGAGTTTCAATGCTTTGATTGAAGAAAAAAATTCTAAGATTGATGAGTTGGCTAGGAACGTGGATAGAATTTATCTTGATGTTGATTCTTTGAAACTTAGATCTATTCCACCTAAGCATGATATCAATGAGTCTATCAAAGCTATGAGAATTTCCATTGATGAGTGCAAAGAAAGAATCACTAGGATGTATGCTAAAAAAGATTGCTTCATAAAAGTGTGTTCTTCTAATTTCCATGATAATAAGGATGAAGATCTAAAAGTTATTGATGTGTCCCCTATTAAATATTTGTTTTTCAATATGAATCTTGATAATGATGGGACTGGAGATGAGTCAACTTTTGTTAGAAGGCGTCCCAATGGTTTGGAGTTTTTAGATCTTGATGCAAAAATTGATAAAAGTGGGATTGGAGAGGTCAAAACTTTAAATAGCAATGAACCCACTATCTTGGATTTCAAGAAATTTAATTATGATAATTGTTCTTTAATAGATTGTTTTTCCTTGTTGCAATCCATGCTAAATTCTCCGCATGCTTATAGTCAAAATAAAGCTTTTACTAAACATATCGTTGATACTTTGATGCAATCTTATGAAGAAAAGCTTGAATAGGAAGTTTCTATCCCTAGAAAACTTCATGATGAGTGGAAACCTACTATTAAAATTAAGATTAAAGATCATGAATGATTTGCTTTATGTGATTTGGGTGCTAGTGTTTCCACGATCCCTAAAACTTTGTGTTATTTGCTAGGTTTCCGTGAATTTGATGATTGTTCTTTAAACTCGCCTCTTTTGGATTCCACCATTAAGAAACCTATGGGAAGAATTAATGATGTTCTTATGTCGCAAATAGGAATTATGTGCCTGTAGATTTCATTGTCCTTGATATAGATTGCAATCCTACATGTCCTATTCTTCTTGGTAGACCTTTCCTTAGAACGATTGGTGCAATTATTGATATGAAGGAAGAGAATATTAGATTCCAATTTACGTTAAGGAAGGGCATGGAACACTTTCCTAGAAATTAAAGTGAATTACCTTATGAATTTATTATGAGAGCCACTTATGGATTGCATATGAAAGATGATAATGCCTAGATCTATCCTTGCTTTTATGCCTAGCTAGGGGCGTTAAACGATAGTGCTTGTTGGGAAGCAACCCAATTTTATTTTTGTTTCTTGCTTTTGAATTCTGTTTAGTAATAAGTAATTAATCTAGCCTCTGTTTAGATGTGGTTTTATGCTTTTAATTAGTGTTTGTGCCAAGTAGAACCTTTGGGAAGACTTGGGAAAGTCTTTGCGATCTTGCTGTAACAAACAGAAACTTTAGAGCTCACGAGATTTGCTGCCATTTTTTAATGGAGAGTGATATTTAGTTAATTATTTTTGCAGATGATTATTAGATAAATTCCTCACGTTCAGAAATTTATTCTAGAATTTTTGGGGTTCCAGAAGTATTCGGAACCTACAGATTACTACAGACTGTTCTGTTTTTGACAGATTCTGTTTTTCGTGTGTTGTTTGCTTATTTTGATGAATCTATGGCTAGTAATAGATTTTATAAACCATAGAAAAGTTGGAATACATTAGGTTTAACACCAATATAACTAAATAATGAGTTCATTACAGTACCTTGAAGTGGTGGTTTGTTTTCTTTTACTAATGGAGCTCACGAGATTTTCTTTTAAGTTTTGTGTTGTGAACTTTTCAAGTTTTGGGTAAAGATTTGATGGATTATGGAACAAGGAGTGGCAAGAGACTAATATTGGGGATGCTCAATGCACCCCAAGGTAAAATCCAAGGACAACCAAAAGCCTAAGCTTGGGGATGCCCCGGAAGGCATCCCCTCTTTCGTCTTCGTCCATCGGTAACTTTACTTGGAGCTATATTTTTATTCGCCACATGATATGTGTTTTGCTTGGAGCGTCTTGTATGATTTGAATCTTTTCTTTTTAGTTTACCACAATCATCCTTTCTGTACACACCTTTAGGGAGAGAGACACATGAATCGGAATTTATTATAATACTCTATGTGCTTCACTTATATCTTTTGAGTTGGATAATTTTTGCTCTAGTGCTTCGCTTATATCTTTTAGAGCACAGTGGTGGTTCTATTTTACAGAAATAATTGATCTCTCATGCTTCACTTATATCATTTTGAGAGTCCTTTAGAACAGCATGGTAATTCACTTTGGTTATAAATTTTAAATGCTAAGAGAAGTTGGATGCTTGATAGATTGTTTTAAGATATAAATGTGGTAATATTAGAGGTGTGCTAGTTGAGTAATTGTGAAATTGATAAATACTTGTGTTGAAGTTGGCAAGTCCCGTAGCATGCACATATGGTAAACGTTATGTGACAAATTTGATGCATGAGGTGTTCTATGATTGCTTTCCTTATGAGTGGCGGTCGGGGACGAGCGATGGTCTTTTCCTACCAATCTATCCCCCTAGGAGCATGCGCGTAGTTCTTGGTTTTGATGACTTTTAGATTTTTGCAATGAGTATGTGAGTTCTTTATGACTAATGTTGATTCCATGGATTATACGCACTCTCACCCTTCCATCATTGCTAGCCTCTTCGGTACCGTGCATTGCCCTTTCTCACCTTGAGACTTGGTGCAAACTTCACCGGTGCATCCAAACCCCGTGATATGATACGCTCTATCACACATAAGCCTCCTTATATCTTCCTGAAAACAGCCACCATACCTACCTATTATGGCATTTCCATAGCCATTCCAAGATATATTGCCATGCAACTTTCCACCGTTCCATTTATTATGACACACATCATCATTGTCATATTGCTTTGCATGATCATGTAATTGACATCGTATTTGTGGCAAAGCCACCATGCTCAATTTTTCATACATGTCCCTCTTGATTTATCGCAATCCTGGTATACCGCCGAAGGAATTCACATAGAGTCATATTTTGTTCTAAGTATCGAGTTGTAATTCATGAGTTGTAAGTAAATAAAAGTGTGAGGATCATCATCAGAGCATTGTCCCATGTGAGGAAAGGATGATGGAGACCATGATTCCCCCACAAGTCGGGGTGAGACTCCGGACGAAAAAAAAGAGGCCATAAAAAAAGAAGGCCCAAACAAAAAAAAGAGAGAAAAAGAGAGAAGGGACAATGTTACTATCCTTTTTCCACACTTGTGCTTCAAAGTAGCACCATGATCTTCATGATAGAGAGTCTCTTATTTTGTCACTTTCATATACTAGTGGGAATGTTTCATTATAGAACTTGGCTTGTATATTCCAATGATGGGCTTCCTCAAATGCCCTAGGTCTTCGTGAGCAAGCAAGTTGGATGCACACCCACTTAGTTTCTTTGATGAGCTTTCATATATTTATAGCTCTAGTGCATCTGTTGCATGGCAATCCCTACTCCTTGCATTGATATCAATCAGTGGGCATCTCCATAGCCCATTGATTAGCCGCGTCAATGTGAGACTTTCTCCCTTTTTGTCTTCTCACACACCCTCAATCATCATATTCTATTCCACCCATAGTGCTATGTCCATGGCTCACGCTCATATATTGTGTACAAGTTGAAAGAGTTTGAAAAGGGTAAGTATGAAACAATTGCTTGGCTTGTCATCGGGGTTGTGCATGATGGGAGCATTTTGTGTGACGAAAATGAAGCATGGCCAAACTATATGATTTTGTAGGGATAAGTTTTCCTTGGCTACGGTATTTTGATAAGACATAATTGCTTGATAGCATACTTGGAGTATTACTATTTTTATGTCAACAATAAACTTTTATCTTGAATCTTTTGGATTTGAACATTCATGCCACAATAGAGAAAAATACATTGAAGAACATGCTAGAAAGCATTCCACATCAAAAATATTGTTTTTATCATTTACCTACTCGAGGACGAGCAGGAATTAAGCTCGGGGTTGCTTGATACTCTCCAACGTATCTATAATTTTTTATTGTTCCATGCTATTATATTATCTGTTTTGGATGTTAATGGGCTTTATTTTACACTTTTATATTATTTTTGGGACTAACCTTTTAACCCAAGGCCCAATGCAAATTGCTATTTTTTTGCCTATTTCAGTGTTCCGTAGAAAAGGAATATGAAACGGGGTCCAAACGGAATGAAACCTTCGGGAGCATGATTTTTGGAACAAACGTGATCCAGAGGACTTGGAGTGGACGTCAATAAATGGATGAGGTGTCCACGAGGCAGGGCGCGCCTACCCCCTAGGCGCGGCCTGCCCCCTCATGGGCCCCTCGTGGCTCAACCGACCTACTTCTTCCTCCTATATATGTTCACATACCCCGAAAACATCCATGAGCACCACGAAACCCTATTTCCACCACCGCAACCTTCTGTACCCAAGAGATCCCATCTTGGGGCCTTTTCTGGAGCTCCATCAGAGGGGGCATCGATCATGGAGGGCCTCTACATCAACTCCATGGCCCCTCGGATGATGTGTGACTAGTTTACTTAAGACCTTCGGGTCCATAGTTATTAGCTAGATGGCTTCTTCTCTCTCTTTGAATCTCAATACAAAGCTCTCCTCGAACTTCTTGGAGATCTATTCGATGTAACTCTTTTTGCAGTGTGTTTGTCGAGATTCGATGAATTGTGGGTTTATGATCAAGTCTATCTATGAACAATATTTGATTCTTCCCTGAAATCTTTTATGCATGATTGGTTATCTTTGCAAGTCTCTTCAACTTATCAGTTTGGTTTGGCCTACTATATTGATCTTTCTTGCAATGGGAGAAGTGCTTAGCTTTGGGTTCAATCTTGCGGTGGTCGATCCCAGTGACAGAAAGGGAAACGACACATATTGTATTGTTGTCGTCGAGGATAAAAAGATGGGGTTTAGATCATATTGCTTGAGTTTATCCCTCTACATCATGTCATCTTACCTAAGGCGTTACTCTGTTCTTATGAACTTAATACTCTAGATGCATGATGGATAGCGGTTGATGTGTGGAGTAATAGTAGTAGATGCAGGCAAGAGTCGGTCTTCTTGTCACGGACGTGATGCCTATATACATGACCATGCCTAGATATTCTCATAATTATTCGCTTTTCTATCAATTGCTCGACAATAATTCGTTCACCCACCGTAATACTTATGCTATCTTGAGAGAAGCCACTTGTGAAACCTATGGCCCCAGGGTCTATTTTCCATCACATAAGTTTCCAATCTATTTTTACTTCGCAATCTTTACTTTCAATCTATATCATAAAAATACCAAAAATATTTATCTGATCATTATTATCTCTATCAGATCTCACTCTCGTAAGTGACCGTGAAGGGATTGACAACCCCTTTATCGCGTTGGTTGTGTAGGTACGAGGAACTTGCGTGTGGCCTCCTACTGGATTGATACCTTGGTTCTCAAAAACTGAGGGAAATACTTATGCTACTTTGCTGCATCACCCTTTCCTCTTCAAGGGAAAACCAACGCACTGCTCAAGAGGTAGAACCCAGTTGGGACGATCGGGGATCTAGCATTTGGGGTTGTCTTCTTTTATTTTGGTTCCGTAGTTGGACCTTGATTGTAATCTGGATGATGTATGTTTAACTTGTTATTTGTGTGAAGTGGCGATTATAAGCCAACCCTTTATCCCTTTCTTATTCAGTACATGGGATTGTGTGAAGATTACCCCTCTTGCGACTAAACCACCATGCGTTTATGCCTCTAAGTCATGCCTCGACACGTGGGAGATATAGCCGCATCGTGGGTGTTACAAGTTGGTAATCAGAGCCATCCCCGACTTAGGAGCCCCCTGCTTGATCGAATCGCTGACGTTGTTGAGTCTAGAACAAAATGTTTTGAGTCTTAGGATTATATATATATCGGAGAGTAGGATTCTTTTTACTCCTCAGTCCCTTCATCGCTCTGGTGAGGTCTCCTGACGTAGAAGTTTTGACTTTCCTCTCCTCAAATTTCACTAAAAAAAATTTAGGATCACGCAGGTATCTTGGGATCGTTCTTGTATTCTCGTGATGAGAACATTGTTCTTGGTGCCTCCTAACATTCAGGGGTTGTGGCTGAAGGAAATATGCCCTAGAGGCAATAATAAAGTTATTATTTATTTCTTTATATCATGATAAATGTTTATTATTCATGCTAGAATTGTATTAACCGGAAACATAATACATGTGTGAATACATAGACAAACAGATTGTCACTAGTATGCCTCTACTTGACTAGCTCATTGATCAAAGATGGTTATGTTTCCTAACCATAGACATGAGTTGTCATTTGATTAACAGGGTCACATCATTAGGAGAATGATGTGATTGACATGACCCATTCCGTTAGCTTAGCACCCGATCGTTTAGTATGTTGCTATTGCTTTCTTCATGACTTATACATGTTCCTATGACTATGAGATTATGCAACTCCCGTTTACCAGAGGAACACTGTGTGCTACCAAACATCACAACGTAACTGGGTGATTATAAAGGTGATCTACACGTGTCTCCAAAGGTACTTGTTGGGTTGGCGTATTTCGAGATTAGGATTTGTCACTCCGATTGTCGGAGAGGTATCTCTGGGCCCTCTCGGTAATGCACATCACTTAAGCCTTGCAAGCATTGCAACTAATGTGTTAGTTGCGGGATGATGTATTACAGAACGAGTAAAGAGACTTGCCGATAACGAGATTGGACTAGGTATTGAGATACCGACGATCGAATCTCGGGCAAGTAACATATCGATGACAAAGGGAACAACGTATGTTGTTATGCGGTTTAACCGATAAAGATCTTCGTAGAATATGTAGGAGCCAATATGAGCATCCAGGTTCCGCTATTGGCTATTGACCGGAGACGTGTCTCGGTCATGTCTACATAGTTCTCGAACCCATAGGGTCCGCATGCTTAACGTTACGATGACAATTATATTATGAGTTTATATGTTTTGATGCACCGAAGGTTGTTTGGAGTCCCGGATGTGATCACGGACATGACGAGGAGTCTCTAAATGGTCGAGACATGAAGATTGATATATTGGAAGCCTATGTTTGGATATCGGAAGTGTTCCGGGTGAAATCGGGATTTTACCGGAGTACCGGGAGGTTACCGGAACCCCCCGGGAGGTAAATGGGCCTTAGTGGGCCTTTACGGAGAACAAGTGTAACACCCCGGATATAACTTTCCCTATTTGTACTCCAACTCTTGCCGTTTCCGGCGTTAATTTATATTTATTTCCTCGGGTTCGCGTTTTGTCTCCGTGTGTTGTTATCGTTGTCATGCATCTCATATCATGTCATCATGTGCATTGCATTTGCATACGTGCTCGTCTCAGGCATTCGAGCATTTTTTCCGTTGTCCGTTTTGCATTCCGGCGCTTCGTTCTCCTCCGGTGGTCATTTCTAGCCTTCTTTCGTGTGTGGGGATTAAACATTTCCGGATTGGACCGAAACTTGCCTAACGGCCTTGGCTTACTATCGGTAGACCGCCTGTCAAGTTTCGTATCATTTGGACTTCGTTTGATACTCCAACGGTTAACCGAGGGACCGAAAAGGCCTCGTGTGTGTTGCAGCCCAACACCCCTCCAATTTGGCCCAAAATCCACCTAACTCTGCTCCATCATCTAGAGTGTTGATCACGATCGCGTGGCCGAAAACCGCACCTCATTTGGACTCTCCTAGCTCCCTCTATGCCTATATATACACCCCCTCCAAATCCGGATCTTTCTCCCCCCCCCCCGAAACCCTAAAAAAATCATCATCGTCGCCGCCGGACAGCTTCCCCCACCGACGG